>NC_037597.1:26781592-27145759 GCF_003073045.1 Pomacea canaliculata | reverse complement strand
CTCTTCCTCCCACCCGTTTCTTTACACCTTGCCTCCCAAGTTTGCTGCATTGCCTTGTTGGACTCTCGAGAACACGGTTGGATTGGAGAGAGAGGCAGTGGAAGATCTTCTAATGAGAACATCATTAGCGAGTAGGACGAGTCTGAGGTGTTCCAGAAGGGAATATCTACTGAAGGTGTTTTAATTATCCGGGACAAACAGCAGAAATGTGGATGAAAGATGTATTTTTCCTTCTAAATAGCAACCTATCATTAAACTATCGTTAAAGTCGTATCAGTCGTTGGAATAACCACCACAACCACCACAATCACCACATGGACACTACCAAATGTCCATAGAGAAAGGTTCTCATCTCTTTCGCAAGATCCGGGCAACTCGCTCAATGCCTTCATAACAGTCAGAATGATTTTGAGTGGTCGTCAGACCAAAGGACATCAACTCGCTCCATCAGACAGTCTGCATGATTGCAGAAAAGGAACTTTATCATTCATAAATAGATAGTTTGCTGGCACAAACACAAGCTTCCCCTGATTGGAGACTCGCAGAAAATCCTCCATTTCTTGCGGTTCATCTAAACTGAGGAAGCAGCAGCAAGACCCAGTGATCACAGGGTGCACGGAGTATATTCCAGTGTCTCATTGTTGAAAAACTTAATAAGATGGTCTTGGAAATGCTAACTCAATTTTGTTAAACATTGGCGAAAAATGATGTTTTAGGCAGGCATAAAATAACAGAAGGAAAAAATTAAAGGAAGGGATGGAGAGATATCAGATGTCACTGGTCTCACACAGGGTCAACAGGTTACAGTAGTATAACATTTTTTAAAATATTATGTTAAGAAACTTCACATGGTGAAGCATCCTATTAGAGTTAATTTGAGTGCATTATACAAAATTATTACTTTAATTAGTTTATGTTTTGTGACACAATAGTGCTGAGTTGTGGGAGAAGGAAGAGATAGTGTGTGAGAGAGAAATAAAGGTTTGCTTTATTAACGTAGGCCCGAGGTACTGAGTGAAAATAGAGAATTTATCTAAACATTAAACAATAAAGATAACATCACAATGGACATCTACGTACCAAAACTACACAAATATATCACACTAAAAAATTCAGATTTAGCTCCCCTGTCTGGCTCTCAGATTAGAAAGAGATTATTTAGAAGACTTTGAGGAGCACAAACATTCTGGGGTCCATGTCGGGACAACCGAGAGACGACAGCCTCATAGTCACTCAACCCTTTGCGTTAGTCGTCCTCTTTTAGCCCCAGTCCCCCGCAGGGAAGTAAGCCTAATTGCCTCCCCTGTCACTCAGCGTTATCGCCCTTCATGTACCCTGGCTGCCCTTTTCTCAATAAACGGGCGACTGAACAGAGAACCAAGCGATGCCGATGCAGACTGCACCCCGCACTCACCCTTGGAGGAGGAGAGGACTCCCCGCAGCTTAATCTCACTCATCGCAGATTTCTGGAGCCAATAGGATGGTCTCCCTTATTATCATGTCTTGAGAGTGGGACCGATAGGTGGAGCTCATCGCGGTCAAACTGAGTGATTTATGTAGAAAACTTTTTTTATTCGAGGGGTATATGCGGGTTCTGAATGGTACTTAACCTGAGGAGTGACGCACAGGGGTCGTAGCTGACAGGTAGCCTGACAACATTTCTCAGATCAGACCGACAGGTGAACTTCCGGTGCCAATGTTTACTGCCTTCCCGGATGAATGAGTGATGAACGAGTGGAGAGGTAGATGTGATAGTGCAATAAACATAGCCGGGCTCCTATTGGTCCCACACCGAAGTTTATGAAGACTAGTCGCGAAGTTATCATACAGATGTACTGACAGTACTGTTTAATATGTTTGCTCGGAAGACATAAATACATCAAAATAAATATTTGGAGCATTTTTTTATACCAGTACCATCCCTTCTTCATTTTTGAAACCTTGATGGATCTGTCTACACTACACTTGGCAGGCATTTATGGTTTTAGAGATACATGAGATATGGATAATTACTGTTGTACGTACTATACTATCTTTATTAATTTTGTGTCAGTTTTCCTCCTGCTCACCAGAAAAGCCGACCTCTGACCTACTGTCTCGTGTTCTTTTCGACCATTGCCCTCCTGCAGCAAAGTTTTAATTCGAGAGCCAAACACGTTGATCAAGTCTTCGAAATGTAAAGTTGGTTAGATACAAGCAAACCAATAAAACAGCTTATGTCCCGATGTTGTCCAAAGCCAGAACTTGGCAATCAGTTGTTACCCGAGATGACGTCAAGGGAGAAAATCCCTGGTGGTCGTGTCGCTAGCGGAACAGGAAAGATAACTCGTTGATTCGCCAGTGATGAGGTCTTCCGCGATGGATGCAGCACTTTGATCGGCTCCATCTCTCCATTCCTGCTCTGTCTCTGGCTTAGCTCGTCGACGGGTGGCTGAGATGATTCTCTCTACCCTGACAGAACGAGCCGGAGTTGTAATCTCACCAACACCACGACATCCGGGTACGCACGACTGGTCACTGACTGGCGATTTGCTGGTCTGAATGGCCGCCACGTGATCGCTGATAACCACAGCACTACCTACGACCACGGAAGGGTTCCGGGTAAGCAAACAGTGGGTCCCCAATCTCGGTGTTTTTGTGGATGTGTTTTGAGGGTAGATCCCCATCAAAACATCAGTCGCGACGACAGTTCAATTTCTCCCTGCAATCTACAAGGGCCGAGTGGAAAAGGGTTTCTTGTTTATGCATTGCCTCTGAGCTGCGGAGGAAATTGTAAGTCGAATCCGTCATCTCCGAAACTCAAATATCAATGTTTATTTTCTCACTGATTTGATATGCAGTGAACGGGCGGCTATGCAGAACAAGTTTGGGTGAAGATAAACTTTCCTGACGCATCCGAGCTTTGCTGAGTCTCCCAGTTTCTCCCTCGACACCCAAGGCGATGTTTACACAAGAACCTACTGGGTCCTTGGAGTCGTCTGAAAGTTGCGGCTGGGTGAAATAACATTTGTCTTGCCCAACCAGTCTGATCAGTTAGAAGTCATCCGGCACTTGAAGGGTCCGCTGTTCACACATTTGGAGGAAATGAACAAATTTTCAGTCAGTAGTGAAAGCTTCAAGAAGTTTCTTTCAGTCAGCAGCATCAGCTGCCTTCCTCAAAGTAAGTAACAGAAGAAAAGAGAATCAGAATCTTCGTAAAATTAAAATATGTAAGAAGTTTACAGTTTTTATTACTATCCCAACAATAATATGTTAACAACAGCAGGATGCTGAGTGACACACCAGCCACGTGGTCATGACCTGATGAAGCATCCTGACAGAGAAGCTGCCGAAGATGAATCGAGAGACGATGCACCGCCCAGGTAAAAAGTCAGGTAGGCGCCAGACGACATTCCTGTCGACACCTTCATGTCCTCAAGGTTTCTCTCTTCCGCTCACGTGACTGCTCGAATGGGATTAAACAGATTCTTGTCTTGAGACCAGGGGGCGCTCTTGGGGAGCCAAAAATACCTGGAAAGCAGGCAAAACAATTTCGCGTAAATCGACTGCGTGTTTAGTCTTCTGAATTTGTGCAAATTCTCACTTGGCTCGAGCCCGAGAAGTCGCGAATTCTCACCCGGTTCACTGTTTGGATTGCGGAAGACTCTACATGCTCTTCTCGCCGAGCCCGGCCATACCAATATTTGTTTAATTTTCAAAAGCGTGATGAGGTTGCAAAACCCAGTTATAACTGGAGCACCTGCCATTTTTTTTTTAAATTCCTCTGAGATTTTTGGAAACACTTACTAAGGGCTCCACCACACGGCGCGACCACGTGGTGCAATGTAGGACCATGGGATGGTATGTACGATATGACTTGTAGTCAGGCATGAATTTCCAGATGTTTATAACAGTTGTTGACGGCAGTAACGAACATCCACTGCGGGACTTTGAACTTCTAACGGACACTCCTGCTTCCACAAATAATCTAGTCAATCACCACAAAATGTCGATCTTATCTAATATATCACTGAATCTCAAATACACACCTTTATCAGCAAACTTGAATCGGATTATAATCGTACTAACGTCTGATTTATTATTTATCATCTCAGTTTCTGTAGGTTACTAGAAAATTCTGTTTTGTTTTCCGAAGCAAATGACTACTGAGCGCAGGTGTCAACCTGTCAGCAATCCTGTTTTGACACCTTCAAGTTTACAAACTTTAATTTGCCGAGGGCTCCGAAAGCTGAGACCTACTGTAAACGTTAGGATGGGGAGGAACGAGCCCCTGGTTGCCGCCTTGTCGACACAACAGCTGGCACCTCGGTATTGCTGATGGTCCGGTCCCAGCCTCGGTGTCGACAAGTCAGCGGAAGTCTTTGGGACAGATGTGAGGCAGTGGAACTGTGCCCTCCACAACCTGCCAGACAAGGGAGGAAAAGAGAGAGAGAGGGGGGAGGTGTGCAACCTGTCCCTGTCTTTAAGTTTGTCTTCCCCCGCCCTTCCTTTTCCGGTAGTAAACCTCGCATTGAGACGGATCACTTCCGCAAGGCGAAGGTCATACATCTGGGGTCACATTGCGCGACCTTCGCGCCGCTCGTCACTGATCACACTTCACCGCAGCCACCTTGTGGCCTTATCTCCCCCTCGGTCTCCCTGGCTCTGAGAAGCCATCTAGGTCGTCAGGGTAACAGAATCCTCCGCTTTCCTTTCCGTTTCCCCTCGTTCCCTCCTTCCCTCGTCAGCCCCGCGATGTAAATTTTCTCAAGATCGCGAGATGCGGGGCGGCGTGGAGAGTAAGCAAGGACCACAAGCGCGCCTGTGAGCTTCTTGAAATGAAATTACAGTTATGAGCAGCAGTTGTCATGGAGACGCATGGCGCGCAATGTGATCTTCGCTAGTGCTGTCGGGTTTTGTCACCGTTTCACCCAGACACTTGAGAGATAATGATCAGAAGAGCGGAGAAACCTGAGGGGAAAAAACCCAGCACCAGGAGTATCGTGTCATTTAAGAAATCGTAAAAAAATACTTAAAAAATAAAAAAACACAACTTCTTGCTACTTTGTCTGTTCATGTGTCGCTTTGTCAGCTGGTCTAGTCCTCTCTTTGTCTCTGTAGTCTTTCTTTCTTTTATTAATGAGTGTAAAGTCTGTCGAGGCTAGTTTGAAGATAGCTGTAATAGTGATTTAGGACGCGGGGTGGTGGAAGATGTCTGGGGTGGTGTCGGTGGGAATTTCTTCAGTCTGTCGCTTGAAGCGGTCTATGTCCTCCTCCACCTCTTTCTCCCTCTTTTGTTCGCAATATCCACCCAGAGACCGGCATTGGCCTGCAGAAAACGTGCGTTTACAGTTCAGATATTGTCGCCGACAGTCAACTAATCAGATGATTATCTTATGCCCAGACTAGCTTAATATAGTCCTGGCTATAGTCTGATTAATTTTATTCATTATCCGTAGCCCTCAACCCCATTTTGATTATATTTAGTTTGATCCTAATTAATATTCTCCAATGTATTCATCAATGTTAGGGTTATGACAAAGAAATTCTAAAATATAAAATAAATAAATATTAAAGAGTGAGACAAAATTATTTTCATCAGTACTTGAGTCTTTAAAGGAATTTAACTCTCGACTACTCGAAATGCCATCCGCTGTCTCTCAGATAAACAAGGGACAAGGCCACGCAGAGGGTTCGGGAAGGTCACAAACGTGGACTGTACACGCAGTCAGCACTCGATGTGTGGTCGTCATAAAGTTCTCGTCATAAACGCTTTCACGAATGCAAGCCGATAGCAAAAACCCTTAAACGTTCTTAAACGTTCAGCATCACCTCGTCAATCGCGCATTTCAACACACGCGCCCCCTTCCGTGCAGCCAGCAGCGCCCCCTGTATATCCACTCACCAGCTGCGGGCTGCACGACGGTGCGAATGTTTCTGCTCCATACGTAAGTCAGCCCCTAGGCCCGCTCACTCCGAGCTCACCCTCCTGTGTCCGTGCTCACCCTCACTCCCTGCTCACCCAGTGCTCACCCTCTGTCCGTGCTCACCCTATGATCACCCTCACTCCGTGCTCACCCTATGCTCACCCTCACTCCGTGCTCACCCTATGCTCACTCTCACCCCGTGCTCACCCTCATTCAGTGCTCACCCTCACTCCATGCTCACCCCGTGCTCACCCTCACTCCGTGCGATTAACAGAGACTTTCTAAGGACGGGAGGGAAGGCGGCAGCGTCCGTGCGACCCAACCAAGGGATGGTTGGTGGCTGTGTGCGCGCTTGACGACACGTGCAAGAATGGGGCACGTGACGCCTTGATTACAATCTTCACACCCCCGACCTCAGTTTTACGGCTTGCTGGGGTCCCACGGTTTGTAGTGTGAAAAAAAACCCCACTCCCAAATAAGAAAAGAACTGAAAAGAGTGATAGTTCAGATGCAAGAAAGACAAGGGTGGTAAATGAAGACAAAGGAGTATTTTATTCATGCCACACGATAAAGAGAAAAAAAGGCACTTACATCGAAATAAATGAAAAATGCAGATGTTGAAAAAGATGCATCTGTATGGAGGTGTTGGTGTGGTTGCACTGGTCGTTGACTGGTGTTTGGAATCGTTGAGTGGTTGGCGTTTTCTTGTGGTGAGACTTGAACTGGATGAACTGAGCTCACACTTGGTCAGGCATAACAGAAATCAGATAAATGAGATTAATGCTTTTCTAGGCTGGTCCTCATTTTTATCCAAATGCATTCTGTACATAAGCACATGTCACTGTGACGACAGTTTAAAACGGAAAGACAATAACGATGTTGATGGATTAACCTGTCAACATGAAAAAAAGACAATCATGCTACCCCTGGCTCAAAAAGACAAACTGTGAAAGTAGCCGAGTACCCGGCGGGGCATGCTGACAGGTTCTAGGGTGTGCAGCAAAATTCGTCAGATAAGAAAACAAGCAAACAAAAAAATCTTTCTCTCTCTCTCACACTGGCAGACAGGATGGGGAGAAAACAAACCCGATACGTCGAATAAATGTTTCCCCTCGTGTGTCACAGTGACGTGAGCGGGTGCCAGCCGTGACGTTACAGTCGCCGCGGTCTGTCGCGCACATCCGCTGGCACCGCACGAGGAGTCACGTGACGGAGACCAGACGACGCAGCAGACGACGGAGCAGACGCGCAGAACTTACGAGCTGTCACTTCCAATAGCCGCGGCGCACGTCACTGCCGGCATCAACGCACACTCCCACGCACCCGTTACAAGAAACAAGCGTCACACACCACACTGCTGCTGCTGTTGCTGCTGATGCTGCGGACCACCAGCCTCGAGGTGCGACAACAAAGCAACAGTGCATCGTCTGATCGACTGTGAGAACATCGCAACCCTCGCTGTTATCATGTGAGAAAAATGTTGAAAGGACGGGACACTCGACAAACAGCAGTCTGTTGTGTGACGTACAGCCAGGTGGCGCTTAAAGCCCTCGTAGGGCTACAAACATTTAAAAATTAATCAACAAGTAAAATTCTCAGTTCAGGATATTTTTTAAAATATGGGTGAGCGCAAGTCTTGTGTTCTCGAGATGCATGACTGCATAGAGTCAGAGGTCAAACGCGTGACGTCAAGTTTGTACACAGATGCATCTAATTACCTCTGTTAGCTTATTGATTACAGGCTACGAACATGTGCACCTGTTGACACCAGCATCACCGAGAACACGTGAACAATACGATGTCACGTGACCTTAGGATTCGTCAGCTCCGTAATAATCCTCCAGGATTTACTGTCGTATACGCGGTTTATCGTTAAGCAGGGTTTGACTGTATCTCTCTACAAACACAAAATATTTCAAAGGCTTATCCACTTATAAAAAAATTACGTGCGAGTACATAGAAGTTTATAGATACATGTATATATTATAGATAAGTCATAAGTTTATCAACAAGAATGGATTTTCTCCCAAAGACTTCTGCACCACGTTTAACGATGAGAATTATTTAAAACTCATCTAGACTATTTCATTGGTTCGTAATTAATTGGGCAAAGATAATTTTATTATGCAGGATGCGGGGGCTCATGGTTTCAAAGGAAAATTTTTATCGACTTTCCTAATTATAATTCTACCCATAACCCAACAATCTGCCACTTCTATCATTACTTATCATTAACGGCTTTTCAGACCGTACGAGCCTGTGTGGGCATCCTTCCCTCCGTCCACGTGGATCAGCTACATATCTGTCTGCCAGCTGCATGAAGTTCAAATCCAGGAGGACTATTTTCTTGAGAGTTCAGCTTATCTGACCTGTACTTGTGGAATTTCCTACCTGACTAACGCTCTCACAATGTTACATGTTGCTGAGGGTCAGTTTATCTTCCTCCTTCTGTCTGCAAGTCTGTCTGTCTGCCCGCAGTGACCTAGCTGCTGACGTCGGCATAACATCACAAAAAATATGAAAGGAAGCCACAGAAGGAAGAGCCTGCAATAAAGCACAGAAAATGAGGCAAACCATAAGTAACTATCGCCGTCAGACAAGCTCGTGGCTAAAGCCCGCTAGACACTAAGTGACACAATGGCAATATAACGTGCCGCCAGGAGCTGGCACTTCCGGTGAGAGATAATTCACACCAACTCCACAAGTTAAGAGTTATGGCAGCATTTCGTGTTGTGTGTGGGAGGAACCGTTTCGTAGAGGTATGAAACTCAGGAGTCACAAATGAAATATTAAATTCTCACAGGGTAGGAGGAGGAGAAAAAAGCGGGTCAAGAGGGTGAGTCGCGTCTACTGCGATCGACGATTGAGACTTTCTGCAAAGAACTTTACAGACTGCCGGGTGACTGAAATTATAGGTCGACCCACCAACCCACCCCTGTTTCATCGAGTCCTGCCGAGACACAAGCCGTCACGTGGTAGGGCTTTTCAATCAGGCGCCGACACTCGATTTTCTGTCCATCACACGTCCAGCAGCGGTCACTCGTGGTCAAGACCAATCAGGAGTAGAGTGTGAAGACTGTGATTAGCACGCCATACCCACAGTGCCACAGATGCTGGGTGGTATATCTCACTCACTCAGATGCCAGGCTGCTGTTTGGGGCGGTGGAGGGTGAGAAAAGCTCTTTTCTGGATGAATACCCTTACTTTGATTCCCTCCGTCACTTCAGACACAAAGCAGCCCTCGGAAAAGTTAGTCAGAAGGTCAGCGATTTTTGTGGGGGGAGGACTTGAGAGAGAGAAAAGTGGGGAATACAGTGGGGGCAGGAGGAGGTTACTCTAAGACGATGAAAACACAGAGTATAACATTCGACATTTCGATTGGTTAGTTTAATTTGTGGGGGACTGTTCTGTTTGTAATTACTCTGAGCTCTAAATGAACACGTGGCTAAATGTTACCTCTGCACGTGCAACACTGCCACTGACTCAGACGAGGTTTTCAGCAAAAATATGCAAGTCAGCCATTACAACAGTTTTTTCGCTTTCAGTTTTTATTCAAATTTGTCCAGTTTACTGTCATGGCGTCCCATAGGACTAACCGCTTTACTCAGGCGGCACCTGACCCAGACATCCAATCAAAGTGATTGAAATCTCAGCCTGTGTTTGAAAACGACAAACTGTAGTTAAGTCCTGTAACATAATACACATAATGACTCAATTTGTTTTCTATTTATAGAACATGACGACGATCACGTTTCAGTCTCGTTACTGCTCCGAGATTTTGCCGAGATAAGCATTCGTCGCTGACCAGCTCTGGGAAAACAAGGTTCTGATGAGGATTAGAATCAGTTGACACTAATAGTCGTGACTACACGGGAGGAAATCGAGCACGAGGACTAAAGGATGACGATGTGGGCGACATCAAGTAATTAACCGTTAACAAAAACGACTTTAACGGTATTTGTGTCAATAAACGAGTTTTTAATTGAACAGAACTTCGTCGACAGCATCTCTGACCGTTGCCATCCACTGAGACATCTTTTGAAGAACTTGAAGAATAGTGAGAGGAAGTGAAAGCAGATTGTTTTCCTTAAAATGTTTTATTCATAAATGGGATGCAACATGCACGCACGTGCTGCAGAGATCTATAAATAGCCTAGCGATCCCAGGATGCTGCTTGAATGGCTGGCTGGGCATGCGCATGATCAAATGTAGGCGGATAAGCTTTCGCTTGGGAGGATTGTTTGCTAGTCCTTCCGGTACGCCACTTCCTGTTTGGGGAGTTTTCCCGGGGTAGTCGGGTGGAGGGTGGAGCGCGGGGGAGGGCTGTGGAGGTGGGAAGCTGGAGGCGCGAGGACGAGCTCAAGACTGTTGAAGGCGATCATTACGGCATCACAACGAGCCTCGCCATCGATCATAAGATAATCTTGCAGATGAGAGGAACAAAGACGGATTTATGGGCCAGGAACTTGCTCAAGTTCAGTTCCGCCTCGTACGTCACGAGGTGGGGAGTCGGGTGGGGGAGAGGGGAGGAAGGGAAGGGTGTTTGAGTTTTTGCTTTTTGACGAAAATCGCCAACTACTCAACTCGTTTGTTGAAGAGTGTGCAAAGGTGTGTACAGGTAAGTTTCCACACGGGTCAGTAAAGTTGTACCTGCGTGTTCTTTGTAGGTCAAGAGAAAATATTTATACAGGAGGAAATTCTTCTTCTTTTTCTTTCTTTGTGTGTGTTTTGTGCGCGTGTTCGTGTCTTTATGTGTGTAGTGTCTGGACAGAAATGGATTTCTCAGAAAATGCATAATTCGGCAATCATTCTTTATGCCAGAGGGACATGAAGTCTGTTTGGTAGCCCTAGTATAAAAATGCAAATACGTGTTGTGATCTTGAAGTTTTCTTATTTGTTATCATGAGGCAAATATTTAAATATAGACTTTTTCTTTGGCTGTCTTATTATTTTCTGCATATCGCTTTATCTCTCAGACTCTCACACGCGCTCGCATACATGCACACACACACACACACACACACAGACGAGAGAAAGATTGAGAGAGAGAGAGAGCGAGCAGCGAACGAGATAGAGAAGACAGACAACAGAGAGATAGTTAATCATTGTTTGGAAGGTTGTCTGGCTGGCCTTCTGTTTGGCTGTCTTTACATGCCTTAAATTGTGCATAATCTTTTAAAAAATATATTCCGAAGTGTTGGCTGTGGGTTTGTCGGTCTAATCTCCTCTTTCGATATATTCTATTCCAAGGTGTTAACCCTGGGTTTGTCAGTTTTCACCAAACAAGATAATCTTTCTCAGTGGATTTATTTTAGTGCATTTGATAGTCTTGGGACAATAAACAAACAACATGACTGAAGTCCGTGCCAACTGCCCCCCACTCCCCCCTGAGCAGACTCACTTTTTTTGAATTAACGGTTACATAAACTGAAGAAATCATGCATGAGCGAATATGTGGGTTTGGAGAATGTGGACAACACTCGCCAGGTAAACACCAAATAGTCATCGTCTACACAAGCTCTCTTCTCGTCGTTGACGACCAAGCCGACAAAAGAAGGGACAGACTCCATCCACGCTGAGCAGGTCAAGATTTCAATGACAGCCTCTGATTGCACAGACAGTTCAGAATCGGACCACGATTCTCTAAGGCACGCATCAACGAACACATGGACAATGCCGATCACCAGGCTATTGTTTACTGTCATTCTACACAAGCACATGCTCAGGAAAAAAAATCTTCGCTTAATGAAGAGACAAGGCCTGATTACAGGGCTCCGGGGATGGATGAAGTGGTGTGGACCAGAAGGACAGGAACCATCGGAGATTCATTAGGCGCCACCCCAGGGAAGAGGTCATTGCATATAAACAATGTTTCTTGGCCAGTGAGTGGCACTCAGCAAGGGACCTGGCTATTTCCTTCTGTAGAAGCTTTTTGTCCTGTGACCAGTCCTCAGGGTTGTCCATAAGAAATATTTTTCTATCTCGTGCCATCCCATCCCATGGCAATTTATGCCTGTCCCATCCCGTCCCATCCCACGGGATGTTTCCCATGGGATTCCCATGGTATTAACAATCCTATGGACAACACTGAAAACCACTTTTTGGCTTTTGTTCTATAATTCCTGCTACTTCACATACAATAGATGATTCAGAGGAAAGATTTAAATCCTTGATGAATGAAATAACAGTAAATTTATTTTGCAATATCAAGTATCGACTACCATGGGAAATACAAATGTGTGCTGTCCCATCCCATCCCATCCCATGGGACGTTTCCCATGGGATTCCCATGGGATTCCCATTCCTATGGACAACACTGCCAGTCCTGCACCATTACAGTAGTTTGGTCAGGAGATAAATCTCTGCCGACAGACGGGTACAGCAGGACAAGTACCACCCTGCGCTAATTACACACAAATATTCACAGTCCCTGATGCAAGGTCCAGTCTGAGTTTTTCCTCCACATTTTCCTTTCACTTTTTGTCACAAAGGTCTCCAAGTAAATGAAGCTGAAGTAAAAATACTTGAGATATATTGCTGATTTTTTTTTTTTACTGCTTTCTTCTCTCTTTTTGTCGGAAAGTCCGTGAGGTCAAACACATTGCCCGCAGGCAGTGAAAACACATCACGGGAAAAAAGAAAAAATGTTGAAATTTTTCATTTAACCCCCTTGGGGAGCAATCTACTTCACAAAGTGCTGTTGACTGTTCCCTCAGGGCAAAACAAATATTCGAATCTCTACTTTAAAAATCTTCTCTATGAATAGCAATACGAGAAGAGCAACGAAAAGAACCCGGACAGAAACAATAAACTTTGATGTACTTGTGATTGGAATCAACAAATATGGATGTTGTCCTTACAAAGTAAGTTGATCGTAAACTTTGAGATTAATTTTGTTTCTAGATGAAGTAAAATTAGAAGCACTAGCAGGTAGATGTTAAAGGTACAGTGGCCGTGTCCACCGCAAGTATATATCGAAAAATATATTATCTATATGGAAGGGAGTACAATTTATTCATGCTTTACCAAAACTTTTCGTTATCATAATTACCTTAGTAATTTAGAGGCACGTTATGGTCCCACTAATGAGGATTAGTGTAGGAAACAATAAGTAATTAGTGCGCTAATACTTAGACATGTTTTTATTCTGTTGACGAGGTCGTAAAAGAAGATGATAAAAAGATG
The DNA here is from genome assembly GCF_003073045.1 of Pomacea canaliculata. Taxonomy (NCBI): domain Eukaryota; kingdom Metazoa; phylum Mollusca; class Gastropoda; order Architaenioglossa; family Ampullariidae; genus Pomacea; species Pomacea canaliculata. Next base: position 27,132,668 of record NC_037597.1, on the reverse strand, counting down.
ATTGCTGTTATTTCTTTGAGAATACTCAGTACTAAGGAGAAAGATTCGCGAGAGTTGTGATGAAGCAGCAGGTGAGTGTAGGTGAGTCTAGCCCTGTAAGCAGGCGCCTGACATGTTCCAGAGGAGAGCCCCAAGCCACGAACCTCGCGGTCTTGGTGACAAACGCTTTACCGATGCGCCACCAGGGCGCCAGTAAGCCTCTCAAAAAGAAAAATAAGCAAAACAAAAACAAAACTAAAAGTAAAAACAAAACACGAGATATCAAACGCGCGAGTTCTGTTTTCAAGATAAAGAAGTCTGGTTTAGACAGGACCTGAAACAGATGCAGGCAGAGTTAGAGACAGAGGTATACACACGGTGAGGAGGGAGGAGAAGACAGATGAGCAGATAGAGGCAGTTGGAAGATAGATGGACATGCGAGATGGGTCACACCCACAGAGCGGAACGTGAAGGAAATGAAAGAGAGAAAAAGAAAGTAGGTGTGTGTGTGCGTGTGTGTGTGTTTGTGTGTGTGGTGCTAGTACCTTTCTAATCTCTTGCCTGTGCTCAGGGGACTCCACCCAGCCAGCCTCACCAAGACACAAGACTAGTCCATTGTCCAGCAGATTGCTGTGGCATGGTTCAATGTTGATGGTTGCTAAGGAGGAAAAAATGGGTGGAGACGACGGGTAGAAACAAGCAGTTGCCGTTAGCTCCTTCAGATTACCGAGAGCAATGGCTGCTGCATCTGCCCCACCTAAATATAGAACGAAGTAATTGTAAACATTAAAAATGTATAAACTGCTGAAAAAGAATGAAGTTCATGGAAGGTAGGTCACCAAAGCCGTTTCTCCCAAGGGAAAACTTTGAGATGATTCTTTTTATTCCAAAAAATAGTGCTAAAGGCAGTTAAGGATGTCAGGGGAACTTTGTCAGGTTATTTTCGCTTATTTTGAATGACAATAGGGAGAGAGTTAAAAAAACATGGGAAACCGATTTTAAAAAATCTTTTCAAGACTGGATCCGTCTTTTACTGGCGATAACATCTTGAACTGTTTTCCTCTGTTCGTTTGAGAACAACGACTTCAAAGACGACAATGCATAATAATGCTTGTTCTTAGAAATTGGTTTTGTGTGTGTTGTGGGACTCACGTGAACCAACTTTACATCCTCAGCCCAGGAAGAAGACGAGGCCGATGTCCAGCAGGACCTGTTGCAGGAGGAGGAATGTCAGATTATGTTTCTAAATGAAAAGAAAATTGAATGGTAGGTTGAACTCAAATGATAAACACTGACATTCTGAAGCTATGTCCAGGAAAACTGTCGGGTTGCAAAATGACCGTTTACTCACAATCATGAGTCATTGCTCAGCCCTGCTGTCCCTCCTTCTTCACAGCTCGGACACAACCAAGACCAGACAAGACCAGACTGTACACGTTTCTCGTGAACTGTGCTTCGTCCACCGATTGCAAGCTTTCCGTGATGTTCGCAGCCTGCAGGCTCAGATGTCAAGGTACAGATGGTCAGTCGGCAAAATTACTAATAAACTGTATCGCCCCATCGCTTGACCATTGTCTAATGGGTCCACAACACCACAGTTGACAACTCCGCCATCTTGCGACTCGTTTCTTCTTCAAGGGGTCCGCCTTCGTCACAGATTACAGTCGGTAAATATTTAGCTAAACTTGTAAAACAGTTTTTGCTATGTATATTTATATTGTTATGTATCTGTGAGAGATAATAAATGTTTATATATATATAAAGTATTTAAGTATCCGATTGCACTCAGTAACATCGTTTTGCAACCCAAGAAGACCATATCCACATCAGACCTAAGACACATTTTAGTTAAATCTCTTTTCTGCGTCTGGCCTTTCTAAAGACAAACACCAAGTCAATGATGTCTGGAGAAATTTTCAAGTCCCAGCGAATTGTCTACAGGTACCTGGTGGGAACATGTTGGCTTGTCCATCATATTAGCGTGTTTTCCCGCCTCTTAGTGTTTCATTAGTGGCAACTCGGGTACCGTGCGAGCGGTGAGTACTGTTTACACACCCGAGTCAAGACTTGAACACTTGGGGAAAATCGAATGGGAAGCTGATCAGTGATGTCTGCAATTCTTTCGTTCAAACAATGGCGGTTGTACAGCAGACAGAGAGCCTCGATAATAACCGATGTTTGAACAGTCCAATCTTTGTGATGTCTGGCAGCTCTCTCCGTCTCACCAGTCCGCCAATCATCGCCATCGAGTTGAAATGTCGCGGCGAACATGGCAAAAAAAAAAAAAAAGAAGAAAAAAAAGGAAGAAGAAAAAGAAGAAGACAGAAATAATTGAATTGCAGGAAAAATCTTTTATTTGAATATCGCGTGATTACGGAGTCAGGATGCGTGTGCGAGTTGGGAGGTGTGACTTCTTGTTGAGTACACGTGACTTCCTGCAGGTGCCTGCGATTGTTTTTTTTTGTTTGTTTGTTTGTTTGTTTGTTTTTGGGTTTTTTTTTGCAAGTTGCACTATGGCTTCCGTGTGTTGCTGCGTGTGATTTTCTGGTGACTAATAATCATATAATCATATAATAATAATATTATAATAATAATAACGTGTGATTATTTAGCGCATACTCACGCTCATAGAGGAGCACGCTCTTAGACCCTGAGACAAGAACGAGACACGTACAGCATATGAAGGCCAGAAGGATAAACAATAATACTGATGACTAATATAAAAAAATTAAGGAAGAATTGGATAAGTAAAAAAAAAAAAATATTGGGGCGGGGGTAGTTGAAGAAGGACTAGCATTGTGTGGACTGTTGTTAGGAGTAATGCTCTTGGGCGGACTTACGAGCGATGATTTATTTCTTCTTCTGGAGAATCAGATTCTGTTTGATCATCATTTTGTTTGTTTGTTTGTTTGTTTGTTTGTTTGTTTGTTACTATCCATCTAATAAGTTTGACATCGCTTATACGGACTCCTGTGGTGCTAGTAGAAGAGTGCAGCTGTACAGCTGCGTGTCGTTAGCAAATGATTGATGAGAAACATGGTGCGACTGGGTGCACGTGACTTGGGTGATCAGATGTAACAACCTGCTGAGTATATGCGACTCCCTGCAGGTTCGTGGGATGTTCTGCAGGTGATGTCTGGAGGCAACCGAGCTTACGAGTTGTTAGCTGTTATAAAGATAATAGAAGGTTAGTGTCTTCTGAAGACGATTAGCCGTGTAAGAGTTCGCACAAATGAATGTCAGAAGTTTTGCCTATCAAATAGGCAATTGTTTTTCATTACATGGGACAAAATTGTTATTTTTGCCTTTGGCTGTTATCAATCAACATGTGTGGACTGTGCTCGGCTCATTTAGCCCGTCAGTTAATGCTTCTTTTGGCTTTCAGCTCAATGAAAATCTTCCACCTGTGAAAGACTGTCGCTCTTGTCATCTGAATCAACCAGCTGTGACAAAATGAGTGAGCGATCCTTGGCCAATAAAAATTGTGCTTTTAACTCTGGCAACTACAAAGATTTTTTTTTACAATGGGCCATTAATACATCTAACAGTCTTGGAGAAGATGGAAGATGATAGCAGAAGAAAGGAAAAAAATGAGGAAAGGCGCAGCTTGGGATAAAGAAATCCTGACACTGACAGCTTAGATAAGCCATTCCAAGTTTCCCTAATTCACAGACTAGGACACAAAATGCTTGTGAAAACCTTTCTCCCTACAACATAATTAATCTCACACAAGACTCACCCCCCCCCCTACACCCTCCTGGAATAAGCTGCTCGGCGAGTAGCTTCCCCTGGCCCTTGGTGCGGGTACAACATGGTGGAGGACCTTCCCCCCGTGTCTACTACTGAAATGTTAAAAGGGTCAGTTAATCCATTCTGCTTCTTGATCAACGGACCACAATCCTAGTTGAATGTTATTGGCCGCGGCTTGTCTGCCCTTGTCAGAGTGGCGGCGCTAGCGGCGTCAATCCTATTTCCCTCAGAGAAGCGGTCATCTCCAGTCCTTGTCCACTAACTGGCTTGTTGTGAAACATTTATGAGTTGGAAATCAATCGACTTGGGTACTCCAGTGTGAGAGGTGAGGGGTTTATTTTGAGGAGGTGATACATCGAACACAGACGCATGTAGACGCGCGCACACACACACAAACACATGAACATTCATGTATGCACGGATACATTCCATTATTTGATTGGTTGCTGACACTAAACAATAAATACTACATCATTTTACGCGTGTTCATGTACAGGGATAATAATAAAAAAACCTTTTCTTAAATTAAACACTTTCTAAAATCATCTTCACTAGCCTTATCAACAAATTACAGTTGAGAGCAGCCATCTGTCGGTAGAGCCCTACATTATCTCGACAACTTATCGCCCTCTCTGCCTGTCCAACTGTTTCTTTAAGATTGTAAAAAACCTGTTTATTTCTAGCAACAGATAATGGAGAGAGTGATATGCCATTGCAAATTAGTCATGGTGGGTGAAAATAACTCGGTGAGAATGAAAATTGTGAGAGTGCCAGAAGCTAACGACACCTACTGGATGAACTGGATGTCTCGGGTACAGAAAGGTTGGCTGAACAAAACGATATCTCAGTTAGAGAAGACCTCAACTAAACAAGACCTCAACCAAAGAATATCTCACCTAGAATACACCGCGGCAAACGATTCCTCAACAAAAGGACACAACAGCTAGAAAATATATTTTTCATGTGGATCCCCTCAGTGAACAAGCGGCCGCCATGAGACGATCCACTCACTTGCAAATTCTTCTCCATCCACCCATCTTCGTTTCTTTTTCATACCAATGGTTTTTTAAAATAATAGAAAGCAGCAGATTTATGACAGACACAAAGATCCAGGTAGCGATATAATAATGTTTATTGGCGCATGACAGCGGGTTGCATGTCCATCACGTGACCATTCTTTGTTGTTGGCAGAAGCACTTAACTTTATTTAAGAGAGAAGAAACAATGAGACAGAGGAAGAAAAAAGACAAGAAAACCTGAATGAAAGAAAGATTCAAAGAGAAGAGTAACAGAAATAAAGGAAGGAAGCAGAAAGTCTCATCTTCATCCCGCCATCGGTGGCCAGTAAACATTAACCATAAACACCAGTGGAGTGTAAACCACTTCATGGCTTGCCCACCCACAAACCCTGGTGACAAAGCATTGATACAGAATACCAACATCACAATTTCATTAGCACGTGGGCAATGAGTGTAAATAAACAGGACTTACAGCCCTATAATCATGTCATGTGTGGGGATTGTTGATAAGACTTCATGAGTGTCATTACCACATTCAAAATGATCATAAAGTTATAATGTGAGCCTGTCCTAATATGGTTTTCTTGTTGTTTGGCTGGGAGTGAATACAATCAGCCTGGGCCATCGATGTAAGAGGATTCTTTGTCATTTCGTCTTTTGATGTCAGATTCTTTCACTTGTGCATGTGTATAGTGCTTTTATTGAGTTTTTTATTTGAGTTTTTTATTGTGTTTTTATTGAGGACGCTGACCATAAAGTCTATAATAGTTTTTAATTATCATCGACTCAGCAAGTAACTGTAACAAAAGCCGTATTTTGATTTATAGGATTCAGGTAAATGAGAATATTGGCTAACATGAAATATTTATGATTTTTGTTATGCAACCGTGGATGTACTACAGTCCGAAATACAGACCACGAGCTTGGAGAACATTTCGATACATCGACAGTTGTCTGGGGCCTGGTGCACGATGGGACACTAGGTACAACTTTGAACATTAAAGGATAATCTCAGTTTTTCATAGTCTGGTGTCTACCAATACTTTTGTTACAACCTTCAGTCTAGCTACCATGTTATAGTACCATAACCCTTTACCCTGTGTGAGGTCAGCTGAAAAGTTCACGGTCATAACAATTTTTCTCAACTGCTTGATGTGCATGTAGCCCCGACTATTTTTTTATATTTTTGTTCGTTTACGTGCTTTGCTCTATCAATTTTAACTGTGAGCTCGATATGCTCGTGAGTAAGCACGTGACTGCCTGTAGGCTCGGTGCTAGGATCACAAAGCCGCACGAGATGCTGGTTGCCTCTTACCCCCTCTCTCTTCCTCCCTCTCTCTCCCTCACCCCCTCACTCCCTCACCCTCCACCGACTCAAGCAACTCACGAGCGGTAAAATTACCTTAATGAGTTATTGCAGCAACATGATAGTCGGCTATTCCCAACAGCGCAGCAATCATTTTCTCTCTTTTTTTGTTTTAGATAATCACAACTGTGAGCCAGACACGCCGTTCCTTCCACAAAGTTATTTCAGGGGCTGTTCCTCCTACCCTACTATTGAGCTGTCCTCTTACTAAGGAATTATATATCTAATAAACACGAACTTTTATATATTTTTTCTTTGACTTGCATACGCGCATGGGTCCATTGTATGTTCAAATACACATTTGACTTATTAAGAAGCGCCTAAGAACAGAAGTGGTTTACTGTGTCTAAAAAGGTTCAACTTCCTCCTTTCGCCACCTTTAACTTTCTGGAGATGTCAGGAATATTATCGGGAGGTGCGACCAAGCCTGGAGCACATTTTATTGGGCTTGTAGATGCTTTCGTGAGATGGACAAGACAGTTAAAATGGAGAGAATTTCTACAAAGCAAACCGTCTGATGGAGGAGCGCTCCACTTGTCAGGTGAGGTCACTGGAGCGTGGTGATGGTGCCACTGTGTGCCTGGTTCACCCGTGTGTGACATGCTGTGGCTAATGGAGTCTGGTCACTGAGTTACCCATAAAAAGACATGTTGATGAACAATCAAACAAACCTGCAGCAGACAGCACGGACATACAGTTTTATTGGCCAAATAAAGAAGTTTAGAGCTTCAGCCTGCGTCTTGCCTGGCGGCCATAAAAGGACTTTAACAGCTGTGGCTCCCCGGTCTACCCCAACTCTACCCGACTCCGATGTTATCACTGCCGACATTTTTGTTCTGTGTTCTAGTGTTCAACCCTTGAATCACTTGCCACCCCGTCCCATTATCCTGCCTCTGAGGTGAAAGTGTCTCCTCCGCACTTTGTCTGAGGTTGTTGTGGTTCTGGTTGTGAAGTTTAACGACCGTAACCCAGACTTCACCCTCAGAGTACCCGAGGGAGCTCACACCTGTCTGCTGTAAGCCTTCTAGTTTCCTCACATTATTTCTTCTCGTGTTTTCCAGGCCCACCCCGTTATGTGTTTTATCATCCCGTGGACCTTGAGACTTCCCCACCCAGGGTACTGTGATATGTTGCTGTCACGTGATGCTGTTTTCATTTCCCATATTCTTGCTCCGACCTTTACTACCGAGCGTTTCTCATCACCTCCCGACATGATGACTGTTGCGACTACCCACCCGCCTCCCTTCCCGGGTGTTTACACCTGCATCAAGCCGCTGGTCTGTTCTCCCTCGATGACAGCTGCAACCTCACCTCCAGCACCAACCCTCCACACCTTGACAGCTACCTGTCCTGCCAGCAGCCACGGCTCATCGGCGCCGCTTGCCGCCCTCACCTGTGATTGCACTTGTACCTGGGTACATCCGGGGCACATCTTGCTGGGTGTGCTTCCTTTTTCTTCTTGCTAGCGATACCTCTCCTCTTGTTAGCTGTACTTTTATGTTGATTGTAATTAGCTTTCTATGTTGAACATATCTATTTTCTGGATTTTATGCTTTTGTTGCCGTTTGCACCTTTTAAGTTTCTTTTTTCTATGTTTTTTGTATGTAAATATGTTTTTTTTTGTATGCTGATTTTGTGTGCTACATACCTGTCTTCCTACGGCAACTGTACCTTCCTTGTCTTGAAGCCTTTCTTCTGCTGTTGTTTGTCGGTGTTGTTGTACATGATACTCACCTGTTCATCTCCTCCTGGTGAGCTCGATTCTTACCTGTTTCTTCGTGTGTCTATTGTCTGCACTGACCTGCCCCTTGCGCACCAGCTCCCATGCTCCTCTCTGGAGGATCGCTTTCACCTGAAGGTCTGTTCTACCTGTGTTTCATTCTCACCTGTTTTTTAGTTCCGACAAAGCCTCGGTGGCTCGAGGTGCGGAATGCGGCTTTTGTAGCGAACCCCCGACAATGTTTTTGCCGTTAAAGCTGTTACAGGTGAAGCATGTATGCATTGAAAAAGAAACATTCCTTCTCTTGAAGACATGAAAGTACTAATGGGGGACAATATTTGGTTTACAAATGTCTAGAAAGGGAATTAAAGGAGGAGAAATTTTCTAAAGTCCTCATAGACACAGTTTAATTTTACTATTATCTCAATGACCACCGTGTGGCACTTAGAGACTTACAGACACATACAGACATACAAACTCACACACACACACAGGCATACACGTGAAAGATCCATACAAATGCACAAGAATCTTGGCGACGAGGGTTTATTTACCTGGCGCAATCACGATCGCTGTGATGTACCCCTCCTGGCAGGCTCCTCCTACATTTTGTTGTCAACAAAACAGAAAGCGATGTACATTTGTAGACTGCGCTAACCTGGCTCTGAACCCCAGCTCCCACAGGTAGAGGGCGGGTCTGTGTGCACAACAATGATTGTGATGGGGGAGGGTAGCTACAGGACTCCAACCTTTCATCCCGAGGCCGATAAACTTGCCTGTGAAAATCAAGACGATGAAAAATCGTGCAGGGCAAACATAATTAAAACCTCCGGATGGAAGAATTAAAATAAAGAAACCCCTCCCACAAAAAGCCATATTTCACTATTTTCATTTGACACCCTCTCTGGACAATCTCAATTATGCCTTCTCCGTCGATTTAATTTTATTTTGCGTGAGAGGAAAGGTTGTTTATGACCGTTTACCGTTTGAGAAACATAAATCCTTTGTGGGCCTCCTGATGTCGGCCACTCAGACTCGCAGTACGGCCACCGGTACTTGACTTCTTCCCGTCATCCCTCTTGTCCAGGCTGTGATGACGTGTTTTGAAGTTTGAACTGACTAACATGGAAAGACAAAGAAAGTGTGACCATCTTGTTGACAAAGAAAGTGTGACCATCTTGTTGACAAAGAAAGTGTGACCATCTTGTTGACAAAGAAAGTGTGACCATCTTGTTGACAAAGAAAGTGTGACCATCTTGTTGACAAAGAAAGTGTGACCATCTTGTTGACAAAGAAAGTGTGACCATCTTGTTGACAAAGAAAGTGTGACCATCTTGTTGAATGCGTGTCACGTGTGGGCATGGACAAGTACCCTGTCAGTGCGCGATGGTCCGAGAGCTGTTTGCTGTGCGGCAGACGCAGCAGCAGTGCAGTGCAGCACGTCACGTCACGTCACGTCCCTCGCTGTGGCCGCCTGGCGCGGCTGACACGTCACAGGGAAGTCGGGGGCAGATGTGCTGCGAAGAAAATGGACGGCCTGACATGGTATCACGTGACTATCTGCTCTTGAGCGGCCATCATGCGCTGTCCCTGGTGAGCTGCAAAGAGCAAACAACTCTGCTACGGCGCCTGGCGATCAATAGGAGGAGGAAACAATGGATGCCAGACAACTGTTGCAACTGGAGGCAGGCGGACACACAAGCACCAAGCTGGCTTTTCTTGGGGAAGACAACGGTTAGGTCTGCACAGCACCCTGACGTGAGCGGACATAAAAATGGTGGAATACACCGCAAACGAATGGATGAAAAATGAATATTGGAAACACTGATTGAATGAACGAAAGAGAGAACGAATAAACAAGAAGATAAATGATTTGGAGTCTTTTGTCATTCTCAATCATACGAACAATATTAAGGCGATTAATGCGACGATCACAAGAGAGAGAGAGAGATGGTATTAGACGCACACATGTATGGATGTATAAATTTATATATAAGGATACATAAGGATACATATCCTGATATATTTACACACGCTCGCGCGCACACCAAAATCCCCCCCCCCCACACACACACACACACACTTTACACTTCCTTTTTTTTTTCTTTCACTCCTTTTCTCCTCACTCCTGACGAGTAGCTAATCAAGACAGCTGGAGGACCTCGGGACTTCTGTTCAATTACGTCAAGTGCAGGAGGGCTTTGAAGGCCACGTGACCTGATTTCAGGTTCCTGCCAATCCGATGAACAAACCCGCCCGAGCGAGGGAGGACCGTTTGCGGTGCGTGAGTGCGCGTTGTATGTATGTATAAGTGTGTGTGTGCGCGTGCAGGAATGATTAGGGTGGTCTTATCTGTTTTATGGGGGTCGAGGTGATGATGTCACGAACATTTATCCTGTTTATTTTTAATCAGTAAACATCAAGTGCGGCTATCTTTTTTTTGCAGATATTTTTATATCCAGTTTTTAAAAGCAAAAGATATTTTAAGTGTTCTCCTTCCTCATTTGTTTATTTGGGTGTTATTATTCTTTACCTATTTACTTTCTGTGTTTACTTGTTTACCTTTTGAGTATGAATATCATCGTTGTGTGTTGTGTGTGCGAGCGTTCGTGCATGCATAGCACATTATTTAATCTTTGTACTATGAAAGTGAGATTGTTGTTGCTGTTGTTGTTGTTGTTGTTGCTGCTGCTGTGAAAGGGACTGACTGTGACTGTCAGTCGGGTGTTTTATTAGTCAGGTTATTAGCTTCACTGAACCACTCACACTGAATGTTTCAAGACAAGTCGACTCTAACATCACTAGTTTCTTTGGTTCAGCATCTGTCTTTGTAAGACAGACACGGACGTCATACAACCCACTTCCGGTCTGCACAGTGTCAGCTCGTGACGTGTGCTTCGCTAATTGGTTGATTGGTGCGCTCGCTCACTACGTCACAGATTTGCAAGTCCGAGTTGCACGCCTCTGGTGTCAGTCTGTCTCCCTGTCAAACGTTTGTAGGAATGAAGCCCACGTTAGTCTTGGCCTGCCATGACTCGGAATTCAAGTCAAAGGTCAGGGAAGAAGCAAGTCGAAGACAGGGTTGCTGGCTACGTCATGTCTACGTTACACCACTCTCATCCACACTTTGTTGTGGACACTGACTGTTGTTAGCGATGTTGCTGATGTCATCGAGTTTAACTGAGATTTATGATTTGTGTATTTTGTTGCAAAAGGTGTTTTTCTGAATCCAAGAGAAAGCCGAGGAAATAAGGTAAATCGTCTTATCTTTAACCTCGTTCTTTATTCTTGTTAGGAATGGGGGGTTGTCCCCCTTATCTGTTCGGAGGCAGAGATTATGGCCCTTAACTGTGTATTGGAATGCGTGGAAGTGAGGACGTTTTAAGAAAAGCGTGCATGAGTGAGTGAAAGGTTTACTGAATCCCTGTAATTGGGGAAAAGACTGAGTTATTTCCACGCCAGTCGTCGAAGCAGAGAGACTGTAGAGAATTTGTGAGTGAAAGAGAAGGAGATTGGAGTAATTCCTAACCTAGGAGAAGGAACTAACCAGAGAAGGAAAGACGATTGGAAGTTGGGTGTACGTGCCCAGTCAGTACCTCCTATTCTGGGACACTGAAGTGTATCGTGGGCAGTCAGGTGTGTCTGCCTAGTCAGCACCTGCTGTTCAGGTGTTTGCAACTGTGATTATCGTCAACAGGTGTGTCCGCCTCGTCCACACTCGCTGCTCCGGGGTACTGGCACGGCACCGGGGTCAGCCTGGCATGTTGACCTCGTTAACCTCACCGGCCACAGCTTAGGAGAGGTTTTCAAGGGAGATTATTCAAGGAAGTGTAGATGTGTGTGTTTGTGTGAAAGTCCCCGGACTTCACCGAGAATTTTGGGAACTAGTGAAGTAACATTGGTTTATATAGATTGAAGGAAGGAGAAGTTGAGAGTCGTCTATGATATTGATGTGGTATTTAGGGTTTGCAGTCATTTACATGTGTTGATTTGGGTTACGTGAACGGTCTTGTCCTCCCCTAAAATAAATACAAATAAATGTGCTGATGTGTAGACTGGTTTCTTGCCATGAGATCATCGATATGAATTAATAATAATAATATTACTACACACGCACAAAGGCAACCATCATATACTGAGACTCAAAATACACTGAAACATTCTTCAAACGTTTATTTGATTTAGTCACTGAAAAAAAATCTCAAACAATATGCAGGTATAGGGATAAAAAGATTTTGTCGAGGGGAAAATAAACCTGACACTCGACATGCTGTCCACTTTGGTCCTAGTGAAAGAAAAGACTGCTCATGGCTTGTTCCCCAGGTGAGCCCGTACCTTACAGAAACAAGCCTACAGAGAATGTTAATATAATAATATATTATATGAAGCTGAAGTTAAGACCGGACTGTTTCAGAACCTGTGCTAATGAGAATCGTTACTGAATATGGAACCTTGCACCAGATGAGAATAACAGACAGGTTGGAACACATGCCAAACAGGAATCTGAGCGATTCAACAGTCCAACCGGCAAAATGTCTGCTGCGTGGGTGACATTGTCGATAAGCAGTTGTTACTTACAAACATCATGATGGTAATGTTGATGACAGTTCGTACAGGAAAATGGCCCCTGAACAGAGTATAGACATATTCATTGTAAGACATTGATATCACAAAGGTCGCATGGTGCAGGCGTAGGATGGAAAGCCTCGTTATGGACTTGGCAGTGTGGAGACTGGCAGGACATCTACTGGAGATGCCAGGTGTGTGACATTCTACACAGGTATACATCAGCATCCGTCACTTGCTGTCGTTGTGGTCTATCAAAGGAGTAATCAGGTAATCACATCTGTGCCTATGATGAATTGGGTGTTAGGGAGATCCTTTCTTACAAAAAAAAAAAAGAAAAAATGAAAAGAAAAAAAAAGAAAAAAAAATCCACGAATACCATGAGGTCGTGAAAACTGAGATCAAAGTTTACTATCATTATTATTAACTTTGTACATTAATTCAACACTACAGGAAGAACCCAAAGCCTGCAGCTATATATTACTTAGCACTTGCCTTGCATAATCATCAACAATGTTTATCATCTTAGCCTGATATGACAATCCTTTTATGGAAGCGAAGCTAAAAAATGTTTTCCATTGTCTCCTGCAGTCAGTTACAAGCTTGCGGAAAGACTTGTCCGATGAAATCCCGTTCTTCAATTTTATTATTGTTTATCTACTTGCTTCACAAATTGAAATACAAGCATACGCTAGAAAAATATTATTGGGTAGAATAAACACAACTAGGTTTAAAAATAGCATCCAATCTTCTCATCTGATGGAGGAGATAAAAAAGTCACCATTAGTAAGTTCTAGTTGTTGTTAAAAGCAGGGGGTAAGTGTGTGTAATCATCACAAACACAACAATAAACACTACGAGCCTGTCGGAAGGGTTGGCCCCTTGCCAGGGAGGGTCGGGGGAGAAGCTGCAAATAAAATCTGCCTAAAGGCGAGTCGACCGAGGTTCGAGCCTCAAAGCACATGACAAGGACTGTTCTCGGGGTTAAGTGTGTGTACACCAAGCCTACACTGGCAGCACTCAGGTAAGACTAAAAAGGACGCGCGCACATACGCACCAACTGCACGACTGGTGACAACGACACACCTGAACTTATGACAGTGACACACCTGAACTTATGACAACCTGAACTGATGACAATGACACACCTGAACTGATGACAATGACACACCTGAACTTATGACAACCTGAACTGATGACAATGACACACCTGAACTTATGAGAATGACACACCTGAACTTATGACAGTGACACACCTGAACTTATGACAACCTGAACTGATGACAATGACACACCTGAACTGATGACAACCTGAACTGATGACAATGACACACCTGAACTGATGATACACCTGAACTTATGACAACGACACACCTGAACTGATGACAATGACACACCTGAACTGATGACCAAAATGACTCACCTGAACTTATGAGAATGACACACCTGAACTGATGACAACGACACACCTGAACTGATGACAACGACACATCTGAACTGATGACAGTGACACACCTGAACTGATGTAAAAACCCACACAAATCGTCGCCTACACATGTCAAAAATTATTATGGATACACGAACTCGACACAAGTCATTTAAAATAATGAAAATATGAAATACGAAAATGTCATTAACACTAATTAATGAGAACAAAAACTCATCAAGGTGCTCAATACACTATAAACAGGTAAAATAAAGGTGATGCAGAGCAGGCGGGGAGACCACTCAAGACACACCTAGGTCAAGGCCTCTCGCACGATGAATGCTGCAGGTCAACATCTTCATCTACAAGTACATCCATGTCGTCACAGCACTGACATTGGGGAAGGAGTGGGGACAGGTAGGGTTGATACCAAGATTTATTTCTCTAGGGATGTTTCGTTAAATAAAACCTCAAAATATACAAATAAAGTCCAGCTTGTACAAAGTCGATACACAGGGATACTGTACAACAGTGGGAGCATCAGCTAGTACTGCAGTCACGTGATGGAAAAATTATAGGGGAGGAGGTAGGGGGAAATAATTGGGGGTGATAGTAAGTTTTCACAAACGAGGCTAAATGAAGGGCCAGGTACATGGGAGGCGACTGCGGACTGTTAGGTTTGAGGTAAATGTATGTTAAAACACAACAACAATTACAGAAACAAAGTCTGGAGTCCAAACAAGTGAAAAATAAAATACCACGAAGAAATAAGCACACACTTTGCATTTGCCGGATGGTCTTAAAATCTCAAGACTAACCTCCAGGTGATTGCAGCCCCACCTAAGAGTTGTCTCTTGTTTCTAAGAGTTCTCTGTTCTTTAATTGCGTGCAGCGACGAGAGTCCTTCACCCTCACCTCCATCACCCCAACGACCCTTGATGAAGCTTTTCCCAGCAACAGCCTGTGTGCACGTGGATTAGGCGGGTAACAGGTTGCAGTTTATTCTGTCGATCGTTCCTCCTGGCCTCCATGAAATATGCATCTGTTGACGGAGGAGAGGACGGACACCCCGACACCTTGCTCTCTCTCTCTCAGGGCGGATCGGATGTTAACTATGTTTCCTTTCCATATTCTGATCACTTGTTGGAGGCTAATGTGATGTCGGTTGGCTAACCCTGGCTAATCAGCATTGTATAAGACATGGAAGACTTGTAAGTGATCACAGAACTTGACCTGACCTCAGTAAGACAAGACCTTGTCCGGCACTCGGGCACGCAGGTCAAAACATTTGTCGTCTCAGGTGTAATTTTCACCTTTCCTTCCCCAAGACATTAGACCCTAGGACCACAGCCTCCTGTTGCAAGGTTATCTCCCCACCAGGTGTCACTATACCATCTTTTCCACCCGTCTTCATAGAGCAGACCGTGACATTCTGGACACTAACATCTCCAACGGTCTTCGGTGTCTGAATAACTGGGAGGATGCCTAGCTGTCCTCCATAGCCACCCAAGACTAGGAACAAAATAAAGACAGCGAAGTACTGAGACCTTAGAAAAGATACATCTTGTCATTGTCCTTAACTAGCTTATCCATCTTTCCGATATGAAGGCGATCTGTAGAGGAGAAAATGTAGAAGAACTATGAACGAATCCTTGTTTGGAAGGAAAGGTAAGCAGTCGGAATACAACTGAAAGAAACTGAAGTAGAGACAAATGAAATATCAAAGACACTCGTTAAGAGTGGACACTTGAACAGCGAGAAGCTAACGGTAGATAAATAGTTCAGCTGCCATCATAAGAGATGATTAAGAAAGGGAAGACAGTGAGTAAGAAGGATGTGTTCAACAGCTAAGGCAGGACAACCGCAAAGGAAGGGGAGAGAACTGGAGTCTAAAGCGAATAAATAGAATTTAGGTGACAAGAAGTACGGACATAAAAATAAAATCGAAGTAGTGAAGGAACTGGATTGAAGAGTGAGGCGAAAATATATTGATGATGGTGAGGATGAGATGGAAGAGGACGAAAAAAAAAAAAAGTCCGCTAGAAGATGGACCAGAAAGGCAATTTATTCTACACCACGAGGACTCGGGGACGAAAGGGCAGAGAAGGAGGACTAGAAGTGAAGCCACACTTTTTGTAAATGGATGGGTAGCACAAGTTCGATTAGAGGGAGAGAGAGAGAAAAAGCGGGTCTTTGAATCTTTCCGTTCGCTGACTGGACCGAGATAACGAGATTAGAAAAGGGTTTCCTTCGGGGGGTAGAGGGGAGTGTGAGGGGCCTGGGCTTGGGAGACAGGCAACAGGGTGTCTTTGGCAGACCACTGGAAGCCAATTTCTCGTGATACCAAAGTTGGCTGTCAATTAGAAGTGGTAGACATATAGGCAGGCAGACTATCAATTAGAGGAGAGAGATATAAAGACAGCTTGTTGCCATCCACACTCGTGCATGCCCGAAGGTTCATTATTTCGGGACATGCACACTCATGGCAATCTGAAGGAAGCAGAAAAGACGACGACGACGATGATGATACTAAAAAATGTTGCACCAAAGGAGGAGAGAGGTCTTCCGGCACCACAAGCACATAACTGATAAAAAAAAAATCATCGAGTACTTTTTTTAATGAATATGCTGAAATGATTCTCCACCAGACAGAACATTATTGCATTGATTTTTCAGTTTCCTTCCTTCTCTTCTGTGATAACTGCCACGAATTTTAAAAGACCTTTTTTTTTTGCCGTCGGGCGGAGTTCTCCATTTTCACTTAAATTACTCCGACCTGTGAATTGATTTTCACCAACCTCATCTAGAGGCGATGACATAAGGTCATGGTTATCTTGCGGTCATCGTCGTGTTACTTGATTTCCTTGTACTGTCATATTATTCTTTACTTTAAAAAAGTCGAAAACAAAACTGACGACAATAAATCGGTTCAAGCTTTTCTCCTGACCTTCAAGTACCCTGATAAACCCTATTAAACCCCTTGATAAACAATTCCAGGCTTTGACCTGCTTGTTTCCTTAGTTCATCAGTTCAAAACTATGTCCGCGGTTTCTCTCAGCCTAACACAAACTTCCATCTATGCCAACCCCTCCATCAATGAAGCAGTATTTTTAATTTTGTAGAAATCCGTGAAAAGCTTTTTTCTCTTGGCATTCACGGGTCAATGGCAGCTGTAAGCGAACTGCAGCACTCTGGAATGTTGGATTGATTTACTGACTGCTATCACTCATTCACTTCCTGAACTAGAAAAAATATACCGACGCGCTAGAAAAATACCTACAAAAATATCCAAGATGAAAGGAGTTTTCTTCCAAAGCAAAATAAAAGTACAATCAGTCAATCACACTTGTATGTACACTTTTTAAGCAAAAGGAGAAAAAGCTGACAGGTAACACAATAGCTGGTTCAGGTAGAAATAAACACAAAAACAAGTCACAGAGAGAAAGCATGAAGTCAACACTTTTACACGGAACGAGAAGCTGATGTAAGGAAATAAACAAAAAATAAGTGGAAAAAAGGAAGAAATGAAAACCAATATGAAGCAGAAGAGTGGCTGCATGATCCACCCCGGGGCTGTAATCTAAAAACCGTTTGCTGAGGGCACAAGAAACTGTCGGATGTTCCGGCATCGCTAGAGTAGTCGGCCCTGGCCAAGTTATTTTAGCTTCCAAAGTTTGATTAATCCGACAGACTGGAACGATCGACGGAGGAGATGAAATGGGGGAGAGGGCCATGCCAGGGGGTAACAAGGTGGTAGGAGTCCCTATGTTACTCGACAAACTATTTTGTGTGAAAAGTTCTGACTTACAGGGGAAGAAACTGGGAGGACCTTTCGGGTCTGAGTGATCAAAGGATGCATGGACACCGACACCACAAGTAGGAGGAAGGAAAATTCTCTCTCCATCTGACAAGCCTGGCAAATGCAAGGTGCATACAATACAGATTCGCGCAAGCTGATAAAATGTCATAATTAAAGAGGACAAGTACACAGACACGGAGCAAGAAGCTGTACATAGATACAATGTACACAGGCAGCATCTCTTGTGATTAAATTAGTCCATGAACTATCACACAACATGTCACATAGCTTCTTCACCATTTGTGTCCTCTGACAGGCGTTTCACCACCTCCTGTCCATTGTCGATAGTTTTGGCAAAACATGTCAGCTGGCAGTCAGCAGGTGAAAATATTGGACTGACCAGACAGCAAATCGTCGAACCTTCTCGAAGCCCCATATTTACTGCTCATACAATACATGTGAGACAACATTTTAGGCCATTGTCTTCAACAGACTCGTCCCCGCCATCGGGAAGTCCACTCCAGATGCGGAGTTGATGGTACTGATCTCCACTTCCGCCGGATGTGACGTTGGATGTATGACTTAATTAACCTTGAGGTCACAAGAGGTGGACAGGGTCACAAGGCTTATCAATCATACAATCTCAACGTGTTGTAGATGTCGCTCTGCTGGCTGCTACCGGGTACAAGGCTTCTGAAAACAAGGGCGGCAGGTGGTTAAGATGACCTTTGACACACCTGTCGTTCACTGGTTGGCTGACGCCCTGTCTAGCGAGCAGCACTCAGTAGGAGCGGATGGCACTTTAACATGCTTAAAGGGCTGTACTGTATATTGCATCGCAGCGCACATCTAACATTAAAACCATTCAACCACTTGCACAGTCAATTATAAAAAGTTCGTATGGAAACACAGACATGACCCAAGGTGCGGCGATCTCCACCTGTGACAGTCTGCCTCACTTCCAACAGAAGGTTGGCAAGATTCAGCACTCGTTGGTCTCTCCAGTCCTGATGCCAAGCAAACATTCACATCTCCATCCTCACGCGCCACCACGCGCATTGTCTTGCAGACAGTTAAGGCATAGAAAGGAAAACAAAACAAGAAACTTTCTCATCAAACAAGTTCTATGTCCACTCCTCCTCTCAGCTCACCTCCCTCTCAGAAGTCTCACTTCTTTGCGGTATCGGAGAGGGGTTAAGATATGAAAAACAATTTTTTATATTTTGATAAAGACTCTTTTGTGAAAGAAATACTTGTCCTTCTGTTTCAGTACCATGTTCACATTTCCATCGCAACAGTTTTGTTCGACGTTTTTCAAGGTTTGAAATCAGCTTCCTTTCCGCATAGTCAGCCACACAATCAGTAAAATATTTTCTGATATGCTGACTTTGCCAGGCTGCATTTCTAAATTTTTTTTTGGCAGTTGTGCTTCCCGAATGTCCTCAGCCATAAAAGAACTGTATCTTATTTCTCATGTTCAGCCCTCGTCTTATATTTCACTCCCTTTCCAAAGCTTTACTCTTGAGATATTCTCAGGCGATTCTTGAGACCCTGATTAGGGTCTGGTTTGTCTCGCTTTGATCTTGTGGTGTAGTTTCCATTATTCCACATGTTCTCCACGGCAGAATTAGTTCACACTTCCTAAAGGATCCAAGTCTGTTACAAGTCTGTTTGAAAAATGTCCTTGTGTTCAATCAACCATGACAGCTTCACGTGAGGCCATAGACGTAGCATTTTCTCCAATAGCTCCTTCCTTCTTTCTTTCTCAAACAAAATTATTTCAGCTCAGTCTCGAATGTTCGTGACATCAAATGACAAAAGTCTCATCGCTATGGTTGTTCTGGCAACCAGCGTCCTTGTTACACATTATCGTCCCTTACCTGTACACATTATCGTCCCTTATCAAGTCACACCTTGGTAAATCTTCAGATTGGACGTCGAGTCCATCCACCTGGTCATCGTGTCTCTCCTCTAGTCATCGTCTCGCTACTCCTCATCGCTTTCGCTCGGCTCGCTCTCCAAGGGCGGCTCCAGCCCCGTGCGAAGGGTCACCTGCACGTTCCGATTGATGCTGACGGCGGGAAAAAACACCCCGTGGAGGTCCGTGAAAGCGATGGGGCCGTGGGGGACCTCGTTGATGAAGTAGCTAAGGGTGTGCTGGTTGAGGTCCAGGAGGAGGCCGATGACCGACCCTCGCTTGATGCCGCCGTCAGTGCGATTGGTGTGCTCGTCGCGGTGCAGAAACCAGCTTCGCTTGTCGTCGACGTACATGCTCCACGCCTTGTCATCCTTCCCTGCAAGTGGAAGAAGAAATAAAAATAAACACTGGGTCACTGCACATCGACACAGAAACTGTTAGAAAGCTTAAACATTAGACAGACCTTTAACTAAACAGTCCGTTTTCTACCCTGTGACACCCAGTATCACTCTGCGCACATCTTTACGTCCACTTCCTGGGAAAGGGAGGAGATGATAACTGTAAGCAACCCTACGAATACAAGAGGTGGTCTGCAGGAGAAGTAACTCGTATGTCCACACTCTTCTGAGACAAGAGTGACTGGACCTGGTGGACCTGTTACGGTCATCACCTGTTGCCAGCGAAGACGCATCGAGAAAACATTTTGTTTCCCATCTGCTGACATGATAGTGGGGTCCAGGGCTGAGTGCACATCAATAACAGTCTTGTGGTTGAGGAACTGCTCCTAATGGCTCTCGCCCGGCGTTCAATGAACTAGAAATGTTCAAGGAAGCAACATTTCTTTTGAAGCGGTTGGAATGCGCTCACGCGACCTTAGAAGGGAAAGGGTTCACTTGGGGTCAACTAAATCATCTCCTGGACTTTGAAAAGCAAGGATTTATACATTTTATAGAATTTTATCTGGACTTCAACTAAAGACAGAAAAAGCAGAAAAGAGGGGCAGAGAAGAGCCGCTTAGTTCTGGTGGTTTGCTCAAAGACCATCTACATACACTCCCCATCGATCATTATGTAAGAATATTCTTTCATGTATGGTTTTAAACGAGTTTGGACAATTCTGTGTTCGATTGATCGATTCCCAAACCATACATTCCTTCCTGCACGCATGCGCAGTCCTACTGCTGGTGTCTGGCAACTGTAACTGTTGCACACCCGCACAAAGCAGCTTTCCACCCGAACTAGAGAATAAGCAAGAAAATAAACTTTGCGCTACGGCGAGCGACGGCGACTGCTCGCGAGACGAGTACAGGCCCCTGGTGTTTACCTGAGTCAGAAAGAGAAGAAAACTAAGATTAATGCGGGAGTATGGCTGGCAAAACACTTTTAGAACGCGATGCTACTTCGTGTCTTGGATACACAACCTTTTTTGACCCAGCGCTGAGCTTGTTTTCTTTGGGACCAAAGAATTTTCCCGAGCCGTGTTACTCTGTTGGAAAAGCAGTCGGGGAAGGAGAATCGCCAATAAGGCAATCACTTTGTCTCGCCATTACAAACGCATGTGCTGGGGCCTTAAAATAAACAGCAAGTGTATGCCCAAGACCTCTGGAGACAAGCAAGGAACTGAATATCAACATCTGAAACACGTCCAGCGCCTAAGGACCTCTTCTCTGCTCCTTGTTGCTTGTCATTGCAAACAAAGCTCTCCATCATGAACGCCGCCATTTTCCTTTACGTTCTGCAATGAAGCTCTGTGTTATTTCTCTCTCTCCATCCCTCATCCCTACATGCGCGCGCACACACACCAAACTCTCTCCGTACACAGGTTCCAAGACAAACAGGTAAACTGGAAATTACCGTGGCTCGGTTTCAAACGGAGAAAGAAAAAAGCCGTTAGTGGCGATGCTAAGGTTTTGTAAATGCAGCTCACAACTACTACATACCTGTGAGAACAGGTAGATTTTGTTGCGGTTATATTCATGTTACAGTTTTACCTTGTCTTTGTGTCCGAGGATTATTATTTCTTGTAAGGATTTTATGTACGTGAATTGCGAATAATAATAATAATTAGAAGAAGAACGAGAAGAAAAAGAAGAAGCAACTGCTACAAAATTCGCAAAATAAAATTCAGTAATACCCACAATTTAATAACAAGAGCCTGATTATCCTCTCGTTGGTGGCGAAAGGACATAATTCTGTGAAAGTATTGCTTACTACAGTGCTGCTGCCGGCGATTCTTGCGACAGAAACTTAATAACTTCCCCCTAAGTGCAATTTTGATGATGCAGACTTAAGTGGCCTTTCCTGCTGGTCGGCAGTCTTACGGGCAAAATTGAATTTAAAAAAAGGCTTGAAGACTAATCCAGAGATAAGAGCATTTGTGCTAACAGGCCTGCTGGGGTGCGCAATGAACACTGGGGTGAGCAATGAACAGACTCCCTTAGCAGTAAGAGCACAGAGAGAGTTTAAAGGGTGTCTGCCCACCCTTACACACACCCCTCAGTACACTTCACGTATCCTATGTACCACGCCTGCACATCAAAGGAATAATAACCATAACCAAATACATATCGTACGGGTGAGACTTAATATGTTGTAGTCACCCTTACAATGAAAGTGATCCTTTCAGTTATTCTTCACTCACTTTCAGTGAAGGTGATAATGATCATATGAATCTTTCTCTCTTGCAATGAAGTTTAGAAACATGAGATGTTCTCACATGCTTAAAATGGAATTGAAACCTGCAGGTGAAATGATCTTACTACACTCACACTAAAGATGAAACCTTGCCCCGCCTACAGTGAATGTGAAACTCGCTACTTTTATTTTTTTTTTTAAATGAAGGGGTGGGGAATCATACAGATATTCCCCATTCAGGTGGATGAATAAAACCTTCCCGCAGCCAACGACAAGTCAGACGGAAGGACCCAACAGTTACAGCCCTCGGGTATTTAGATGGAGTCTGTGAGCGGGTGCTCGGCAAGAACGGCTGAGAGGTCTTATCGAAAAAAGGTGTAAAATCTACCCCTCAAGGATTACGAAGGACTAAAGGAGAAAATAAGAAGAAATAAATGCGAGGCTGGAGGGGAAGGCAATGGCAGCCAAGCTTGACTAGCTCCAGGCTCAACATGGCGTGTCAGGGGTGGCAGCAGAAGACACCCTTGGGTACAATCCCAACATCCGAGATCAAAGCAAGTCGCGGGCCTGAAGCCAAAGCGAGGCTCGTTATCACCTTCAGCTCCCGGGTGTAAGACTGTGGCGCCACCTACTCACAACCACCTCAGTCTACTGGTAGATAATCTGAAATAGATGACCTTACACCATCTTCTCTTGTATCAACATTGTCATGCTCTGACCAAACTTCTGTTGATAAACTAGGATTCAGATGAATTAGTTTAATTGTCTTTCTCATCCCATAATATCCCAGAAATGTTTCACACAATCTACAGAATGAAAATATCAAATATCAAACCTGTCCAACCATGAAAAAGTTCCTATTTTAAAGTGAGCACGATTAAATTTTGAAATGATGGTGAAGATATTCACGACGACGACAACGACGATGATGGTCATGATGCTAATGATAATTTATGCAAATGAGAGAAAGAGAGCGCGAGAAGGAGAGAAGGACTGAGAAACAGCCAGCAGATGAGAGCCTCGTCCACTCCAATCGTGATTACACGCCGAGTGTTCGGCTAACCACTGTACTCCAGCCTCCTCGTCCTCAGAAGCCTCTTCACTGTTGGCGACTCGCGACATTAAATGGCTTCTGTCAAGATGGCGGCTGCGTGTCTTCCGTCTCCTCCTCGCTTCCAATCCTTCTCTCGGGTCCCCACAAACGAAGCTTCATGCATGACAATAAAGCTACTCTTCTGCTCGGCTTTGTCATCAGTCATCTCTCAACTCATCCTCCGGCTGCACAGCGAGCAGAACCGAAACCGGAGTCGAACGCCGAGGGCTTTACGCATGCGCAGTCAGCCCACTCATTCTTGCATCTATCATGGCAGGTCTGGTAGGGGCCAACAGATGCCAAAGTTAATGTCTTTTTTTGACAAGGCTGCCTCCTACTACACCTCTTTCTGTAAATGATGAGGACGAATTTGCACAGAAAGCAAATTACATCGGAACAATGAATTGTCTTTTTCCCTTTCTGCTGAAACACATGGCCTTCATTTGCCAAGTCCTAAAATAGCATCCATGAAAATTGATGCTGGCCTTAACACATTGATTTTTTGAGGGCAGCATCCATTACTGTCTCTGAATCACATTTGTGCGAAGCAAGAATTTTTTTCTTCTATAAAGTCAGTGCCCCGAATACAATTATTTACTTCATTTAAAAGAAAAAAAGCAACAACCTATGTTCCATCTTTGCATATATTTAATGAAGATATAACGAAATTAGAAAAAAGTTTAACGATCAAAAGAGGGCGTCGATGATAATTTTTAAAACATATTTTATCGCCGTTCCGTTATCTCTTATCGCCTCTGCCATCGCAGTGCTCGTACCCCACCCAAGGTCCAAATCATCGTCTTCTCCGTGTTTACCTGAGCCGTTATGCTCACCTGCTTGCACACAAGTTCAACATTTCAATTTCCATGCTACCTTGATTGCCACGCGGCATCGTTTCGCCGCTCAACCTTCTCCTCCCTTCCTCTCCTCCCTACTGGCTTCTCCTCCCTGTGTACTGGCGGTTGGTGAACCACTGAATGCCACGTCAGACGCCAGATAACAGTGTCGTCGTTTGACGAACTGCCGTCTGGCCCTGCACCTGTTATCTTCATCCGAGGAACCTACAGAGCATCCCCAGCGATGTGTGTAGACATGCACCCGACTCTCTGTTTGATCATTCTCTTCACGGATAATAACTCGTCTTCACCCAACGTGCATTTTACAACGCGTAACACCCACGTGATCATTGCCAAACAACAAAAATAAAAAACAACAAACAAAAAAAACCCAAACTTGAAAAACATGAGAAGGTGGATAATTCAGTATACTGTTGTGTCAAAACCTCCATACACAATAAAGATTTATATTATTCAACTTCTTACCCCTTTTCGGGTATCTCGGGGTATCCTGGTGTCAGAGTCCAGATGACGCTTGTGAAGACTGACGATACTTAACAATAAACGTTATTCTTTGTTTATTCCTCTCTCATTCCCCAGGCCTGTATGAAGCAGTTGTGTTATTCCTAGTCCAGGTAACACTTCACTGGAAAGTTACCTTTGAAGTGGAAACTACTTCAACGCCCTCATTTCCGATATCATTAACTTCTAAACAAAAACATTGTGTGGGTGTCAGTGTATTTTCTGAGCTGATAAAAACCTTCTCTCCTGGACGTGTTTGATCTCCTCACTTCCTCCTCCCGGGTTTCCCTCCACATCAATTCCACACTCGTGTCTTGTTCACAGAGCTTTTCAACATGACAATAGGAGAAGTGGCATGGCTTCTCTAAAAGCGTGTCCAGCGCCCATTAAACGTAACTCTAGCTTTCAAATTATCTCCCCGTCTCCTCCAAACTTATCCCATCTCACCTTCTTCCCTCTCCTTTCATCCTCTACTTGCTTCCCCTTCAACATCGCTTCTCTCCCCTACTTTTCCATTACTCTGCACGCGCACGAACGCGCAAATAATCGCGGACAGATTTTTTTTTTATTTATTGGCAAGGTGCGAAGGGGGAGCCCACGGCCCCGAGGCTCGCAGCAGCTGACGTGGGCCTCAAAAGTAATTGGTTAGCACCTTTCTGATTCCCTCCTTCCCTCCTCCCTCATCCCCCACACAGTAAATTTTCCTAGTTGCCCTCATGCCACCATTCACACTACCCTCGTGTTATCAGACCTCGTTAAAAACTGCCAGTGCCAGCCGAACTCCACGTCGCCACTGGTCTCATTAACCTGCCGGGTACTTTACATACCCGGGACCTACAATACTTCCTTCCAGAAAAACACTTCCACAAACTAGGTCAAACAGAGAGCAAAGATAATTGCTATTTTTGGAACTACATATATCTATTTGTTTATTCAGTGCACAGCTTGCCTGCCGAGATCCACCCTGCATTCTTCAATTACTATTAATAAATCATTACCACGGGTGGCGATGCCAAGTGTTGAGATCCTTCCATGAAGAGACAGACAAAGCATATGGTGACAGAGTTAAGGAGATGTGGATGGAAGGAAGAAAAGAAAGAAAGAGCACATACCCAGCATGAGGTTCTTGTCCACATCAAAGCGGCAGATGCCGATGGAGGGGTCTGTATGGCAGTCGTAGCGGTCAATGATGACCTCCCAGTAGTGAACTCCCTTAGAGAAGCCCACGGTTCCCATGGCAACACGATGGTCAAAGCTGCTGCACGTGACACTCAGGTTGTTATTGGAGAATAACACATCCGGGTGTGTGGTGCCGGGGTCGAAGGTAAACCAAGCCACTGCAAAGGGAAAAAAACATATTAAGACAGTTGCCCTGCTTTAAATAACTCTTTTTCTTCTTATCTCTTCACCTTTCTCTCTCTTTCACACATCCACCCGACCCTACCCACACTCACATATAAACACAGTCGCTATTATTTCCACTAATCTCTTAAAGACACTTTGATATTAAGTATACCTAGAACAGTTTCCCGTTTAAAATTCTTATGATGATGATTATTATTTTATTATTATTATTACTATTAGTCATTACTGATAAACGTGAGAAATAAAGGTGTCCCAACTACGGCACAAGATCATTTTACGATTTCTCCAGGGTGTACGAAATGCAACACAAAATTCCAGTAAAAAGAAAAAAAGGAATGAACAGACTAGAGAGGCAAGAAAATATTTAAAACATCGGAGAGCGAAAAAAAAATTAGGACTTCACGAACAGCAAGAACCATATTAGGTCAAAAAAGTTCCGATCCGTGTGGATTTTCTTTCTTTTCTTTTCTTTTTTTTTTTTTTTTTTACATTAATGCCACATTTTTAAATCTTTTAAAAAAGTGTAGAGAATGCCTTCTTCCTTTTAAAAATATTATTTTTCTGGAGATCCTTCTTCCTAAGGATTAGTGTTGTTTTTGGCATAAGTTGGCCTCAAGACCACGAGCTTGGATGGAAGGCAACACGTGGATGTTTTTATGGTACCAGGAGACCCAGGCTCCTAGATACACTATTTACTTTTCCATGGAGTAAAGAAGATGAAATAGAACAGAAATTAATCACATTCCGACACAACTGACACAAAAGAACAGGGAGAGGAAATGACTCCGAAGGAACAAGATAAAAGGATGAAGATGCCAATAATGTTGGTGATAAAAACACTAATATTGGATTTGATCTTAACTATACAGACATGTCTTCCTGGTTGTTGATTCTTAAACTTCTTGTAAATGACAGACCACATTTTCTCCAGAATAGAACAAGAGTTGTAGAATCTCTAACTTGAATAGAAAATTTTCTTGTAAACAATAAGTGCAACACACAATGGGTAGGTCTTTGTCTGCCTCCGATTCCTATTGTGTAAACTTTGTTTCTTGCATGTTTGTTTAGCTTTTATGATAACAACGTTTTATTTACACATTTCTCTGATCACGAGATATCGATCAACAAATAAACTAAGAAAAAAGTCAGGACCACCACCAAAGCCTAGCAAATTTGTCAAACAAAGAAGCTGAGAGACTCAAACACTCATTGTTAGGGTTACTGATTCTTAAAACTGAGTTAGTGTCTTCCCAGGGCAGCCACGCCATTCCATTGCGAATATTGGCAAATAATAATCACATATTAAATTAAGCTCAGTAAACAAGTGTACAAAGGGAACAAACTAAGAGGGCGAACAAGAAAGAGTTCAGCTGTCCCTACAATTAGTGTGTCGTGTGGACAAGTGTTCAGAGAAAGTAAGTCTTCAATTCCCGTAAGGAACTGATGTATTGTAAGACCAAAGCAGAAATGGCCGACCTCGTGCCCTGGGGGTAAATCTCTTCCAGACAACAATTCCCTGACCTGCCATGTACGGCCTATGAAGTGGTTTTAGAAAGTCATGAAAACTATTCCCCATGGCACAGGACATGACATGAAGAGATGCTATGGTCAATAAACTCCGACAGGACTGTTTGCGGAAACAAGGGTTAAATTGTATGTGTATACTGGGTCACACACCAGATTAGTCCAGATACCCTACTAGCCAGAGCATTTATTGATTTTAATGTTTTTAATGATCACTGATCGCGGACAATAAGTAAAATTGCGAGTGACGACCCTGTTGCTTCAAAAGTGTGATGCGAGAAACGAGTGGTTGCCTTTCTCAGTGAGCAACCAGCTTCAACTTCATCCTTGGCTGCTTTGTAACCAAGGAATTAGTCACGCTCTGTCTTTCCCATGAAACATGGGGTCTGTGAGACACATACCACCAGCAACACTGGACTACCCCGGTGGCTGAGAACCCTGTTGCTGGAAGTGTGGAATGTCCATCACCCGGAACTGGAGGCGGCGGTGAAACACAAGGCGTTACCACCTTGTCGCCATCGTCTGCTGCTTGTAAGGCCGTTGGCGATGGCAATCGACTGTAGACCTTCGTGTCTGCAGAAAGCCATATGTGAAAGTTTGCAATGCTTTGCTTGGGAAAATGTCCTTGTTTGAGCTCGGTTGCGGGAAAACGCATTTGGAAGCAAGTCGTTAGTCACACTTAGGAGGAAAAGCTTATCCTCGGGGACAGTAATGGTTCGGATCGCATTAACCTAGAACAGTAGCCGCGATTCTTTTCAAGGAGCTTAAGTAGTAACAAAAAATTGTTTTAGAAAGACTAGATGAAAAGATAAAGAGGCATAAAAAATAGAATATTCTTGTCGGATCCAAACACATACGTTTGAGTCTTTCGTTAATATGCTAAAAAAAATTAGTTAAGAATTTACAACGATTATTTGTCTTCTTACGTTCTCTCTCTAATGAACAAATTTGACTAAATTAGCTGAAAGTTTCTATACCCCATGTGACCAACAACATAAGGTTCAAACCTCGGCAAACACCTCGCCCTTTGACCCCCACACTAAGACACATCTTTGCCATTTGCGCATCGCCCTCTGACACCTCTACCATGACCTGCAATATTTTAGCACCTTGCCTGACACCACAGAACAGAAAAAAATTCATCAGAAAGTTCTTTATCGTAATACTTGGCACAGAAGGTCCATCTGCCTCACTGCCAGCCCGATAACTAGACGACCTTTCTACCTGCATGCAGGAATTACACTATAAATGTCACCAGCTGCTGCTTTCCTGCACTGAACTCCTCTCACCAGTCAACAATTTATTTTATTTTTTCGGTTGCACGCCAAGCGGGAGTCGAGCCCTTCCCCTCCGTTCTGCCGTGGGCCCTATCATAATTTTGTGAAAGCCCGAAGCTGGTTTCCGCCATATTAAATTTCCCGACAGGCTTTTGGTGGAGAATCTCGTGGCTTCACGAAGCGCGTGATTTGCAAATTTATGAGCTTGGTGGAGAAGTCTGATGCTCTGATGATTTCCGCCGAAGCAGTAAAGAAACATATGTACATACTTGGAAGCGAGGCTGCTTTGCATCACGTGTGTTTATGGGATGTGCGAGTGTCCAGTTCCCACTCAGCTTCCCGCACAGAGAGCTGGATAAGAGATTTACTTTCCACATAAGTACATGACAGAGTGATAAGCCAACAACTAATGGGGTGAAGTTTAAGATAAATGTCGGCGAGCCTGTAGAGTAGAGGATCCAGAGCCTGTAGATGTACCAGCGAGTATCCAATGTTACCCGAGGTCCGTGTTTCTCTTTTTCCGTCTTTTGCTCTCGTTCTCTCTCTCTTCTCTTGGGGTTAAGGGGCTGCTCACCAATGAAGATGGACACAAATTTCCAGCTGCCCAAGCGAGATGTATTTTCTTGGCTGTCATCATAACCGGCCTTTTCATGTGCTCTGCAGTTGTGGAATCGAACCCTGGTCCGTGTGCCAAGTGACGGGTTCATCGGATCAAACAGCAAACAGGCAGAAGGCAGGTTTAGTTGTACAGTCTCGGCGAACCCTACATACCTCGCCACACCTAGCACTGAGAACGTGTGTCACGTGCCAGGACAACCTAGTCTTGAAAGTTTGGCGATGTCTAAATATTCCCTTACTAGCTGTCTATCTCCACTAGAACTTGCTCAATGAAATCTGGTGTCACCCATTGACAATCAGGTTCGTGGAAACCATTGCCCACCCGATTTCTGAACATTGCCAAGCCGCGCAACAAGCAACATTTTACTAACCTTCAACAAATTATCATTGCAACCAACGAACAAACAAACATAGAGAACAAAGTCTGTGACTCTGGAAGTGGAAAATGAACAGCTAAAGAAACGACTGGAGGAAACGGAAGGTGAACTCGACAGCCTGGAAGCAGCGAAGTAATGTGAATTTTTGTGGCTTGGAAGAGACCAGCCAGGAGAACTATGTTGTATGAGACTAAAATGTAATCGGACGTTTGACCGAACTTTGTGAGGATTCATCATGACCCCGAGCGCGCACACCGCCCCGGGAAACCGAGACCGGGTGTTGCCGGTTGTTGCCCACCCCAGGCCTATGATCGAGAGGTTTCAGAGATGGTCTGACAAAATGCTCCCGATTGGTAGTAAAACTTTTCGAGACAAGCTGAGAGCAGTGGACACCAGAGAGGTCAATGACCTGACCAGGCATACAAAGAGTTTGTGATGAATAGAATAGGACTGAATGATGAGGACTTCCTAAGGCACGTGACCAACTTCGATATAGTCTACAAGAAACCTTTTTGGATTCTGCCAGTCTGATGGCAATATACCTACCCCATATTTGAGCTGATGTGTGAAGATATCCCACATGGTCTTATAGTGCTAATAAGGAATGATTTAAAAACATATTAAAAAAATATATATATATCTCATGACCATATGCTTGCTTAAGCTGTGAAGAACCTTTTTGGATGGTTTTAAGGGATTTAATGATTGTTTTTTCCATGCACCACCTGTGGAATAACATTATTATCAGACGAGTAAAGATGGAAAAAAATTGTTCTGGAAAAGTTGACACCTTTATTCTACCTGAATCTTTTATATTCATTCTGAATGTTGAAACAGTTAAATCTTGTGTCTGATAAGGTCTGAGTGTTTGACAGAGAAAACAGCAAACACAAGGGGCTAGGTGCCACCCTATGATGTTTGGTTTGAGGACAGGAAGATAGAATAGCTTACAGTAAAGAAAGAGAAGCTTCTAGAAATTGGTGGTTGGGCTTGTGAGCAAAGGAAAAATTTCCGTCTTGGACTTCCTCGGACAGACAATAAAGCTTGATTTGAATTTGGTAAAAGTAAACGAACAAACATAAACTCAATTAAAAATTAGGTTCTTATAAAATGCAATGAATAAAAACCAAAATAAATTTGGGAAATAATTAGAAGATACAGAAGCAGACAGTCTGTAGTAGGAAATCTTGCTCTCGTTTCATTTTACTGATTCACCAAAGCGTGTTGTCACTCTTATCTAGTTTACTTTCTACCCTTCTTTAAACAGTTGTTTCCTTATCTCGTCCTTCCTCTCTGCCCACTTCTGTCCCTTATTTTATTTTTACTCTCTCTCCGTCGTGGGGTTTAGGGGGAGGTAATATCATGATGCCATTACCGCTTTCAGCACGCCATTTCCACTTTTATCTCTTTTTGCAGGATATGTTCACAGAACAAAGTCTACTTCCGGTGATTTACAATCGGATACATCGCGCTGGGCGGGCGCTACCTGGACTCAGAACTTTGAAGAACATTCATCCTGCAAAAAGGTCGACATTTCGGCATCAGCTGTTACCTGCAGTATCTACATCATCGGCTCACCGTCGGCTGCAAATTCGTGGCCACGATAACGAAAACTCATCGACAGTATGGCGGCGAGGGGAAACTTCTCCCAAAGGTTGCGAGGCCGGCGAGTCTATAGGACGCCCGAAGGTTTATATCAACTCCGGAAAGACCATGAGATAGAGACAAGGCTGAGAGAGACAGGTCAGGTAGGGTGATGAAGGCAACAAACTAAAGACAGATACAGGTAAAACAGGTGAGAAACTGTCTTCTTCTTAATAAGCATGGCATCTGATGACAGGGCATCGTGCCAGACCCCGGGGTAGGGTTGATTGTTGCACTCCCGCAACCCCGAACGATGCGGAGGTCTGTCGTGGAATGTTGCTGCTTTATGAGATGATACGGACTGGCGCCGTGCACAAGCCTCTGGAAGAAGAGGAGGACGAAGCTTTCCGCCAGTCTGATAAGACTGGAGTTTTAAAAAGCTTGAAATTGGCTAAATATTGAGAACATCAGCCTCCAATTTTGCCTTGTTTTATGGACGATTGCCTTCTACGTGTTATCAACGGTGTGTCTATCGGTTCAACTACGTTCATCTTTGCTTTAAATAACACTCCTTCCACCGGCGCCACCATCATCGTAATCATCGTCAATCAATCATCAGTCGTCGTCGTCGTCACCACAAAAAGGTGGAGAATAGTTTACAAAAGACCTGCATCACTTTGTATCAAAAGAACATCTACAAAGGCCGCTTCTGTTATTGTTTCTATCGTCGTTTCATCGACACAGGCCAATGCTTCCTTAGTCTGCTCTCAAGCAGTTATCCAATCTGCCCTTTTGACCAATCGCTTCTCCTGTAACATACGACCTGACCAATCGTTCTGTCGGATAAATAAAAATGTGTTTCTACACGTCCAATCGCTTTTCAACAGGCATTATGCTATTATAGATATTAGAGAATGTTGATGCTTTAAATCCTTTTTATTTTTTGCGGCTGTGATTTCACAGTTTTGTTTCTTTGCTACACGCAGGTGAAAGGTTATCAGATTAACAAATGGCTGCACGATCGGTTCCTAATCTTTATTATTCAGCCTTGTCCTTACGACGATGGACACAACTCACCTTGACTTTCCTGTTGAACAAAAAACGTTCAAATTTATTTTTCTTCAAAAAAAGCCAAATTTCAGTCACAAAAAGTTCATAATATATTTCAATTAAAAGACGAAAACAAATCGCTTTTAATGCTATCAGCTCACAAGAACATGAAAAATACCGCATTGGTGCTACTGCCTGGCCATGTGCAGTTCGTTAGCCGCCTGGCAGGCATTGTAAATATAATAAATAACCTGAGACAAATCTTGGCAGATATCACCCTAACCTACTGCACGGACCCGCGACAAATCCCTCAGGAGCCGACAAACCAACGACTCCCGTCATCGCTGTTATCAGAGACGAGAGGACGGCGAGAGGAACTGCATGGAGGCTGATAAACCAGGTCTCACCCCCAGACCCTCGCTGTCTACGTCCCTCTCTTATCAAGACAAATCGAGTTTTGGTGAAGCCAGATAGATCATCCCCGAGCCTGGCAATGTTGGATGCCGGGCAGGCTTGGCTGGCCATCTTGGTTGTCGGTGGCTCGCTGGCTGGACACCCAAAAAGACGATGGAGTAGATTCCACAAATCGTCGTCGGCGGCGACATCTCGTTGATAAGCCGACCGCCGACAGCGGAAAGCCCGAAGCTAAATCTTTCGACGATCCGGAAAAAATGGAATTGAAGGCGAAAGGGAGGCGGTCTTGCTTGGACATTGGGAATTCCATCGGCCAGACTGAGGTTGTGTCCTAATCACCCGATCATTCCCCGCTTGAAACTGGGTCTGGAGGATCGGCGAACCTGGTTTAAGAGGATTAAGGAACAACCTTCGTTCTCAATTTCATTTCACCCATAAGGTTAGGTCTAGTTTGATCATGATCGAGAATTAGGTTCGGGATGGAAAGAGGATCCGACAGTGTGGTAATCTGTCCTTGCAGCTGATTGGCCGACTCTTATCACGAGACCAAGAAGATAATCAATCTTAATTATCAAAACGACAAGACAGTAGCAGCAAGCTAGTATTTTGTTGTTAATTTAAGGAAGTCATTTTGATATTCTTCCAGACCTGTTGCAAGAATAGAACGAGTCTACAAACAGTTATTTTCGATAAGAAGCCAGAGATTGCGGAGAGTCAACAACCAAAACCTGAATTGCCGATGAACACGAAGCTAGTTCCTGGCTGATCAGCTTTTTAAATAAATAAAATAAAAACCCTAACCTAGCCAGGCTCCGATCACAAATGACCATCAGATCAATACTTGGTGCTACGGTTGCCTACCCGCCAGAAAAGCTTGAGTCCACTGACGACAGGGACGATAATTGACGAGGACGTTAGCCCCGGAGACCTTGTGTCAAGAGGCAGCAAGAAGCCGAATAGTGCCGAGAGTCAATCTCTTGGGTGCCACTGAGAGAGAAGAGAACCAGAATCTTCTGACACAGAAACGACTTTGATTTCTCTCAGGGAGGCGCGGCGAGAGGACACAGGAAGTCCATTTTATCAGCAGGCACGAGAGTGGAGCTTAGAGAGAGAGAGAGAGAAAAAACATTGTAAACCCACTCAGATGAAGAAATGGTGAGCTGTGTTCGTCCTCGCCTGAACATCTCGCGCACACCGCGCCTTTGGGGAGAATTTAAAAGTATCTAGCTGCGATGTCGATAATGACTTCATAAACTTTCGCGGGGAAAGATTTACATCAGTCCCCAAAGTTGGTTTACTCAGCCTCGCATTTCAAAGTGCCACACTTCAGCATCGTGCTTAATCTTCTGGCATCTGCCGGCCGCTCATACTGCAGCCCGGAGGCCAGCATCCTCCTCGTGCAGTGGGGGAGAGAGACAAGGAAGGCGAGATAGGAGGGGACGGGGAGGTGAGAGAGACAGAGAGGAAAGAGGAGGATCGTGGTAATTTGTAAACTACTTTTAGCTTTCATACTAATTTGTAACCTGGCCTTAGCTTTCATAGTGATTTGTAAACCGACTTTAGCATCCATGTAAATTTTTGGTATATACACAGTTCAAACTCACTCTCCTCCCTCCACATTACCGCTCAGTCAATAATTTTTTATCAGTTCTAATTATGTTAGTTTATTTAGTGAAAATTGTATTTTGTGCATGTTTCCAGGACAGACTACGACTGATGTGACTATAGAAGGTTACTAAAATGAGGCTTTGCAAGAGCAGACGACAATAGACAGGAAGATCTTTTGAACCAGACACTACTGAGTGTGACACCCACTCACACCTGCAAACCTCGATCTCCTTGTGTTCCAAGTTGTTTGAGCCATCGCAAATCCATCTCTCAATCCCTGTTGGTCTTTTAGTATTGTGATCCCCCATCACTCACTTTTTTCTCATCCTAATGTCCTCCCTGTGGTCTAGTCTCCATCTACTCACCATCATCAATCAAACTCAAATTAGCGAGAGTTTAACTGGTACCGGAAGTAGAATGTGCGCGGGCAATATATTGTGCTTATCTTCCGCCGTGCTGCGCCATCGCTTGCGCTCCTTCTGCTCGAGTAAGAAAAACAAACAAATTCTCGCCACTTGTTAAAACACCGCGGCTCGGCAATAATTATAGCTTAATAGAACTTCAAAAGCCTGCTGACAGTGCAAAGAACAGGAACAAGGACAGGGGCCTGGAAAAACCCTGAGACGACAGAGAAGAGGAAAATTTGGGAAAAATCTGGAAGATTCGAAACGCAGCCATCAGCACTTTTTTGAACGATCGTGGAGAATGTCAGCTCAGCCATCTCCATCCTCTAGAATTAAGAAGCAAAATAGAAAGAGTGATTAAAGGAATAAATAAAAGGAAGAGCTGTCGATGCTTATGATGAGTGCAGCAAAGTGTTACAGTGTTACACGGCACAGGTAAGTATGTCAGTCACGCGCTGCCACTCTTATTCCCATCCCCGTGTCACGCCTGAGTGAGAAGAGTTCAGTCACGCGTCGCGTTCCGCTGCGGCGAGCGGCAAGCGAAGCCTCGCCGATCAAAAACAAACTGCTCGCCGCTCAGCTTCCTGCGTTTGTCGCAGACACATTAGACGAGGCCCCCCGTCTCCTCCACAGGTAAGAAAGGTGGCGAGAGCCGGACCGGCCCGGGGATTTCTCCACAATGGAGCAACAAACATCTGCCACCTCCACCCGCCAGGGAGCCGCCAGGTGCGAAAGCAGGACCGCGGGTCGGAGGTCAGCCATGGAGCCTGGGCTGTGAGTAAGAGTGAAAAAACTCAAGTGATGCCCTCATGATCTGATAATTCAGCAGTTTTTGATATTTACCATCCTTTCCTTCCTGTCATAAAAGTGAAATAAAGATCCTTTACCCTCGCCCCTTCTTAATGAAGAGTCTAGTTCGGAAAATTCAGGAAGCATCAGAGAATCTTGGAAGTAAAGGTTTCTTTTCATACTGTTGCTAAAACCGAGGGTATTAAAAAAAATAGAAACGTTTTGCTACAGTCAGTGAGCTCCTGTTTTCACAAAGACAAGAAAAGAAATGTTCCAAATGAATTCAGACAAGTTTATTCATTCCTTAGAAGAAGTACAAAGCTAGACGAGCTTAATAAATCCATATGCTTGAATATTTATGAAATTGCCATCTAAACGATCGAAAATTGAAGGATTTATCTTAATTCTGACCAAGAAATAAAAATCGTCTAAACGATAATTTCTTGTGGAAATAATTGCAAGGGACACAACTCCAGAAGCGAACATTCTCACCGCAGGAGTAATGCGCCCCAGCGTGAAGTAATTAAAGTGCGGAACACGAGATCAAAGTTTAACGGTCCCAAGATGGCGTCCCACTGCTTGTTTGTCAGCGGTTACAGCCACCCCTTCCCCACCCTCACAGGAGCGCGACCCAGGATAGTTGCAGAGTTCGGGTGGTCGCTAAGGCTGCGTTTCTTGAGTGAAGAGAAAACAAACCTTCGACGGCAGGGAGTGGGTCTGGAACCTGCAGGACAGCTGACACAACACACCCAACTCCTCACCTCCTGCACACGACTCACTTGAAGTTTCAAACAGAAATGAAGGGAAACCCCATCCACAGTTCTGCTACAGAAATCAGTTGCCAGTCAAAAGCCAAACACGCGGCGGGGTGGGATCGGTTAGAAGATGAGAAGCTGAGGTCCCTGAGAGTGTAAGACTACAAATACACCGCATGCTTGTCGGGTGTCAGGGGAGTGTACAGGAACGGGAATGTGTACACATCACTGGAACTAGGCATCCAGTATATCTGTATACATCGTAAAAACACACTTTGCTGTCGTACACATGACTGATAGTGGGGATGTGCCGGTGTACCCAGAGTGAGCAAGAAACAGTTGTTATACCTAACTTTTGCAACAAAATTTCATTTTTAAACAATAAATGTTTGAGTGATTGGAATGAAAATGAAGTGCAGTACACAACACAATTAACAAATTTAATAATTATTATTATTTAGAATGGTTTGTGCTCCCTTCTCCCTGGTGACCCGGAGGAACAGAGGTTAGCGCCTGTCACCAGTACAATGAAGGTTGGCTGTCCGGGGTTCAACTCTCGTCTTGGGCACGCTGTTCTTTCTCTGCATGTGGCATCTGTTTACAGGGCTGACTGCCTGGTCGTGATATAATCTTAGTTACTGGCTCGGCATAAACACAAATTCTATCCCCCTCCCCACTAACTCTTCTTGTTTCTTCTTGGTGGGTATTCTTCCCTTATTTTGTCCTCTCTCTTTTGTCTTCCGCAAGACTTACCCCCGCGTACGACAGAGAGAGGGAGGGTGAGCTGTAAGCACTTATACCCTGAACTGGTCCTTGCCTCTTATTTGTTCCTCGCCATACAACTGCGAACCGTAGACACCATAGCTAACGAGCGACTTTTATCTTTCGTGAAGCCAGCGACATCTGTTGCGAGACTTTCAGTGAAGGGCCGACGGGAGAAGTGTGAATAGGTGAACAAGCGAGACGCACAGTGCAGGCGAGATAAAGGTGAGCGAAGTGGAACACCAGTCTACCCTAAAGCTGCAGGTACTCGGGTAGACATGGGGGCTCCGAGTGCTGACAGGCCGAGGAAGACTTGTCAGGGAACAGAGTGCGAGAACTTCGGGTGTTTCGGGTTCAACCCGACTGCTTCGTCCATTTTTATTTTCCTTGGGAGCAGCGATGACACGGCAATCGTGAAGCAGCCAAACTAAAAAAGTTGATTTCTTCGCAAGAAGACCCGCACACAGGGAGCAGCCCCGCCGCCGAACGCAGAAAAAGTATTTAGGGTTTTGCTTGACATAATCCTTCAACACGAATCACAGGTATGCACCGCACGTACCTGGATGTTCTACACCTCAGCCACCGTGTAATGATTCAGACTAGACAGCAAATGTCTTTTCAGTTCCTCCATTGTTTCTCCTTCGTCAGTCTGTCTGCTGCACGGAAGGACCAGCGAGTTACCAACGACAACCACCACCGGGGCCCAGGAATGGCTTTCAACCCTGGCTTTGCACTGATTACCTGGCTTACTCTCTATCCCCGAGTACAAGTTCTTTCTTCTGCAGCTTTTGTTGGGGTGGGAGACGAAGGAAGTTATTTTCTCGGGTGTCGGAAGGTCTTGTTGTCTGTGACAAGCGCAAAGCTGCGGGGACTTGTTGGTCTGACATTGAGACAGTGAAGACCAAGTCCACGAGGATCTGGCTGCTGTGTGTTTGTCTGTCCTTCCCCCCATCTATCTCTGTATCAGTATCTGTCCTTCCCCTCATCTATCTCTGTATCAGTATTGCACATGTTCAAGTATATCTGTATATGTAACGATTTTTAAAATGTTGCATGTGTCCATTTTCATGCATATGTAGGTTGGTGGGTATATTTCAGTCTGTGACATCTGCATCATGGAATGTCATGGTTCATCAGACACGTGCAAAGGAGGCAACGAACACGAAGACTTCACTACAACAGAGAAGACAAAGAACACACCAAACAAATAAAATGATCTGTGAGGTCGGGTAGGATTTGCTTTAATTAAACTTCTATGTCTTTGGTGGAATGCTGCTCTGTCAGGAGGAAAATTTCACTCAGCAATCATGGTGTTTCCTTCCAATGTCTTCTCTTGTTCCACGAGATGGGTTCTGTTGGTGGTTCCCTGTCTTTGCCTTACGATTGCAGGTCCTGTACAAGTCCTCCAGAGACCCTACATAAACTTACATAAACTTACTATCAAGTCAGGTTGCAGTTAAAAATCGCCGAATGGAGGAGCGACAGAGTCCACAGCCTCGGCTACCACGCAGTTACGAGAAACGAGAGGGTTTCATTCTGTCTTACTCTAGATACGGTGAACCACTTACACAACCGCAGTGTTATGAGATCTTTTGTGTGGAGAGAATGTTTCTGGGTGTACGGGTACGGGTACAATCTACGTCACATTCAGGCTGCTGTGGCACCTACACTTCAGCTGCTCATCCACATTTAGTGTTCACTGTAGCACGTGACAGCCATGCACCGGTGACCTGCACATTTAGTGTTCACGGTAGCACGTGACAGTCACGCACGGATGACGTGAGCCACTGACCTTCCGCTGTCTGCAGGGAGACGATGTCGCTGTACTCGCTCTCGCCGGCGTGGTTGTGGGCCTTGACGCGGGCGTTGTAGATGCTGTTGAAGTGCAGGCCGTCCACAGTGCAGATGGTCTCCCGGCCCACGTACACCACCTGTGAACAAGAGGAGACAATCAGTCATTACACTCCATGTCAACACATCATCCACTAAGTGATTACACCACTGGAAGACATCAACAATGTTTTACGAAATCTTTGAGACAAACTGGGAGCGAGCAGCCTGGTGGTCACGGTTCGATACCCGGGTAGCGCAGCATTAGGTCCATCTGTGGAGTGGAGACCCGACTCACGAGGTAGAAAAGAAAAAAAGCCCTCGCAAAAATAATGTAAATAAAAATGACTCGTGAGATGTAATGGACTGACATGTAACAGGTAATGCAGTGTGACTGATACTTAATACACACAGTAGTGTGGTGATGCCTGAAGCTGCAGACCAGTTGTTGTGTTGCACTCACACACTTATACACAGGAACAATGGTTATCGCCGATGACTACAAGCAACAGACTTGTGCACTCGCCGATAATAAACCAGTCTCCACATTTTCAATAATGCCATCATAATGCCACAATCGGACAAAACGGTTGGAAGAAGAGAAATTTACAATTTTAAAACTCAACCACTTGATGTTGAAACGCGCCGTGAATTGCCCGCAGAACATTTCCCGATAATCACATCGATAATGTCTGCGACCAAGTCTTTTACGGGATTAAAAAGTAAAAAAGGACAGAGCCACCTCCATAAATCTGCCACCCGACACCACAAATCTCCTTCGATATGCCAGGAAGCACCCTTAACTGTTTTTAGTTTTGAATAAGGAGGTTCAGTTTTACCGAGCAACATAAAACTCATATGTCTGGATTTACAACGGTCTTGTTGACAGTTTCCATCGAATGACACCCAAAGACCC
Source organism: Pomacea canaliculata (assembly GCF_003073045.1). Lineage (NCBI taxonomy): Eukaryota > Metazoa > Mollusca > Gastropoda > Architaenioglossa > Ampullariidae > Pomacea > Pomacea canaliculata. Next base: position 27,092,768 of record NC_037597.1, on the reverse strand, counting down.
GATGATTAGGCTCTTGAAGATTGCGAAACACTTGGAACAGGGGAACAAATGGCGGCTGGAACCAGGAAAAGGACGGAGTAATGTTCACAGAAATTAATTTCGTGGGAGGTTTGCGCATGATCCGGACATGTTTGGACCACCGAACCCTTCACGAGAGAAGAGTCAGCTCTCTAACCAATCCCATGATAAGGCCACGATTGGGGGAGCACAGTACACCCCAGACTTCATACCCGCCAGAGGGAGGGTAGCAGGAGGTGTGATGTCATGACAGTTTACAGACACCCGAGTCTGAACAGCAATTTAATAACAGATCACAGAAGGCGTGTGTAAACACCGACATGATCAGATGGAGGAACAGACGATCGTTTATAAACTTCTTGACAGGTCCAGACATCGTCTCTAGCGCCACCTAGCATGACGGTGGCGTGATGTCCGAGTCGATGTCTTGTAAGTTCCAGTGATCGAGTTTTGTTCTCTCGTGTGCGCGCATACAAGCCCTCCACCACACTCACACACATTTCATATTAATGCTTAAGAACATCCAGAATCTTTGACCCTGCTCTACGCCAGAGCTAGTGACCCCCAAGGGAAAGTTCTTCCACCTCCAGCCTCCTGACTGCAGCGCCATCCAGCGGTTCCCTGCACGCGAGCGCGTGCTTAGTGTCGTCGTTTCCTCAAAAGGTCAGACAGGGGTGAAATCAGGGTGGATGGCGGAGATCATCACGAGCAGAAACTTGCAGGTCCAAGGAAAGGAGTGGAGGAGGGCAAGAGGGAGGCAAGAATTACATCCCAAAATATGATAAACTGCCGACTGCTGGGATCGATGTAGTGCCTGCAGGTCCATCGGTCAAGACATGAAACCCAGTCGTTATGGCGAAAAGGAAACCGAGGTCCGGCACTGGGAGGCACGCCATGACACTAAAACCTCCATTGTGGTGGTGGTGGTGGTGGTGGTGGGGAGGGACAGAGAGAAGACCTCGCAGTGATACTCGCGCCTGCAATCCACCAGATAGTTTAGTGGCAACATCGTCTGATGGCCGGACGAGGCTGAGGTGTGGGTGGCCAGACAGCAGCCATTAGCAATGCCAGCTCAGACCAAAGGTAGATTAGCGGAGGGTGTCGGGGAATGTTGGGGGAGCTAATCTCTGGCTTTGCTGCTGGCGCCTGGCAACCTTTCCTCGCGACGCCCTCTGGTGTCAACAGGTTTGCAACGTGCAGGATCGAGGGTTAGGCCCCCCCTAATCTCGCGTTAAACACACCTCACAATAATGAAAAAAATAACAGATCAAACATCCGCCGGTCAGCCACGAACCCCCGATCCCTCTTCCCCACGCATTCTTTAGACACACTGTAATAAGGCTAGCTGTCTCACCGAGCGCGGGGCCTGAGGATACATTTATCCTGTCCTTACTTCTCTTCATTATTTTTGTCCCTTTTTCATCAGGGGTTTATAATCTTCTTTCTGAATCCTAGTTAAAATCCGTTTTTCTCCCCTCACCCCACATTCCCTGAAGGTAAGTACGGCAGCGACTACAAACGATTAAAAAGAAAAAAGAATTAAGACACTGGTTTTAAAATGTCGTAATATTATACTTTTTAGTGTAAAGAACGAGGAGATAAAAGGACAAAGGAAAAAATGGAAAAAAAAATGAAAGGAAGGAGAAAAAACAAAGTAAAGAACACAAAGATAAATGCATGCCTCGGTACACAGAGAATGAAGTAACGGGGCTAAGGCGAAAGACCGAAGAAAAGAATCATTGGAAAAAAAAGAAAGAAAGAAAAAGAAAGAAAAAGAAAGGAAAGGGAGCTTCTGCTTCAGTTTACAAACAGAAAGGATGGAGATCGTATTGCCGTCAAGGGCTGCTGGCAGTTGTTGGAGGAATGCTCTGAATGAGAGCAAGCGACTACCCCGGAGACCTCCGCCTACCCGGGAGTTGTGTCAGCCCCGGTGTCTCTACACCATCAGCGATACACCCGCAACAGCCGGTTCATCTGTCAATGAGCACCAGCAGCCAACAAGCGGACGCGTAGGTCAAAGGTTACAGCATCGTCTCAGCTTCCCCATCCTCTCGCCGAGACACGCAACAAATCCCGCGAGACGCGATGCGGCAAGAGATACGGCGGCTGTCGCACGGGGGCGCTGCGGAGAGAGAGGAATCACGTGTTGAGATAATATGAAGTGCAAGTGCTGCCAGGTGTCCTGATACCAGTTGTGTCAATGAGCGGCAGGCGTCCCTCGCCGCCAGGTCTTTGCTGGAGCTTCGGTGCCGAGGGCAGCAGTGAGTGGTTGGCGTGTCAAACGGCGGACTGCCTGACACGCCTGCTGCTGCAGGTGACACCTGAGTCAGGAAGCAGCTGGAGTCTGTTGGAGCCGCAAGTGCTGCGCAGCTCCTGCCACGAACGACGTGTGCAGCAATCGCTACAACATGGGGCTGAGAGAGAGAATGTCCGTGTGTGAGAGAGAGAGAGGAAAGAAGGTCATCCTCCGTGTGTTGGTGTGTATGTGTGTGTGTTGATTTATGTTAGTCTAATAGTTTGACATCTTCTCTTATTGCACAGTTATCCTATCATCCACGTAATAAAACCAATCAGTGCTGTCTCTCTACCTCCCTTAACCTCTTCTTTCCCATCTCTCTATCTCCGCGCTCTGTCCCTCTTCTTCCATCGTATGCCCTCGTCTGTAAAATCTTGTGTAAAGATACAATGAGGTTAGACAGACAGCATCTGTGACACAAGTGTTAACAAGGAGTAGTAGCACCAGGTTGCATTCAAGATGAGAAGAAGAAAGAAACAAAACAAAAACCATTAAAAATTCATCTAGTTCCGTATCCAAGCTACAATTTTTTTTTTTTTTTTTTTTTTTTTTTTTTGCAGAAGCATGCTGGCTTTGAACCCGCTCCCTCGTGTTTGCTAACCACGGAAACACCTGCGCCCAAGCATCGTCGGTGTCTCAGGATTCTGCGGGCAACAAAGGCAGTCGCGGTCGCCGACAGAAAAAAAAAAAAGTTTGGCTGGCGACTATGAAATCATAAGGATGCCAGGCTCCTGTTAGGACAGCAAAGTCTGGTCCAGTGTTGACACTCAGCCTCCATCTTTGTCTGGCTGTCGCCTGCTGGTCAAACCGCACGGCGCCCGCCGCCCACACGACCTCAACCACGACCTCGACCCCGTCCTCAACCCCTCCCTTCTTCATTCTTCAGTCTCGTCGCCGGGCACTCGGGGAACAGAGGGACCTTGATTACAGAGTTCGGGAAGGCCTTGTGAAAGTGTAAAACCGCTCGACGACGACGACGATGACGATGACGATGATAATGATGATGCCTTTTTCTCATCAAAACAAAAACATTTGACTTGTTTCAATTTTGCAGCTTTATACGATAATCCATTCTAACCTCTTGTTTGTTTGTGTCCTTTGAACTCATGTATTGTACACCTTCCGAGGATAGCTACCAGGTTTTTTTCTTTCTTTCTCCAGTGGACCAAAAAAAAAAAAAAAAAGGTTTCTGGCATTAGAGGCCAGACAATCGAATCGCACCAAAATGAACCGAGAGAACACTCGGCTCAATGAATGTCTGAGCGGTTTTTTCCTCCCACCCAAGGTATTGAAACAGGCTTCACAAACCTTCATTAAGTCAAGCGACTGCAATCTCATGGATTTTCAGCGAGCGATCATGAGTCATGAGGGTTGTGTTCCCTGCTCGGTCTTTACAGCAACCAGCCACACAAGGTCTGGAAATCACAGATGCAGTGACTTCCTTCCTTCTTCCACCACCACCATCCTCCCCCACCCCACCCTATTCTACCCCGAATAACACGACCCCGAGATTAAACAGCTCGCTCCCCACAACTCCGTCCATCCCTCCCTCCTGGAAATTTAATATTTCTCATTAATTCCACATCGTCCTGACGGCCGTCCGCCCATAACATACAGTCATAGTAGTTTTGCTCCACTGCCGTCTTCCCTCTAAAAAAAAAGTCTCTGAAATATTAATACTTTTATCTCTCCCTTCAACCAGCTGAGTCTCATGGAGTCAAGTTTTAATTTCACTCATCAATTTTTACAGGTATCAATGTGGATGTCTTGAAAAAAAAACTTGGACGGTAGTTTTGTATTTTTTAGTCGAGTGCTTTCTGGATAAAAATTCGCCAAAGTGCAGGTGGAAAAGTATGTTTTGTTATAGTGATGTAAGTATAACTGACAGGTAGATAAATTGTAAGATGGCCACAAACAGACTTGAGAAAATTTGCTGCAATGCAGGGTAGAAGACATACAGCCCAGCTCACGTGCGCTCAGTAGGGCGTCTGCTTTGAAGTCCAAAATGGCGAAAATGCCTGAAGACACTTTGTTAATATTCCTCAAACATTACATTCCAAGAGACCAGTCCACATAAACAATCGTAAGGTCAGTCGGGCTCAAGTCCTGGGTCATGCTCATCACGAAAAAGCAAAAATTGTTTACATTACGAACGGTGGTTTTGTTGTCGGATGTCCAAAACTTCTCAACTGCTTCAGTCGGCAAGGACCATGTTGATAAAACATTTATCAGCGTGTCAACTCATGGACTATGCAATGAAAACAATGTCTACAGTCTGGTGCAGAAGGACAAAGCAAGAACAGATTGGTTTGAACTGATTTCATCCGACTTCTCTTGTGAACTACAAGGAACTTAGGATGGAATCAATGGACGGAGTTTGGAGAAAGCCACGGGCTTGAAAATGTTGGACTGAATGGTGAGCTCATTTCCGCGCCCTGGCATGGCTGGTTATTTTGTCACAATCACCATTGTTTTGTCAGAGTGCAACAGCATCCTGCTCAGTAGCTTGAAACAATATGTTTACGGGACTGCGGCGGTCCAGCTCCCCGCCTGTAAATTATGTCATGGAGGGCCAGTGAGTCATCGGTCAGAGAGCCGCTGGGCCATGCCGACAGGCCAAAGAGCAGGTGCCCGTTCCTTCATTAAATTATCATGGTAAACGAAGCCAGAGCACGAGCCGCTAAATGAAAATATCAACATCCCGCCGGAGCATGCCCCATCACCCTCCGCCCTACAGTCCTGCAAGTAGTTTGCTGTCCCTCGTTTCAACTTATTAACTTTACGGATTCACTGATGGATGCCGGGAATAGAGGAAAAAATGTCGTTTTAGCACTCAGTCTGCGCCACCTGCTTGGGAAAATGTTTGTGCGAGGTGGATGGAGAAGGATGGAGGTATATGTAGATAAAAAAGAAAAAGAAAAATCTGCTGATGTGAGCTAAGACTGCAGTTGTGTTGTTGCATCATGCTGTAGCATGCTGGGAAAACAATAACGTAAGGCCTGCAACACGAAAACTCGACAAACACTCCACCAGAAGAGCGGGTGGAGTGTGAGAAGCACGAGACCAAGGCGCGGTCCTGCCCTCCTCCAGCTCCTGTCGTCCTGCGCACAGACAATGCAGAATGTTGCCGAGCTAAACAATGTTACATGATTATAAAACCACTTATAGCTCTGGGCTTTTTTGCAAACAAGATTAGAAAACCAGTTTGGGTTCTTGCCATCTCTCCCCCACCCGATCCCAAATTTCTTTTAAAGGTCTTCTAAATACACGAAAAGAGGGTAAAGGAAACAGGACAGCGAAAATGACAGAAAAATTCGCAGAAACACATTCGCTTGCTGCTTTCACTCTGCGATTTCCTTTGTTTGTTTGTTTGTTTGCTTGTTTGAATGACTCTGTGATGGGCTTATGACTAAAACGATGAACGTGCGTAGTTTCAGCCAATCAATTATTGAATCTCACTAAACTCGTTTAAGTTCGGAGGTTCTGAAATCCATGTTAGCACGCTAAATTACCGACAGTACACTAAAGTCCACGTTAGCACGCTAAATTCTCGACAGTACACTAAAGTCCATGTTAGCACACTTGCATTACCTGTTAGCACGCTAAATTCCCGACAGTACACTAAAGTCCATGTTAGCTCGCTGCACGACCACCACCATAGGTCTTCCTACCTCGCTGTCGAATTGTCGGCGCAGCACAGACATGGCGGAAATACGGAATTGAATCATGGGAGATGGCGAGTTATGGATCGTTCCTCAGATATCAACCGTCGTTATTGCTCAGCGATCCGTTGGCACCTCGACTCCTTGTCCGGAACTTGGGTTAAAATAAATATCACGTAGCAGGAAAATGACCACAGATACAAAGAAGCAAAAATCGGTGAAGGAGGGTTGGAAGGAATGAATGGAGGCAGATACGAAAGAAAGAAAAAAAAGGGATAGAAGCAAAGGACAAAAAATTCAAAAGAAAAGAGCCGATGCACATTAGGGAGACGAAAGGACATGAAAGGAGGCATCTGAAGCATTCTTCATGGCGGCTGACTAGAGCAACCAAACTGCTGATATATTTCTTCTTTAAATTAAATGGCGTGCACGCGCAGTTGCTAGCGAGACAGACTTGTGTGGTCCTCCCCCTACAGAGGGGGATGCTGGGTTGAGGAAGGGGGTGGGGTAAAGTTTACAGCGTTGTCTCCCTCACTCGTGCCGACAATGCACCCAGTGGGTGGTCTCCCTTTTGTGAGTTGCGCCCCTGTAACAATCTGTAGCCCTGTAGCATCCCACTGTAGCGGTGGTGATGTTGAAGTTTGCTACACGTTGATGATTTTGTTGTGTCGCATTGTTTATCGTTTGGGGTGACCACACACTACAGGCTCTGCTGTTGGTCGCACCCGACTGTGTTTTATATCAATAAACATTTCTCTCCCTTCTTCTCTGTAAATACTAGACAAGGCGCACTTTTTTTTCCTAACAATTGTATATGAGCCGAGTCAGCAGCTAAGGCCCTAAAACAGCCAACTGTAAACACATTCCCCATGCCCTAGTGTGCCCGAGACGAGATCTGAACCCAGGACAGTCAATCCTCAGTGTATCGCTGATATGCGCCACCCGACTGTTCGAGTCAATTCTGTTTGTGTGGTGATGTTTGTACACGGAGCTTGCAGAACGGAAAAGGGTCGTTCGTCAACATTTTTATCTTACTTACACATTTGTTTTAGCTACATCAGTTATTACTACAACAGCTGAAGCAACCACAACAAGGGAATGAGGAAATAAAAACAGTGAGTGGGAGAGAGAGAGGAAAAAAGAGACAAAAAGTGTGACAGATGGAAAGAAGGCGGAAATTCAGTGTCACGGTGTTTTGCACAAGCTTTAAGCTTAATCGATAATCACTTCATCCACCTCGCATCCCATAATTCTGTTGAGATTCATCCTTTCGTGAAAAGAAAATAGCCTCGTTTCCTCACAAGGAAGTGAAATTCATTTTCCCTATAAAATCACAACTTTAAAGGTGATTTTCCGAACAAAAAATATCTCGCCCAGGACGAAATCTGTTTGCACTGCACTCGGTGAAAACCGTAAAAACACTTGAGAACTAAACAGAGGGGTCTTTGTAGCAACAATAATGGCTACCATCTACGTGACTAACATTCCTTTCACGCCTTTGAGTAAAATTAGCATTAACAGGATTTTGTACTTCACTAAAGTAACTTTTTAATTATCTTATATAGAACCATTCTTTATAATTTGAACAGAGTCTCTTTTTTTTCTCTCTCTCTCTCACGACAAAGACCCTCCTTCCCAGCGACCGTTGAACTAAACGGATACCCGCCCCACACACATCAAAGGGTAGCCACCCTTTGTGTAGGTTGCCGACGAAAGCAGACATGGCATCAGTTCTTCATGCGCTCAATTCACATCAATAAATGCTAACCGATCGCCAATAGTCTCGTTGCCAGCCCCTCCAGTCCCTTCCTGCCTGCTTCCCCGGGTGGCGGGTGTAACCACAGTTTGGTGTTTCTCCTGCAATAACTCATCGCTGCCATTGACTCCAGTCATCACAAACAATGGCGACTGAAGCAACAAACGTGTCATTACTGCTGAGTGTTCAACTCCCTCATTAACCCACCCGTGGCCAACCTGCTCGTCTGCCAGAAAAAGAATGATGACCATAAAGTTGTAGAAACACTCAATGTGTAATGACCCGTGAATAATTCAGTCTGTACCTTCAAAATCTCTCCATCTTAGGAGCTCCCTGGGCTGAGGATGTGCCAGGATTTGGGGTTGGAGGATGGGGTGGAGCAAGGCATTTCGCTTCTCAAACTTTATCCACCAGTGTTCTAACCACTAATTAACCACTTCCCTAGGGTCAGAGAAAGAGCTGAATGTCTACTCACGCGAAAGTCGCCTCCATTGCCATCGTCCAGCTCCAGGGTGTAGGCCTCCACCACTCCCCCCTGGTAGGGTGTCCACGCGATGGTCACGCTGTTGTTCTGGCACGAACACTCCTCCGGGATGATGCACGGCCTTCCGGGGGCTGTCAGCAACAAGACAAACAACGGTACATCAGTACACTCAACCCTCGGCAGGACAGACCGAGGGAATAACTTGTCCCACTCCAGTCTCAACCTTCTGTAATGAGGCTGGCTACACGCTAGTGGAGATAATGAGGCTACCAGACTTTGGGTCTGGACTATCCTTCTCTCTCTCTCCATCTCTTTTTAAACAAAGTAGCTGGTTTCGTTTTTTACAGTTTGTCTGTAGTTAATATAGACATTTTGCGGTATAGCGAAGAATAAAATACCGGCACTTCAAACTATTTGTATTAAAATATATCATAGCACATGTTAAAGAGTAAACAGCGCTACTTTAGCATGAACTTTCAACACACCAAACATCGAATTATTTTAGTATAAAAATGATACTAGTGATGCGAACAACAATTAAAAACAAATTAATTAATAAATGATGGAAGATGTCTAAACTCTGGCATGCGTTACAAGATTTGTGCGGGTGAGCCACTCGCCAAGTTTCATAAATTCTAGCAGAACATGCAAACTGCTCTATGCAACACAACACTTCAAACATTTCTCATTATTCTGTACACCATCATGTAAAATCCCATGTCACCTTTAAAGTTCAGACGGAGCAAAACTCAACAGGTCAAAGTTCACTAACTTAAAAATAACTCTGAACTCAAACGAAAATAAAAATGTCAGCGACAATACATGACAACAACATTGCAGCGAGTCTCATGGTGTCCACAGGTAAACACAACACCTGGATGCAATGACAATATTATCAGACACAAATCAAGCAAAAGGATCTGGTCTACACAAATGAACGAGACAGGAGAGAAACACTAGACTAGAAGCATGGAGACAGAAGTGAAATGTCTACTCTGTCTACCAGTCGCTCACTCAAAGCCGCAACATCAAAGCCAGAGACACCGACAATGCCAGGTGTGGAGCAAGCAGACACAGTGGGTACAGATGGAGGTTTATTAAAGCCCACTTCAAGGTGTAAATCCCAACAAAGAAAAGAAAAATAAATAAAATGGAAAAAAACTAAGGCTAATATAACCTGAACAGTTAGCGAGTCTTGTATTACTTCTGCCAACAACATATCATGCACAATAAGTCACATCAACAGGTGTGGCCAGTCTGACTTTCAGACAAAGCATTCGTCAGGCGAGCAGGACCTGGCAGGTGAAATAAGCAGGTGAAAGTGAGATTTACTTACCTATGATACCATCTGTGAGAAGGAAAAGCAGGTGTTTTCATTATGTAATTGTTTCAGTTACCTTCCCTTCATCCTCCCCTCCCCTCTGACAGTTTGTTTTAATCTCTCCCACCCACACATCATCGTGAATCCTGCTTCTTATTTCTGGAATAAGGACTTTACATCAGCAGATCGTGAAAAACGTGGACTGGATGAAGGAAGCGGAGTTGGTGGAGGACTAGCGAGACTACTTGGCAAGAATTCTCGTGTAAAGAAAACAAACTTGGTGAGCAAGCAACTACCACAGTCACCGAAAGTATGTTATGGTGAACTGGATACTCTTTCCCACACAAAATAATGTGACTACCCGCAAAGTGAGATGGGATCAAACCCGGTTTTTTTTCTAAGCGATTTCTGATCTTTTCTTGACGACTTCCACGGATATTTCAGACTACTGACCGTCTTGTTTGGGTTACTCCTCTTGATTTATGGGAAACAGTGAGAACAAACCTTCTTGCAGATAAATTTTCCAGTCCAGCCTGAGTCCTTCCTACAGTGAATTTACTTTCATGCTAAGTGAAGACAGCAACAAAATAAAAAAAGGGAGCGAAAGTAAAGAAGAAGAAAAAAGATAGTTAAAAGGGGAAAACTAAATTTAAGATTTAAAAATTTAACGAAGGCCGTCAATCTGAGGGAAAAGCCAGCTATGAAACAAAACCTCTTCAAAACAGCTTTTTTTTTTAAAACTATCAGAACAAATTAGTTTCACAATCGTTTTATTCGAAACACATCCCACGCAATGAGAGACGAGAGAGAGAGATGTGAGATTTTGGAAGAAAGGTGATCGTAGCGACGAGGTTAATTTAAAAAGCAGTTGAAATGAGAATAGCGGTAAAAATAAATTAATAAAGAGAAAAAAACCAACAAGAGCTTTGAAGTTTTATTTCGTGTTCCTTTATTTTCTAATCCTCAAAAATTAAATGAAAGTGATTGGGAGTGAATGCACTGAGGGTATAGAAGGTCCTCTACAAGCCACGTGTAGCAATGGCAGTCGGTCCCACCACAAGGTTGGGGCTCATGACAGAAGGACCTTCAGCTACTCTCTCCAATATGTCCTCGTGAAACCTGCTTCCGTCTTACATATAACATATATACATAGGTAACCTGTCGGCAAATTCTGGCAATCATGGTATTCACGTGACCTGGAGGCGACGATGCAGGTCACTGCTGCACAGCACTCCACTGACGGATGCTGCAGCCACAGCAACAACCTCCGACATTAACGACGATAATTAAAAATGGGGGCCGGATGCGGACAAGATAGAAAATTAGAGGATTTCGCACTGCTGAACATTCCTGGAAATCAGATATGATAAAGCATAAGGTGGCTGTTATCACCAGGCACTTGCCACCTGAGTGCGTTGCCAAGCAACCGAGACGCCAGGCCGCCATTACACTGGTGTCATTAGGGGCCAGAGAAACTTAGTCTAAGCTTGCCACTTTAATTGCTTTTCATTAGTTACACGGCGAGTATGTGGTTCTGACGGTTACTCTACAGGTGTTTGAGTAGGGAAGACCATAGAGGCGAGCAGAAGACATTAACGGAGGGCGCCACTGGCGGTGAAGCTCATTGCGCTGACTTGGGCGATATTGCACAAGACACTCAACGTTTGTTTGTGATATGTACAACAGAAACTCTGCCTGCTATAAATGGAATGTTTTGTGTGGTTTTGTTGTTGGTGATGATGTTTTTAGATGTCAACAGAAATTTTAAAAAAAAGATACCAAAATGGAAAAAAAATTGTGTTAAAGGTTTGAATTCGATCTCTGGTTTGCAGATTAGCTATTGCGCATATTCAAACGAAAACGGAAGTGGTTGGTCTCTGATAACAGTAGATATAAATTATTGTCTTTTCTATTCCAGCAGAAGGTAGATGCAAAATGTCGTTTCACAATGAATGTCATAGGTGAATAGGTGCTAGTTGAAAGATGGCGAATAATGATGCTGCGGAGCAAGATGTATGAACAGAAACAATATGCTAACATCTTTTTTAAGTTCCTTGTGGTGGGCCGATGACCTAAAGAAAAACTTCAGTTCATTTCAGTTATTTTTTTCCCCACGCATTCAAAAACCAGCACCGACTACTCTTAAACAAGATACTTCACTGATGAGCCACAGAGGTGTTTGATGGATGTATTGCCATCAGAGGACAAAGTTCGACTTCGATAATTCAAAGCCAACCTTTCCGGCCATGGAAGACTAAATCTTTTTGCGCAGGCAATCAAACTTCCCGCACGTGTATTTATTTATATGTTTGTGTGTGCATCCGCGCGTGCGAGGGGGCGAGCGAGTTCGCCTTCACCTCTCGTAATCTTCAATCTAGTCGCTGAGGTCAGAAGGTTGCGGCGTGCTGTGCTCTTGATCACATGCATGTTTTTATTCTTCAGTGCTCTCCCTTTGTTTAGAAAGCGAGGTTACGTCCCCTTGTCAAAACACCTTTTCTCCTGTTTTCCACACCCGGACAAAAATCATTTTATAAGTGTTATAATTGCTTCTGACTTATCACAAAGGAATCTGTTGGCGCTGACAGGCAAAGGTCTTTAAGTTTGTCCAGGTCTCGACATGGAGACAGTTGCTGAACACAAACGGTTTTTACAGGTCTGTCAAAACATGCTTTGGAAACAACCGATTAAGTCTTCACATGTTCTCAAAATTGAAAGTCGGATTTTAAAAAATGAACAATGATAAGAACCTTTCTAAAGCTTAAGCTGGAGGTAGGGAAAGATAAAACAGAACATACTGAATGTTTTTAATGTGATCATAATTCTTTCTTTTATATGACAATGACTTGTCTGTTTATTCCTGTTTTGTCACCTCAACCGTCTGTTTTTTCATCCTTTCATCAGGCGACACCACTGATCATAAACATCTCACACAAGTCTTACTACTGCTGGCCACATTCGATGTGCTCTAAACATTAGCAGGATGCAAGCAAGTGTTAAACCACAGGTGGCGAGGACTGTGAGTGGTGAACCAGTGTCACTGACCCAGAGCGAGGTTTTACGAGAGCATTAACACCTGTTCCTAATGTTCAGACAGTTTCCTGTCTCGCCCACGGATACTCCGCGCAGGAATGTTGAGCCAATTACACTCAGTCACGAGGACGACCCAATAAACAACAACATTCCAGGCAGACAAGCCGGCAAGACCTGTAGGACCTGTGCCGGCGCCTGGGCATCTGTCTAACGACTCGTAGCCACGTCACAGCACGTGCTGTAAGCACGTCACAGCACGTGGTGGTGTGGTGGATAGAGAGATTGAGAGAGTGGCGGAGAGAGAGAGGAAGGGATGAGGTGGAACTGTCTTCCTGACCTTGTTGCTCAGAGCATGAAGATCTAGGCCGACATTTAACCTAGGGTTCAAGGATATTTCAGAAGATTGCAGCGTCATCAGATTGAAGGGTCCATCCAGGCTCCTTTTCATTAATAAAGGGAATTATATGAATTAGTTTTACTTTCTGTGGACAGAGACTTTTTTATGAGTCGATAAAACATTCAGAAAAAACAGTATGATTGTCATTTGAAACTTTTCTTCCCGATTTCTTTTCTTACAATCAGGTTGTCCTTTTTCAGTCCATCTTTGGAGTGACAGGAGCTCTTCAACAAATAACACCGCGAGAATCGTGAGGTCTGGTACCTGGCAGTATTGTGCGAAGATGGACTACAATGGCGGAGCAATATTTCAAGAAATTTTGACCATTCTGCACCCAACTTTCTACATCATCTCCGACTGTCAGCAAAAGGAAGGATGATCTCAGTGCAGACTTTAAAATCAGATGTGTTGTATCAGGTGACCTCAAACTTTTCTTTCCATTTTTCTTCTTCTTTGTTAAAGAACACTGAGAGATCTGATTCATCATTCTCACTTGCACATCACCTTCAAGTTTGTCCTTACCTAGCCTAACGACAGGTTTTCAGGACCCACACCCCTCGGGTTGCCTGACGATCATCACAACAAAAACTGCCATCTGTTGGACATAAACACGTCCTGCTTCACCAGAAGTGGATTACGTCCCCTGAGAGCCCACAAGACCAGGAGTATCTCTGCACCTGGTAAACACCGTGTTGCACTTTCTACCTGATGTTTTGTCTAGAAACACAACAACGACTTGACTGGTCTCGACCACGCCGCCTCCTCTCGTGCTGCCCCCGGTGACGATGAACTTTTCATGCCGTCATCAGCGCGTGCGGGAGCGCCACCAGGTGTGGGGTGTGTTTGCCTCGCCGTGTCCGGTGTTTACCTGGCGGCGCGGAAGGTCAAGAGGAGGGTAGGAGATCTAGAATGCCAGACAGGTTCAGGTGAGACAGGTAGAACGTGAAAGTCGCCATTAAAGGTGGCAGGGGTGTTGCCGGTGTAAACCGTTCGGCAAGGTGCGACTGACGGTATGATCGGAGCGACTGAAGACATACTCTTGCCTACTCCAAGGGCCGACCGAAGAAACTGTAAAACTGGTAAACTATATTGCAAGGTCTTAGTAAAGATTTACTATGTCTTATTTTTATTACATGACAGTATGGCATGCCGTTACACTTTCGCGGTTTATTTTCCTTTAAATCGACATCTGAGTTTTAAGATCAACTCAAAGAGCGACTGAGACAAATTGACTTCCTCTTAACCCTAATGGTGCCTGTCCCTGCCACCAGAATGAACTCCGGTGTGAAGGACCCTCGACGTGCCCTCGGCTGCAGACATGGAATGAATAATGCATCGCTGTCCATATTTCCACAGAAGCCGTCGTTGTCCCTCTGCAGGAACCTTTCGAATGACAGCTCCAAACTCTCGCACCCTCCCAAAGACCACCTACACAAAACCACATTCAGGCGTACACAAGCAGCGCCTCTAATGGAGGAGACTCCCTTACACCAAGTGAGGTGAATGGCGATCTCCATGGCGGACTTACCAACCGAAGGACCACCGGAAGTTGCTGCAGTCAATGTAAGCTGCCTCTGTGATTGCAGCTTCGGAAAATCGAAAGCCTCGAAAATTCTCTGACCATCCTTGAAGCTCGGGGCTTAAGAAAGGAAAAAGACTGGGTTACTGGAGAAAGTCTTCACAGAAGTGGGAAGTGAATAGCAGGCAGCTGTCTTGCTGTTGCCAGTCTACTGTTGAATTCAAGACGATTTTCTTTCAAAGACTGTTTCTGATCAGATAGTCGGACTTCCATCAACAAAATAAGTCTTACAAGCAGGTCCTCTCTGCAAGACACCGCTGGAGGAATCGAGAGGGAGGGTAAAAAAAAACTGTGTAAATTCAAACCTAAAAATGAAAAAAAGGAAAGGAAACATCTTGAAACTTCGCAACATTTTATTATCTTGGGATAAGCCCCAGTAAATAAAACCCAGATATGATGTTACAGACAATAGAAAAACAAATTGTTTTATGTATTATGTTTTCCCAGAAAGTTCTCAATTACAAATTAATGCCAGAAAGAATAAATCCACAGGCAACGAGCAAAAATGCAAAACAACCAATGCAAAATCCACCGCCATGACACGTGAGCGAACAAAAGCTCAGATTTAAAGATTTACACATGAGCTCTTTAATAAACCTCACATTGGACAAAAAGAATGGCGATTTTTCAGAGGCTCCCATCAGTTTAATGAACTGACCGTGCAAAAAAGCGTTGGTCACAGGGCAAAAAGCATGGAGCCACAACCCTTTCTGCTGATTTCTTTTCAATTCGAACTTTGGTTCATTAGGAGCGAGAGGTTTTATGGCACGTGTGTTGCGCCATACCAGCCACTTCCGTCCACCCCAGGTGTCGGTGGGCGAACCTCCGGAAAGTCTTCTGTGAAAACTCGGCGCAAACACCTGCCTCTCAAAGCCCTCCAAAGCTTTTATTTATTTTCTCTCTTAAAAAAAATTATTACTCGCCAGATTTTTTATTTCTTGTCGCCTTGTCTCGTGCAAAACTGTGTCATCCTCCGACAGAAATTAATTTCTCTCCTGTCAGTGACTTAAAGGGGTTCCTTGCTGCTCCTTGCAAGTAGAAAAAACCATGAAACACTGGAGTAGTAGTAATGGTAACAGAAGCAAACAGTAGAAAGAAATTGGTACCCGACGGCCGGCGACTTGCAGGACTGCACAACTGTCCTCCGGACTTATGCCTGACCTTTGACCCTCTCAGCTATCACCAAAGAACAGAAGATATACCGTCCATTCCACAGATAAATAAAGCGCCTATCTAACTGAACACTGTTCATTTGTTTTCTCAAGCTGTTTACAAATAGTTCATGAAGACTTCGTACACACGAATTGGTGAAAAAAAAGTTTCTTTAAAACTAAAATTGAAGGAGAAGGGGGAGAGAGAGACAAATTGAAGACCTGTCGTCTCTGTCGGAGAACACGTGTTCCTACAACAGCGAGCAGAAGAGTGAAGTGTATCGTGAACAGGAAATGTAGATTGTTATCTCCCTGTGCCACTGGGCAGCGCTGTCGTCAACGAACCGTTACAGACGACTACAGCAAAAACAAAGCAGCGATCCGTCTTGCCGTCAGCACCGCGGATTCAAGGAGGAGGCAGATTTTCTCCTCTTTCCCTCCTACTCCATCAATGCCGCCTCCGTGGCACAAACCATGTAACCTGCCTCCACCTCTGACCCCGGTGTCCTGAAGTCGCTCAGTCTTCGGGTCAGGAAGGAATTGGTCCGATTGTTTGTTTCCTTACACTCATCACAAGCTTCTGGTTTGTGCATCGTCAGCGGCGACAGATGACTTGTCACGAGCGGTGTCTCCAGAGTCATTTTTTATCCTCTTCTTTCTCTCTCAGCCTTTCAATCTTCCCCCAAACAACCTTTTGTTTCATTTCCCAAACAATTCAAGTGAATGAGATGCGAATTTAGAGACTTTAAAAAGTTTATTTGTTGGCGTTGTTAACGTGTTAGGTTGGACATGCTGTTCGGTAATATCACCAACCCTTTCACACACACAAACGAATAATTTGTTGGGGAGGTAGTTTAGGGGGTGCTGGGGGCTCTAGAAGACAGCCAATAGAAGATTTGAGGTGTTGAGTACCATGACGATACACTGGTTATCTCTTTACTTTTGATAGTCCCACACTCACTTGTAGCTGGACATCTTCTGTATTCCTGGTTTTGTCCGAAAATGTGTTGATCACTAACCTACGTACTGAATATATCTAGATTAACCTCTCTCTCATGTTTGAAAGAGCTTGACAAACCACAGCGAAATACTTCCGTTTCCTTTTCACTGACGTCAGAAGCAATTGATAATCTCGCACAGCTCTCTCTCAAGTCTCGTGCCAACGTGGCCTCACGTTACGCCTTCGCCATTTCCTACACCAACCACCTTCACGACTGAGAATCAGCTAAGCCCCATAAGCCAAGACTTACTTCCCACCCCCAGCCACCTAGCCACCCCCTCTACCCAGACATCCAGCCACCCACCGTCCGTCGTTCGTCATTTGTCGTTCTCGCCGTGAAAGCCATTTTCCTGCCAAAGGCCGATTGCGTAAGGACTTGCTGCGTGGTGTGAACAGACATTTATGACCCCGTGAACTGGGGAAAGCGATTCTCATGTCAGATATGCCGACATCTTCTCAAGAATGCGGACATGAGGTCGTAAACATCCCAGTAAAACGAGCTCAGTGATTAAGGGGAAATGACTCCGATGTCAGCCACTAAAACTACTTTTGTTTCGCGAAAGCTTCACATTGATGATTCGCTTTCCTGGACGAACATGTTAGCATCCAAATGTTTGTGACACTGCCAGGAAGAGAGAACTCACAAAAAGAGCAACTCTCACACAAGATGTTAAGGCGGGTGCATGTTTATGCCTTCCGTACAGGAAACCCAACACACAACCAATCAGACAGCCTCGACAGGTGATTGGGTGATTCATTTATCAAACTTCCTATAAACCGCTGCAAGTCCCACGGATGGTGTGGACCGTTTGGTGAAGACATGTTTCCCAAACATGTCCTGCAAGGAAGATAATCCTAAATCTTCGTGTTTACACACAGCAAATGAATCACAAACTATGGTAATATCTGTTCTTCAGGGAGAGGATTGTGAGAAGGAAGAATAAGCGAAGATTTTTTTTTTTTATTCACGACCTTATATTTAAGAAAAACTTTATACGGGTGGTTCAGTGCTTTACAAACTTAATGATGTCGTCGTCGTCATCATCATCTCAGCTTCCAGCAGTACGGACAAGGCCAATAATGGCTATCCTACAACCATTGCCAGAAAACTCACCTTTCATCTGGAAGAAGTTCATGTTTTCTATGGTGTGTATACACGGGGTGTTGTCCAGCGTCAGTTCGAACTCGGGCGACACCCTGGGAGCCAACTCCATCTCTTTGTTAAAATTGATGTCCGCCAATGAAACCCTGTTGATCAAGCCTGGGGACACCTGCAAATAAATAAATGATTTTACATAAAACCAACGGCAAAAGGAATCATCTTTTTAAAAAAAAAGTACTACGGCCATTCATTTGGGCATGCACGCCATTCAGAAAACATGACAAACAACCCATCACTCTGGCTAAAACAATGGTGGATTGTCTGTCTGTTTGTCTGTCTGACTGCAAACATACACACATAAATATACTTATCTCGCTCACACACATGCACAGCTTACTAAATTTCTCATCCAGACATCAGAAGGATAACGCGCATCTTTAAATTAAAAAAAAAAAAAATCCTGATAGACCTGAACCAAAAAAAAATCAGAAAATATATCTCCACCGTCCATATGTTAAGAGGATTGTAACAAACATCGGGTGCCTTAAAAAAGTTACATGAAACTTGCAAGAAGGAAAGAGGCAGGCACGAAAAAAAGTCCAAAACTAAAAATTGTGCAAACATAAGCTTCTCTCACACCATCTCTGGGAAAACCTAATCTCATCTAACCTGGCCCCACACGTTTATACCTCCGGCACTTTCAACACCTGCTTTCAGACTTCCATTAGCCTCAAAAGTTTTATACACAGAAACGAACTTCGATCTTTTTGTTTGTTTTTTTTTAAATCAACTCAAGTTAAAAATAAATTGAGACTTTAAGACTATTACTTATGTCGTCGTGCAGAAAGAAAATTAAACAAAAGTTTCGTGACTTTTTGTTATTTTGTTATTTCTAATGATTTCTCTTTTCTCGACTGCCTCAGTCTCGAAACTACGCGAAGCACGCATCTGATGCTTCAAGGAAATTACCATAACAACGAGTGAGTAAACTTTCTCAAGCCGGGATCCACAAAAGTCCGAAGTTTCAGAAGAGGGAGCGGAGACGAGGAGGGTTTGCCATCGGGAAGACTTTCTGCGCCACTTGAAGCAGCAGGGGGATGTAGGGATGATGGGTATCCCGGCCGGACTGCGGGAGGCTGGTGAAACGATTACCCTCCCATCTATCCAGTAACTAAGAGCACCAGACTCTCCAAGGACCTGATGCAGACGCACTGGTCCCAGGTGTGTCGTCTGACCTGTCTGACCCCCCACACCCCACACCCACAGGACCAATGAGACGGCGACGCTCGGCCATTTCGCGAGGTTTAAGAAGCCGGTAGTATCCGGACAGAATCACTGGACCTATTGGTATTCAATCAATCAGGATCTCATTGATGTTCCAAATAAACAACCCATTCCGAAAACAGGCGATGGCGAAAAGACATTTACAGAAAGGCTTTCCCTTATCCCCATTCCCCGTGCCGGTAATAAAAGCTAACTACCTTTCCGATAAAAGTGACGATGCCACAAGTGGCAGAAAATAGTGAGAAATAATGGTGTGGTCTTTTGGTGAGACAATAAATAAATGTAGCTGATGACAGAAGATCGACTATTATGGCGCTTCATAACATTTTATTTTTGTTTTTATTATTGTCATATTACAGATCAATATTTTCGGAACTTAAAAATAATTTTTTTCATCCAGTCCAGTAGATATGAGGGAATGCTCGGAGAAACGCCTCGTCCTCTTAAAACACCAGACAAGTATTACAGCAACTCCTCATGCTCCTTGTGTGCACATCCTTCTAACAGGACTGAGAGTTCCTTCCTTGTCCTCCTGTGATGAGGGAGTCCATGTTTGATGACCAGTCCTGCTGTCTGTCCCTCTCCTGTCTCCAGTGTGGGCGGAGCGTACAGTTGCATGACGAGCATCCTGCACTCCGAGGGCTGCTTTGCATGTGAGGTTGACATTAAGCTCCCAAATTTTCCAGATTAACTTCAAAAAATGGCTTTTGGGTGGTTTGCATGTCATGTCTTGAAAATGCCAGTTAAGTATGAGAAATGACCCCTTGCCCTCTCCATCATGTCAGACCACTGCTCGTCTCCAGCGAGCAGACGACACGCCATCATGTACCCCAAGAACTGAGGGTTGCCTGTAGGTTCACGACTTCAACGACAGGTGCTCTTCTTCTGTAGGTACTCTGGAATCTACCCTTTTAACTGCTTAATGAAGTTGGGCTAAACTTGGTTTTTGTTGGGGTTTTTTTGGGGTTTTTTTTTTTTGTTTTTTTTTTTTTTTGCACGAGCGCGGCAGCTGGGAAATGTGGAAAGGGAACCGCGACGATCCACTGCCTGCTAATGAATGGGTAACGCAGTCTGCCGAGGGCCAGGAGCTTCAGGAGTGTAACTTCTTCAGTGAAAGACTTTACTTTGAGAAGAATGGGTTAGACTACTTGTGTGTGAGAGAAAGAGAGAAAAAGCATGCTGAGGAGAGAGAGAGAAGAATCATGTCCTCGCTTGTCATCACGTGATTAAACAGACACGCGTTAGCTCCCTTCTCCTGAAATGAAAGCCTCGGTCTGATTTATTTTAACCAACCCAATTCCATCTCAGCCGAGTTTTCCTCTGGAATATCTTCCAATTCTGACACAAGGTGGGGCTGTCTGGGTCTGGACTGAATGAAACTCTACAGAGGAGAGCTGCGAGGATCGGATATACTTTGAAATTTGTTTGTCCGAGACCCACTGACAGCCTCACAAACACTCGTGCCACCCGACACTCTTCCACAAGGTCCTGGGAAGGAAGGAGAGTCAGAATTACCCATCTGACGAATGTTAAATACCAAGACATGCGGGAAATGCAGCTGTGGGGTCGCTGGCATCGATGTCGTGTTTACAAATGTAACGATATCTCCAACAGAATCGAAAGTGCTGTTTGCCTGCCTATCATTTCATTCATCTGCCTGTCCATCCTCAGATGCAAATAGACGGGCTCTCGACAGCAATGTAGTTTGATAAATGAGAGACGAAAATAGTGTGATGTTATGTATGGGTTGGAATTGGTGGTGTGGACCAACAGCTTTCTGCATAATACGTCTATAAATATGTATACTTCACTTGCATTAGACACAGTGTACCACTTACGTTTACGGCCACTAGGCTATAACCCTCTTTACTCTTTTAACTGATCAAAATAAAACGCCTTTCAAATCTTGGTTATTTCGGGATTAACAGATCGCTCTGTGTATTTAACCAAACCCTCACCCACATCTTTCTCTTCTTCACTCTTTCTTTCTCTGCTTCCTCGAGTGAAATGAAGGTCGCCGCACAGCGGTTACCGTGGTTTATCGTTTCGTTAATGTTGTCTGCGATATTGCTTACTACCCATAATCCTTGTGCGGATGACGACAGCGAGTAAAATATTTGCGAGTGGCCTTGTTATGTGTGAGGAGAGCACAAACCTTAAAAACACTGCGACAGGAGAACAGCCCTTAGGTGGACAACTGTGAAGGAACGTTGAAAGTGTGTTTAGCAAAGTTCTCACACAACCCTCAATAAAACACTCGGCTGAAGTTCTAATGTCCTCTTTACTTCCATCATGACTTCCGTAGCTTGGCTGATCCAAGTTAATCACGTGATGGATTGAGGTGATGTTCCGCGCTCTACAGGGTCACGACTTCATTATACTCTCCATCCCATCATGCCCTTCTTCGCCGGTCAAGGTGTCCCGATGTAGGTCCCGCATATCCACATCATATCGAGAGGAATCGTCCTTCCAGCCCAGGACGATACGAGAGAAATCCATTTCCTAAACGGCGCAATTACCAGCCCCTGCTTCTTCACCTTCTTTTGATGACTATCAGCAGGGAAGGCATAATTCAAAAATAAGTTGCCTAGAATCGAAGATTCCTTTATTTTCTTTGCATCTGAATGCGAATAAAAGGCGTTGGCGAACGTTGGCACCTTATCGATATGACTCACGGTGGTTGCAGCTCCCGGACGGGATGTCCATTGATTTTGCACCAAATCCAGGCGAGGATCAAACTCTTTGCTCAGACTTAGCGCCCTCGTTCCCTCTTGGCAAAGACGACGGCCTCGATGCTTCCACCCGTTATTCTTTCACTTGCAGGACGGGAAGATTTATGGCTGGACATTGCGGGAAAAAGTAGTGAAGGCTTGAAAGAGAGAAATCCCGCTACTTAACCGCGGCTTTCGCTCGTGTGAAGCCAACGTTAACAAAGAGTAAACATTTCAATATCTTTTTAACAGTCACTATGGCAACCTTGCTTCTGTCGAACCCGTTCGTTAGTGGTTCGTGACGTCGATAACCACCCTGACTGTAGGAGAAAATCTCCAGGCTATTTTGAAAGGGTCTAATGTAACGGATGGGGACCTCGAAGTGCAGGAGAAGATGAGAGAGCAAAAGAAGAAGGTATGACAAAGAAACAAACACTCAACTTCTTTTCTCTGTCCCAAGCTCGTGCACAGGGACCAGCCTTTGTCAGCCTCCTCTCCCCAGCCCCACCATAATTGATACTCCAGCGGAGATGCGGAGCGTGATAAAGAGCAATATGGCTTCCCTAGCTCGGGGGCATGCTACACAGTCCACCAGAGGCCTCAACAACAACGACCTGCGCCTCTCATACAGTGCTGCCTCCTAGTTGGTGAGAGCATTCCTTAACGGTCTCCAGCCATACTTGCCCCGGCTACTCTCAGTCTCCGGGGCTGGTGATGATGTCCTACAACACCGATGGCGAGAGCAAAATGAAACCTTGAGGACAAAGATGTGAAATGAAACATTGACGACGAGGACGCGTTATGAACCCTTGACGACAAAGATGTGAAATGAAACTTTGACGACAATAATGTGAAATGAAGCCTTGACGACAAGGATGTGAAATGAAACCTTGACGACAATAATGTGAAATGAAGCCTTGACGACAAGGATGTGAAATGAAAACACTGACGACGAAGAAGCTATATGAACCCTCGACGACAAGGATGCTGAATGAAGCCTCGACGACAAAGACACAAACTTTAATTAAATCCTGACGACAGACGCGAAATGAACTCGAAAAAATTGGCGACCGCGAGACGAAACATGGCGACAAACTCCGATAAGAAGAGGAATTAAAACTCCAAGCATTTTAAAGACTTCTTTTGAATTGCATTTCTATTTTTACTGGAACTTACTAAGCACGTGCACGAGCTGAGGTCGCAAGCGAAACACTTTGTATTCTTGCCTTACTTTACTGAACTCTTCATTCAGTAAAACAGTTGAGGTTAGCTGTCGATAATCCAGTCTTTGTGGTTTTCAATTATCTTTTTGTGTCACTAGAAATCGTTTAGGTTCGGGTTGTTAGTAAAATAAGAGATAGTGGTAAGGATTCATTTGACAAGCGATATTTGCTCGAAGAGCATGGTGGCCATCGTTTTCTCGAGATCACGAATCACACACTTGTTGTCGTTACCACGTGGATTACTATATACATTTTTTTTTCTAATATACAAAAAAAAAGTATTTATTTGAAATTTTATTGAAATCGACTGACCTGAACAAAAAAGTTTCTGCAGCAGTCATGAACAAATTAAAATCTGAACTTTCAACTGACATCAACGCTCCCGTTTTTAGACAAATGTTAGCGATGAAAGAATGTCAGATAAACATTTCACCACAAACAAGAAATCCTGCCTCCAGCAGACTTCGGTGATGACAAATCTCTCTCTGAGCCTACCATCGTTACGACGATTAAAAAAAAGAACTTTCACCGGAAAGAGTACAGAGGTCAATAGTTTGTCTGGAAAATGGCTGACGACAATGGGAGGAAACCCATGGGAGCCAACTTGCCAGCGACAGCACGTCATTAGTTCTTAGCTGGACCAGCAGATGAACAAGCCAGGGATTTGCTACCCCGGGCCGAAAACGCTTGGCTGCCCCCGGGATGGACAGAGGTGAGTCTCCACAGACCGAGCGCTCGCTGGTTAATTCAAAGAAAACACGTTTCGTCCATTTCCCGTCCCTGCGCGGGCCCTCGGCGCCCACGAACGGAAGTGACCCTAGGGGCCGATTGCGCGCCGTGGGATAGGCCGTGACTTCAGAGGAGAGGAGGAGAGGTCACGAGCACGAGGGCGACAGCACCAACACTTGCACGTGCTTGCGTCAAAGTCGGTGTGCGCGCGCCGTCAGATATGTCCACGATGTTTAATTCGTTGGCGACCCCGTTACCTTTTGTGACCTTTGCCCTCACACACACTTCCGCGAGTGGATTCATGTCACAGAAGGTGTGAGATGGGAGGACTAGAGGCGGTGCATGCACGTGCACACAGATGACCCGATACACTGACACACGGCATTAAGAGATAATGAGACTGGATAAAAGGTCGAAAACTATTGTAAATTTAATTTTGAAAATGTCGTCTTAATTTAGAAAACTTATTTTTGGACAATACCAAATCTCGATTCTCAGAAAGAGAGAGAGAACTGCTGATTCTCCAAGAGATTTCTGCTGGAATATAAAACTATTAGAGGACTAACTGCTCCTTAAGTGTTCCCCCATTTTCCTAAAGCCACCAACAAGACCCTCCCCCACAAGAGAAGGAGGTGAGGGCTTAGAAGGAAGACCCTCGAAGGTCTCGAAGGCGTGAAGTGTAGGAGCACGAGGCATGTCTCACTCTCTCACGCGAGACGGCGCGAGCGCGTGTTCTGGCCAAACAACCTGCAAGTGCCAAAGTCGTAAAGACAGGATTCCTCGAATGGCTGAGATAAAAGCTCGGCTAATTCTGGCACTTTGCAGCAGACGCTCTCCAAAGAAAACTTTCTCTTTTATCTTACACTCCGTTTCATTTCCTCCTTCTAAATAAAAGATTGAGCACTCAAAAAGTGCAAAGCCAGCATGATGGACAAACAAACCGCCGATACAACCATTTCAAAAAAAAAGGTATTTAAAGCACGATGTCGTATCTTGTTAGCAAGATCCCGCCACTGAAAGGCAAAACTGCACGTGGGAAAAAAGTTGCGAGGTGTAAAAGTTTATAATTGTTATGCAAACCTGTAACCGGAGTAACCGGAGTCCCAGCAAAGCTTTCAGGACGATTGCACTGTGAGCTCAGCTCACTCAACATTAAAAAAGGAACATTCGCACATCTTCAACCCATCTCTTTGTGCGCATCTTCATGCGCATCTTCCATCTGCTAGTGGCTCCTTAAAGAATGAGTTGTTTTTTGGTGCGGAAGACAGATGAGCTGAGATAGGGAGAAAAACTGATGAAATCGCGCCTTTCACAGCTGAGACAGCATCAGATACAAATCGACTTCTCCAGAACCGCTTGCCTCCTCCTCTCAGTGTCAGTTTATCCACCCGCAAAATTTACTGGACTCAAGGTGCGAGTAAACAAACTTGCTAAAGTGTCAAAAACAACTTTCATCTGCACACTCGGTAGTGCTCGAAGCAGCTATGTGCGCGCGCTAACATACACACAGACTGTAGAACTGTTAACAGAAGGAAATATTTAATAATTAAATTAATAATTAATACATAAACAAATAAAAAAAATGAAAAGAAACATTGTAGTTGTGCACGACTTCATCTAGTTTTCATGACAAACTCAGATAATACTGAGAAATAATTCTTCAGATTCTGACCCGAGACAACTCTTGCCCTCGTCTCTCAGGGGACGCAACTTCCTGTCCTTACGATCACCACCACGGATTGTGTTTACTGAGTGGTTTTCACTGCTCCAGTAAACAGTAAACATACACGTTGAGCCTGTTTGTCGCCCTTTCAATCTGGGAGTCTTGTCTCCCTCTTGTGTCAGTTGTGTGTCCACAAAATAAAATGGCGGCAAGCTTTATTATTCTCTAGTTTGATGGTGGGAGGAGATTTGTGGGGTGTTTGGGGTTCTTTACGGGGTGGAAAAATTGCAGGGTAGATGTACGTCAATCCTACCCAAACTTGTATTCGATGTGTCAGCCTAAAATCGGTTAATAATTCTAAAAACATGTTCGTTAAGAGTGTAAAAAAAAAAAGGTCACAGAAAGAGCGACGCACACATTGGTTCTTGTCGCACCGTGTGAAGGAGCCTCACACGATCCACCCAGTATCAATTTTTCGAGAGATGCTAAGCGCCGACTCTAATAATATTTCGATGACTAATGCTTCATTGTTTTATTTTTCTCTCAACTCCACCTCTCGTCTGCTGCGACAGGCGATTCCTCAACACAATCGATTGTGAGTGTTATCGCCGCTTATACAGCGATGCTGTTGCCCACGTGATTCATATCGGCCCTTCAGCCAGGGCCCCGACCACAGAGATAAATGTGGTATCGAGCGACAGTAGCTGTGTGGCTCATGGATTTTCTTGGCCTCAACGACGGACCGTGAGAGGGAGGGTAGCAGTGACCAGCAGTCGGTATCCCAGAGAACAGTTAGGGGTCTGGCACACCACAGTCAACAATCCCATGATTCCATACAAATGTTTGCTGTCTGGAAAAATTAATTTCAATGAGCGTTTAAAGAGTATTTTATCCCTACTTCATTCTGTCCATCCTGGATTATCATGATGAAGGGTAAAACAACCCAGGACTGATACTAGTTTCAAGAACCAATCAGTTCACTTCCCATGGAAACAACTAAATTGATCTTGGCAAAGACAGACAGGAAAAATGAATATTGAACTGAAGAAATGGAGAATGAAAAGGAGAGTGCACTTGCTGGGGAAGGGAGTAGAGAAGAGGAGGGAGGTCGCACGTTTATCGAGAATAAGAGGGAAGAGGAAGGGGGCAACCTTTTAACAAACTAAAACGAGGCAGCGAAAGACCATGAAAAAGGAGATAAAAATGTCGAACAGGAAAGAGAGAGGAGGCGGTGGAGGGGGAAGATGAAAGGTGAAGGCTGATGCTAGGTACCCAACCTGACACTGGGTTCCTGCAGGAAGGCACATGCTTCAAGTAAGACCCATTCCTTCCTGCCTCTGGGCAGCCGCTTCTAATGGTTCATGTCACATGACAAGAATGACACTAACAAAGCAGCGAGAGCTCCGCCAGCCTCCTAAACACATAGCCTGCTAGCCTGCATAGCCTGCTACTAGTGCATAGCCTGCTAGCCAGCCTGGGAGGATGCCATGGCAAAAGCAGCGGAAAGGGGAAAAGGATGCAGTGTGTTCTGGGAGTCAAACGCTTTTCGAAAATCGTCTGCTTGCGCGACCATTGGCAAATATTTGTTCCACAAAAACAGACCGATATTGCATTTCCACTGGCCCGCTAGGTGGCACTAAAAGGTCTCCAATGTGAGGATGATGTATCAGGCTCGTCAGTCCCCGAGAACAAAGTGCAAGTTCTCTTCCCTCCCTTGGACTGCTGCTAGCTTGCAGGCTGTATCTCTGTTTCCATCCCGACATGCTTGTCGGTAACCCATCTAACGAGTTCTAAGCGGACTTCCGGGAACTTGAAAAACGGTTACAAAATAAATGGGGAAAAGGAATCGAACATACAAAGATCAGGAGTAACTTTCAGTCACGCAGACGTCACGGTTGTACATGGATATGTTTGGTCAATGAAGATCTGGGATATATGATAAATAGGGGCATCAATACAAACGTGACGTCACCAGTCCGACTTTTTAAGTGCATGGGGATGTTTGTAGGATGTTTGACCAAGTTTGGCAAAGCTGTTCGTGAAGGAAACAGAAGACCAATGATTCTGGGACGAACATTCAGGATTTAGGCCAACATCCTAAGTTCAACATATGACCAATACAATGGGGCCTTAGGGCATTGGGGTTTGACGTGTTGTCACTTTGCCCTTAATGAGGGCATGCATGCAAATGCGCGTTCGAATGCGCGCTCAACATGTCACGCGCGCACAGCATCTGAGAACGTGCTTCAGCGCATGCGTGGATGCACACGCGTCCCTACCGTTGGTCGTTCACAGCGGCCATTGTCCACTGAAGTGTGTCCAAAGTACTTCTGTCAGCCCGGTACTGACGGGCAGGCATCAAAAAGTTTCATGGTCTCCTGGGAGTGGGATGAAAGACTGCATCTCCCTTTCAAAGGCTCGCAAGGAAGCCACAAAAACTAATCTCTCAAGCGGTGGTTTTTGAAATCTGGGGGGGAGGGGCACAAAAGGCCGATTTCACTCGTCGGCCGATCAAGGTCCTGCAACCGCCGGTCCTTCCCTCGATGACTTTCTAAACTCTTGAAAAAGACAGGACATGGTCGCCGGAGATTTGTGATCGTAACTTGAAAACTCCGAGAGTTCTAAATTCTGCTCGATCTGAAATCCCATTGGGTGCTGGGGACATAAAGACCAGGCGAGTGTTTCTAAACCTCCGGACCGCATCCTGGCTGTAACCGTCATGTGACACGGCCAGTCTCATCAAGCAAGTCTTTCACAGTCAGTTGTTATCACCAACAAATGTACTTGGAATTTTGAATTCAAGCTTCATAGGAGGCAAAGTTCATGTGTATATAAAAATGTCATACACACACACAAGACGCGTTTAAAAAGGTAAAGATCGTTCCATAACCTTTGAGGAGTGAAACGTTAGAAACAACAATTTTTTCGGAGCCAGCAACGAGGGTCGTTCCCGTCTCTCCCTCTCTGCTTTATATTACTCGACCATCTAAAAAGTCAGGTGCACATTCCCGACAGTTTGGTCGACGGCAAAGCTTGCTGCGCCACACGGGTATCGAACCGCGCGTCTTCGGGTTCGGACGCCAGTGCTATTTAGAAGGCAGGGAAGCGGGAATAGAACACATCTGGGGTAGACGGCGGGGTGTAATTTCCTTGTCAAAGCGACACAGCAAACATGACGATGGAGATGATGACAAAGATGACAACGAAGAGAGATTAGAGATGACGAGAGGATAAGAAACTCACACACCACCGCACGCTCCTGACTCACCTGCAAGAAGGAGGCGTGGTCCGTTTCCTTCAGCACCTCGATGCAGAACTGCAGCAGCCCAGTGGTGCGGTGCAGCAGCGCTGTGCAGTCCGACACCTGCTCCTTCAGGGTCATGACCTTGACCTCGCGCTCCTCGTGCACGCTGACCAGCAGCTCCTCCTTCCGGCGCTTGATGAGCTCCATGAGAGCATCGCACTGAGCGATGACGGTCTTCTCGAACTCCGCGCAGTTTCCCTGTAAAACGATAACACATCGATGTTGTTATTACCCTCGTTATCACAAACTTGATAGGTTTTTTTTTTCCTCTCTCTCATCTTTCTATCTTCCCACGCTTCCGGGATGTGCTGCTCGACGTGAGCAAAGACACGATGGACGAAATCATGATATGTCATCAATATCGCTTGAAACTGAAACTAAAACAAACAAACAAAAAATGTAAATTAGAATGAAGGAAGTTTCGAGACCTGACATGTGCGGATTGTTTGAGTAGTTGAGTGACTCAGGAAGAGTAACTAACCCTGGAAAGCTGATTATCTTCGCATGTTAAATTCTAAAAATAAACCCACAGCCGTTTGACAACAAGAGAGAAACTGTTTAAATGTTGTCCGCCTCAGCTGAGTATGAGATGGACAAATGTTAGCTCTACCCTGCACTCTGTCCCTGATGTTTTGTTTATTTATTTTGACAAGTAAACAAGGTCCTCTAGAAAACTGTCTTGAATAGGGTTTTCTTCTGTTCATCCGGGAACTCAGTCTTCGTAAGTGTCAGGACATTGCAGGGACATTAGGTATTGTTTTGCTCTATTGCACAAAATGCCTGAAACCTATATACTTATACTGATGTGGTGTATGACCTGCAGAGCACATGTCTGTTGCTCTAACCTTCTGGCATTTGCTGATAGTGCCAGAGACAGTGCCAGAGATGGTCCACAGCAACAAACAGAAGTTAACTCTTTGTCTGCTGCCTGTCATTGTGGACGCCAGAGGTCTGAGCACCAATGAGTCAACGGTCTGTACATCAGTCAACCACACCATGGGTCCAAAGGGAAAAAATTGTCACATTTCTGTCAACTCACATCCCGAGTTCTATTCGGACTGTTTGCAGTCTTCATCGATGGCTATCATCAGGAAAACCTCTTTGTTATGGTGAATCACGCAATGCATATCAATTATTAGATGAAAATATTGCTGCTATTCGTAATATATTTATGACACCATTTCCGTTAAAACTGCTCCAACAATTTCAGCCAAATGCTCATTTCTTCTTTCGTCCCCGTTTCGTAATCCTCCCTTCTACCATTAGGTGTGCCCGTGAAAAGTCTTCAAACTGCTAAAACGATGACACTTTATTTCTGAACGGGAGAGTTATAATGGCGATATGGATTCCACTCCTGTAATCCTGTGCCGACCGGATTATATCTTAATCAAATGGGGCTTTGCATCGTAATCCCTGTTTCAGAAAATGCTCGGGTGCCAGCATGTGGGACTCGACTGTCCCCAGTCCACCACGCCAGGTCCCCCTATTGTCGGGAGGAGACAATGACTGTCACAATCACCGTTTAATCGTGTATTTAATTGCTGATTAATTGACAATTATTCGCCGCCACACGGCCAGGAAGTTACCCGCGTGCCTCCTTCTCTCACTGGAAGGGACTTCTGGAGGCAGGAGGAAGGAGAGAAGAATACAGGAACCTAGACACCACGTGTGCTGGGGTTACTACAGTTGAAGACCAACAGTCTGGACATCATCGTCCGATACTTCGTGGACGAAGAGTGTAAAGGGTGGAAGCTGTCGTTACCAGTCTCTAGGTTTATCCAGGGTACCTGCGGTCTCTATACCCTCGTCCGTAATCTTTCCTTACAGGGAGGTGCACACACGAGTTTTGATGGTTTGCCGGGAAGGGAGGAGACTGATTGTCACCACTGCATTTTTCTTGGTTTTTCTTTTTTTCATTTTTCCCCGCACTGGCTGAGACTACATCTGCGCGTGCTTGGTCTGTATACATGCATGTGCAAGTGGGAAGATGTCTCGGTTATTCCATGCTTCGCGGGTGCATCTCTCCGACTCCATCTCATCAAGTTCTTTGTATACAAGTAGATAGGCTCTTGTGTGCACGTGTGAGTACTCTGTGTGTGTGAGAGTGAGACACACATGCGTTTACACTTGCAACTATAACAGGTACCCGCTCCCTTGTGTGCACGAGCTTTTGTTTATAAGAAAGGAGAGGAAAACAGAACTTCCTTAGCTCCATGTAGTCAACCTCTTCTTTTCCATTCCTCTCTCTCTCTCATAAGTGAAAGAAAAGAAGGGCCCTGCTCCCTCCCACTCTCCTCCCTGCCTTAAACAGGATCCTAATCGGCTGCATCTTGTTCCGCTTGTCTGGAGGACGAGTGTTTTCCGCGGATACCAATCAAAAAGAAAATGGTCGCGGCGAGCCTGGCCCCCCTTCTCCGAGATTAACGCGCTAACCTGGCGGCAACGGAAGAAGGATCAAAGGGGGCCTAACCTTTGTCATACAGGTAAACGAACTTCATCCTGCACGAAGGTTGCCTATCATCAGTGTAGCGCACAAACAAACGAGCTAACGGAACTAAACATGCACTTCAGAATTATTTTCTCCTCTTTAATGTTAGCGATAACTGCTCCCCCGGGTTATTGCAGGAAGAGGGAAATGTATAAAAACACAAGCAAAGGGAAACAAATAATGAATCTGGGGCTGAGTTACATAATACTGCCCTTGAACTCCTGACTACCTGAAGATAAACTCATCCATAAACTCTTTGTGTGGGTTTGGATGGTGAGGCGAGGGCGCATGACCGACAGTCAGACAGGAGGATCTTTCTCCAAACCTAAAGGTCGACACACCCACGTGAAACTTGGGTTTTTTTTTCTCTATAAAGTTTATCAACTGTCAGAAAATAAAGGATAAACCTCGACTTTGTGCCGCTACAGTTGTAGGTTTATTAGACATTATTCTCCATCTCAGGGATGCACTCTACCTCGTCTACCAGTGGCAAACCAAAGAACTTTCATTTGAAGCGGGAAGTCTGTGAGATAGTCAAGTAACAAATGGAAGAATGGTGAGAAATACTTGAAAACGAGACTGGACTGATGAGGTAATGACAATTTCGATTTTAATTATCTCTTCGTTATTTTTCTAGCCAACGACTGCCTGTAATTTCTTCCTGTTCCACCATCTTGAGATTGGAATGTGCAAGCTAGAGCTGACACCTTTACTACCTGGCACTCACAACTAATCTCAGGCAGTTATTTTCACACGTGCCATGTTGGTTTGCTGAAGGCTGAAGGAAAGAAGAAAGATGAAAGCTCTCCGGTGGGACAGCAGCCGTCATTTTGAAGCTGTTCTCAAAGAGTTTCACTCTTGTGAACAGAGGACATTCCCGCGAGAGCTGTGATTGCCGAATCACCCTCGCCAATGGCAGAGAGGCGAGTGGCATCGAGACGATAAAATCAAATCATGTGCCGCCAATGTTCTCCCCGTATAAAGCATATTGAACTAATATTTCCTGTCCTTCTCGGTTACAACACCGCGGCCGGAAATTACTCCGCCAGTGGGGCTGCACGTGCTTTTCGAGCGCCAATGAGGAGGCTGGAATGGTCGTCGCCGCTGTTATTGCTGCTGCTGATGCTGATGGTGATGTTGTTAAGAGAGACTAGCAAATACAACGCGCGTGCAGGCTGCTGACGTGCAAATCATTCAGCCATCACGACGAGAAGGCATCTTCATCATATCACGTGACGAGACTGAGCACGTCACGTGACACATAATGGAAGGTGAGTCGAGGGCACAGCGGGGTGGGAATAATGTCTGCATGCGGTGCACGAACCGCAGGAAGTGAAATATTAATAAATTTATCCAATCATCAAAGGCTGGCTTAAAACGTTTGACAAAAAGTATCAACACAAATAATAACAACACGTTACATAACATGCACAGGTTGTGTCTATAGAATGAGAGATGGAGCACGTGCACATTCTTGTCGTTCATTCCGAGACAAGAGACAAAAAGCCTCTAATTAGGTTTTTTTTTTCCTCCCTTCAAAGTCTCGGCGATGCTTTCTTTCTGAACCGACTGTCTGTCTGTCATCACTCTGATGTGCCCCCAATACTATAGGTCACTGGCCTGCTATTAGAGGCTGAGAGTTGGCCGCTGTGTGTTCCAGTCCTGCCTGCCGCACCAGTCTTTTCTACTGCCTGAACATTGGCATACGTTGGTGCCAGACTGAGTGCTAATAAAAGCCCAGTGTTCTGCCAGAGTTTCTTGTCCCTTTGTATTGCTGCTGATCACAGTCTGCCAACCCCTCCTTCCTCCATTCATCCATCCACCCAGCCAGCCACCGTACTCCAGTTTCCCGCAGGCGATCGAAGTGTACCCGAAGGCAGTGTGTCATCAGCAACCGTCGTGAGGCTCCGACCATCTTTGATGTGTCTTGGCAGCACTTCCAGCGGCCATAGTTAAGGGGTCAGGTCCCATTGTTCTTCAAGTCCGTTTGAAATCTCTTGTCTTTTCACTCGGGTTGAGGTCCGGGGTCGGACTGTTACTCCAAACCAAAGACCTGACAGGCGGCTACCGTGACGAGACCATCACCAAAGCCAAATCTGATTAAAAAGTGCCGGTGCCCATGTTTGCATAAGACATCGGCAAGAAATTAGGCGCAGCTCAGGTTCACCTAGTCCATTGCCAGATCGACTACGTCCCCCTACCCACCACTTCCACCCCAGAAAACAGAGATCTTGCAGTTGGCTGCGCTTTGCTGGTACCCGACAAAAGAACTAAGGTCAAAGAACGAGAGACAGGAGGGAGACACTAAGATGGAGGGAAACGGTCTTCTCATTTGCCGGTCCTTTAAAGATAACACCAGTCCGTCCACGGTGACAGACTGCAGTGTCCAGTGAGACTGTTTCTGCCGGAAAAAAGATTTCAGAAAAGAATTAATCAGATATCATCACGAGCTCCCTCGGGAAGCCTAACAGAGGCATCCGGCAAACACATCAGTGAGCCGCCAGGGGCAGAGATGATGCAATTGCATTATTTTATTTCTCCTTTCCCACCCTCTCACCCAGGAGTTAGAAGTACATGACATTACATACCTACAGTCTGCGAGTTTTCTTTAACATTGTTAACAGAAATAAAAGTTTTGAGCAGTTACCGAAGCAGAGCCTGTAAGACTTCTAAGACTTCTCCCCTGAGACCCACCTCCATGCAATCAATCCGTTATTGCGAGGTGCAAGTGAACCAGACCAGCTAATCTGTTGGCAAACAAAACCTGCCTTTGCGCAGCCCGTGAGTCACTGCCCTCTCTGAGCCGGAAGCTGCAGAAGCAAACTGTAGAGCCTGTTGACTCAATATTTCCCATCATCCCTCTCGCCCGTGAATAACGACACTGCAGGCAAAGGTAGTTGTGTGATGTGGAGTGAACACTACTCCCTGTGCTAACATCATGAGATGGCGGCCTTGCTCCTACAAACTCCGAGACAGTTTCTTTTCTGGGTTGGTTTTTTTTTTTCGTCTTTCCTTCCTATTTGAAAAGTTATTGAGGAGTGAGTGCTAGTTAGCACACTTCCAAAGAATGAGCTAGAAAAACTCACTAAGCCCTCGCTAAAAGAAAAGAAGTGTCCAGCAATATTCAGTTTGTCACACCCTGGAGTCGGTGAGTCATAACCTCAGTCCATTAAACACACACCCTCCTACCTGCATGGCACCCGTTTAAAAGTTTGAGCACCACAAATGATTAAATAACAACCTTTTATTTCCCTTTATGTCTGGAGAGCTTCTCAAGAGTAATAATCATCATTTCGATCTGTTCGTCTGAGAAAGGGGTACACTACACTACACTACACTATCCTCCGCTCAGCTGGACACGTCCTCATTATAAATTTAAGAACTCTTTGTGGGAATTTCGGCAACATTTTAAATCTCTTTACCTCCATTGTCATCTTTCATCGTAATTAACATATTCTTTTCTCAATTAAGCCAGCGATGAAATCAATAACCCATTAGATTCGAAGCTTCCCCCATCTCTAAAGAATTAAAAAAAAAAAATGCGCCTTTGTTCCGGGTCAGGCTGTCCGAGGTCTGTCCGAGGTCTGTCCGGACAGGGACGAGGTCGGACGAGCAGATCTGCGAGTTAATGAGGTGTAGAAAGTTTTGGCATTGACGAGCAAACAGACTAGTCGGGTCTTAAAAGCCTGACAAGCACGAGACAAGCGTCCCCCGCTCGGAGAGGAATGAAAAGCTTACAGACTGAGAGAGGACGAGAGCTTTAATTAGCATGGGACGCGACGCAGCCTCTGTGTCAATACTCGGGAGGAGAGGGCGGGTGGCTGCCAGCGGGTGGCTGCAGGGGAGGGGACGAGGGGACACCCCAGTCACATGCTGGGGCTCGAGATGTGTGTGTTCCACATCCTCCCCGTCATTGTCACTGTCAATCATGCATTGTCAACATCAATGTCAATCATACCCTGTCACTGTCAACATCAATCATACAAGTTCACTGTCATTGTCAATCATGCATTGTCCTCGCGAATTTAGCCCATCATAAAATGTGACGAACATGTCAGTGACAAAAGTGAATGTGTCACGTGACTAACATCACACTCACAAATTTCAATCAAGGTGGAGGACATTTGTGGATGCTGGATCTGATGGTAAGAGAGTTTTGCGAGGGAAGGGGATTATCTACAGAACTGCGAGATGCATAGTACCAGACGACATGGATCCTCCACAACTCATTTATTATCACATGATATGTATAATCAAGCCCCGCTGCTCCTACTTTGTCTTACTCCGCGACATGATGGCTCGTGTGGGTGGGAGATGTGGGAGGATGCGGACTTAACCATCACACTAATAAAACTGTATTGCTTGCTGGATAACTGTCCAGGAGACAAGCTTCCTGTGGCCGGCCCTCTCTATCCCATGTCTCTTGCGTGTCTCCCCGGCACACAGCGCCGTCTGGCGGACCAGTTGTCTACGCACGGTTCCCAAACACAAAGCAGGCATGCAAGCATCCCCTAATCGTCAGCATCCCAGTCTCGCGGTTTACGACCAGCGGCGCCGATGGAGCGAAACACAAGACAGTTACGACATCGGTAACTGGAATTAGTGTCGGTAATGACGTGTCCAGCCCGCCGTGCAAAAGCCATCCTCCGTTGACCCTCCGCCGCCCCGACCGCCCGACACAACGGCGGCTCCCATTGGTTGGTTGTGACAGACAACATGGCGCGTAGCTTTTAACCTCTGGCCTTGCGCAGCTCGCGGCTTGTCCCAAAGGCCCGCTTGTAGGTCCCAGTGGAGATCTGGTGGCTGGAGGGGCTGGGGGTGCAGGTCCTCCCCCATTCTCAGGACGCGCGACAGATAAAAGAGCGCAACCGCCGCTTGGCCCCGGATGTCTGCGCACGGCACCAATCAGTCGCAATCATGATTGTTCCCTGACAAATATTGTGTAAGTGGGCCGGATCCTCTCCATCCTCTTCTTCTCCTGCCTGTTCCTCTGTCGCTGAAGCTGAGTGTGACGGGGGATGAGAGCACGTGTGCGCGAGGGGTGGGGACGACCGGCTCGTGAAGATGGTTGGCCGCAGCGCGCATCCTGGTTGATGCTGGCAAAGAGAGAATGTGTATTCACAGGATAGTGTGGGATGGTTACTACAACACTCATCCCATCTTCCACTATCATATTCTTCGTTTTTGGTGAATGAAAAAAAAAATGACAGCCAATCATTGCCAACATGATTTTTCACTATATGTGGAATCTTGAGGTTCACCGAGGTCCTGTGGACTTCACCTCGGCACGTCCACCCAAGTAACCTTTGTTCATGACAGATCGAGGTCCGACACAAAAGATTAAGCATCGGTCGCAGTCGTTCTTTCATATCTGTGAAATTTCGTTCTATCTTTATTGTCCATCATAAAAATCCGATTTCCTTAATTCAGAAAAGCGACTGTAGCAAACTGTCCTTTCCCAACACCAAAAAAAGATAAAAACAAATTACTTGCACGTTTATCCCTTTATCTCTCTATTTTCCATTGCCTCGTGTCCTCCCGTGCGCGCGTGGATGGATAGGTCAAAGTGAATCATGATTGTAGATTGTAGCTATGAATGAGGGTGCTGCTATCTGGACACTTTCACCTCATTACATAATCGCATCAGACTTTGTGGTTCGTCTAACAACTTTCAAGACCCCGGATTCGCCTGGTGCAAAGAAATACTGATGTAAAGTTGCTGCACAGCGGCTTTCTTCTCTCCGGGCCAGCGGAGAAGAGATCTCCCAGCGTCCCACACCCTTCCATTGAAAAAGTTCTTCGCCAGCGCCATCATCCGTACTGTGCCCTCAATCAGCTTTATTCAATCAAGCCCACACAATTCATCGCCGAGGCACGATACTTCTGCGAGGGCACTCGTCTGTCCCTCCCCTACCCCGCTTTTTGTCCCCTCTGTTAGGCCTCAAAAATAAAAGAAAAAATCGTGCACCACTTCTCGTGGGTCGCTGGAAACTAATCGACTGGTCTCCTGCAAACAAGCACTCCATCAACGACGATAATTTCTTTCCATGTCCAACTGAACTTTGCCAAGCACTCATTAAGCATGCGCACGTCAGTCTACGGTGGACTTGAGGCAAGCAGTCCAGCGAAGCCACGTGATCCTTGGCTCTGTTTCTTGAGAACTTGAAAAGGCTTTTGATTTAACATTAGGAAAAGCCAAATCTGAGTTAGATATACACAGATTGCATGATGAATAAAAATGAAGGAAGAATCGATAAAAGGATGAATGTAATTGTGGGTGAATGAGAGCGGATGTCGTGACAAGGTTCTGATCTGTCATACTCACACTGACACTGTCAGCCATCTTTTTTAACCGTTGTATAAACTCCGTGCCAGACTTCGCTTTCTCCGACAACGACTGCAGGTTCTGCGACAGCTCGCTCTGAAACACGGAAAAACGACAAAAAATGTGTTTAGCTGGCACAATCCATTATTCATTTTTAACATCAGTAACAAAAACTAAGTGGGGAGGGGATCGGGGAGCCAACACTTGTCAAAGATGTGTGAGCGACGGAAAGTAATGGAAACTAAATCAAGAAAGACAAACTACACAGAGGAACCTGTTACAAGAGCCCACGCCATCTTTATGAAGCTGTCACTGGAGGAGATAGCGTCAGGGACACGATGATGGGGCGAGAACAGGAATGCGAACCGAGCTCTGCAAGCCCTCAGATACGCTGGCAAGTCAGACCAGGAGGCGTTGCGGGTGAAGAGGATGCGGGTGGAAAGGGCAATGAAGGATGGAGTCAAGGTAGGAGAATGGTGGCACGGATGTGCAGTGCGGCAGGTGTCGCAGGTGGTGACGAGCGAGGTGAGTGGGGTGAGTGGGAGTCGGAAAAGAAAGGGTTGGGAGGTTAGTGAGGTCAAGGACTGACACTGAGCACAAATCATTCGCGCACCTGAGATCGCCTCGTTTTGGTGTCAGACCCTCGCCACCCCGAGATAAATGTGCGAGCATTCTCTCCCTTTTCTGCTCCTCCAAGGTTAGTGAGGTCAAGGACTGACACTGAGCACAAATCATTCGCGCACCTGAGATCGCCTCGTTTTGGTGTCAGACCCTCGCCACCCCGAGATAAATGTGCGAGCATTCTCTCCCTTTTCTGCTCCTCCAATCAGGAGGGAGTCAGTGTGGATTCTGTGTATCACCTGTACGCTAAAGGTCTACAGAAATGCATTTTTTCCTAAATGACTGAAGATCCATTGTGTCTTCTTATTTCTCGACTTACACGAAGGATGCTGTCACGTGGTCCTGTTCCCCCATTAGTTCTAACCCTGACAACTTATAAATATCAATGTATATCTCTTATGTCAGTGGTGCATCTGTATCTCGATCTGTAGAAGGGGAGGTATTTGAACTAAATTTGGAAATATTTTCTTGTCTTTGAGAGGACCTGTTCACTCTGGTAAACCTTTCAAAACTTAATCGACCAGAAATAATTAAAAACTATTTACAGCCTACGAGGCAAAGGTCCAAGTAGATATCAACATCTAAACCCAAAAATTAGTTTAAGACCTGGAACTTCCAAACCTTTTCCAACAAATAAACGCCCTCGTCAGCAACAGGGGCACACATAATAGAGACTGTGAACAATGAGTTTCCAGTTTTAACCCCCACACTCTGGATTCTTACACTCCGGGCAATGAGCTGTGGGAGTCTAACCCCTTGTCTGCATGGGTTTATTGGTGATTCATTGTGTTAGTCGCACGATGCCATCCCCCGAGTGTTGAACTTCTGACCGAGGAAAATAAGGAACAGACAGCAGCGCCACTCACAGATCGTCTGGACTTGAAGAGCGCATTGCTGTAGTCGTCAGTCCTTTCCTTTATAGTCGGATTCCTTTCTTTCGACTAATCTAACCCTAACCCATTGGCAAACACACTTGCGCATGCATATATATAAATGCATGTGTGCGCAGAAAGAGGCACGCGCATCGGATGGAAGGGCAGATAACAGGAAGATGGAGACAGAACAAAATGATGACAGAGAGAAAGAGGAGGGAAGGAGAGAGAGACTTCAAAAGGGACGAGTCACACATCAGTTCAGTCACGACCTGCTAATTTCTGAAAGGTTAAGCGGAAGGTGAGGATGTAAGTCTCGTCAAGAGCAACCGTGTGCTGCTGCAGGCCTCCGGAATGGGCGGGGTTGTCTTCCCTTCACGGCTTCAGGGGAAGGAGTGACGGATGGCAACGAATAAGGGAGGGAAGCAGAAGGTCTCTGCTACAGCCCACCTGCGGACAAGGGAGGCGACCGAGGTCAAAACTTGCATCTGCGGGTGTTTTTTTTTTTTTTAAAGGCGCCCAGCCTCCACGAGATGCTCGCGCTGCACCTTCGCGACCCGTTCCAGCAGAGCTAGATGATGATAAGGCTAGCCCTGTAAGTACACGTACGCACGGCCCTTATTTCATCTCCCTTTCTTCTGATGCGGCTGGCAGCGTGAAGGGAGATAAGCGAATCAGCGCAGGACTTCACAGCCATCCACGAGTCCGACTGTAAATTATCTGTTAATCATGCTTAGCCTTATGACGATGGAGGCATCTTTCGATGTGACATGTTTAACGGGCGGTCGGCTTAACCCCTGACCTTGTTGGCGTTACTCGCGACACCCCAGCGCGCTCAAGGGAGACAAATCAAGGGCTTTGCATAAGCCCGACTCGTAAATGGCTTCAGTTCCGGACAAAGAAAGTCTCGTCCGGCATACGAACGGACATTTTGGTCGAGGGAGCAGTTATTGTGGGTCTGGTGTGACGGAACTGGTGACGTAACACAGGAACAGATGTACAGCCAGCCCTTGCGCCTCCGTCGTGCGTGCGGCCCCACAGCGCGTGCGACAGACCACGTGCATGCATCCTGACGGAAATTCCAGCTTCGCGGGTTGCACCGCAGACTGCGCACCGCCAAATGGCCCCAAGGCGCAGACGGTGCTTGAATACTGCACGAAGGTAGTTTACATCAAACGCTCCCTACCCCCAGCACGTGCACACAAGATTAAAAAAGTTTTCAAAAAACTGTGGCGGCGCTCACGAGCTGTTTGTCTGCTCAGGGCGCAAACTCAACGATTGTCGCCTTTCAAATCCACTTCCCATCACCAAAGCCCTCCGTTACCGACAATCAATTAAAAGCTGCTGCCTTTGTTTTGTTTTTGTTTGGCTGTGGACTTTTGTTTTCTCGAAAGGGGTGGGGATGGGGTGCTTCTAGTCGACAAGGTTTCGGTCTTTAAGGAGTTCGATCTGCAGACTGACAAAATGTCGGTGTAGTCTTCTTGTCCTCAAAAAGCTGCTCCTGGAAACTAGATTTATTACCACAGCCCTAACCATAAACATGACCAGCTTCTTTCCTTCACCTCCTCTACTAGATTACGTAGCTTTATACCTTTACAAACACTGTTTCGTCTTCTGTCTTTGGCCGAAGGCGCATGCGCGGGGTTAGGGTCTCCATGGCATCAGGTCCAGTGGACCTCCATCAGTGCAATCAATAGGACTCAGCACCACCGACCATCAGACGGGAGTATTTCTGGTGAGACAGGACATAAGCCGCGGGAAGATTGTGGGACAAAGACAAGCGAAAATTGCTGAAGTAATGTTAAATGATCGGTGGAGCTGTCAGGAAGGGGAGAAATCAAAGACAACTCGACCATTGATCGATGAGTTGCATGAGTGGATTTTAATATCTTGCATCTTTTTTTATGTTGGGTCCTTATTGACTACCGTCAGAACCGGTGAATTTACTTACGAACAGAAGTGGGGATGTTTGAGAAAAAAATAAAATATCTCGTCTAGCAACCTCCAGATAACGTGCTCAGAAAAAGAAAGAAAGAAAGAATGGTGGACCAGGCATGAACAACACGGGACAACAACTGTTGTTGTTTCTAATCCCTCCTGACATCCCAGACACTACACCCTGACCAGTGGTTTCCTATATCACCAAGCAACTCGTTTCCGGACTTGTTTTCTCTAGAAGACACCCGAACTGTGTCGCTGGAGGCTGCTGCCTTCCCTCAATGGGATGTTCCGGATGATTACAGACCGCATTCATCACGCGAAAACGTTACACGTGGCAGCAAGCAACAAAAAAAAAAAAAAAAGGAGAGAAAAAAGGAGATCATTCAGATTCCTAGTTTTTTCTCAGCCCTCCCCCTCTCCTCCCCGCTGATTCTTCCTGCGGTTATCTTCGCGCACATCTACAAGTTCCTGATGACAGCCCTCGGCAGACGGAAGTAAGCCCCTCGCGAGCCCCTCCTGAGAAACTACAACGGGTACCTAGGACTGCCAAATATCATTTATCTCCACCGACACCCACACCGATGATGCAGATTGCAGGTCTGAGGTCTGGCGGTTAGAACCCCCCTGGGGGCACTGAGGAACTGGTAGTAGTTGGCGAAACTGATGGACTGCTCTGACGGAAGGACTGTGGTAGTCGTTGCTGAACGTGACAACTCACAGGAAGCCGGGGTAACCCCTCAGGGTACAATCGCCAGGAACATTCAAAGCTCTCCACCCGATGGTTAAAAATCGTGGTTTCCTGAATAAAAAGACTTCCCTCTCTCATTGACTTCGCTGGTGATTTGGACCTGAAAGGATTGAGAGTAGCACGAGGACAAATGAACAGTCGACTAAAGGACAGAAGACCATCGAGTGAAGTCACAGACACAAAACCCTCGAGGCTTCAGTCTCTTCCGCTTGTTTCATTAATGTGTCGGTACTTTTCAAGGATTATTCTGGAACATTCAGACAAGTTAGAGCAGTTACTCGGGAAACCGTTTTTAAGATTCAACTGAAGAGGCCAGAGGACAGGGTACTTTGAATATCTTCAAATTATGAGGCGATTAATTCTTTAGGAAGAAACGAAGAATATGGCTTACATCCGATTCCTCCCCCTCACTCACTCTTTTTTTGCGAGGTTTGTTTTATTTCCTGAAATGTGTCTTCATGTTCGTCTTTTATTGTTTGTTTCTCCTTTCTGTCCTCCGTATTTTGCCCATGTGGTCTTCTGCTGACAGCATGTTCCTTCGCGGGTGTAATTATGTCAATCACAGGTTGATTATTATTAATTATTATTAATATAACATGTGCTTGCACATAAAGTGACTAGATACAGGGCAACCTCCCGTTTCTAACAACCCACAGCCTCAGGTGATTAACTTTTCCTGACTGGCAGTCACTGCCCTTGTTTGTACCTGACTAAGCGGAAGTGGTTCACCTTTCCAAGGCAGAACGGCAGGTGAGAGTGGAAGGCACCACGACTAGCGAGTGCTTGCTGCATGACCAAGTGTGTAAATCTACCTGGCGCCGGTAAGTGTTTTTCTCCCAACAGGTGAGGTGTGACGTAACATCACGTTTTTGGACTCGGCGATCCACAGTCGCGCGCGCAGGGTGCGTAACGGCGCACACGTGATTCACAAGGGCGGAACTGATTAAAGTCGGCAGTCCAAATAGCGGACAGGTGCAAAAGTTCGCACCTGGAGTTGCCACTGCTAATCACGGTTAAGCGGTTTTTGATTTAGGTATTCATAATTTTTTTCCGTTCGGAATTTTCTCTCTCTCTCTTTTCCGTGGGATGTTTGTTTTCAACAGTCGTGTAAAATATGGACAGCTAACTCAGAGTACTTTTGTATTCTTTAAATACATGATTTTGCATATTTCTGGAGATAAATTCTACATAACTACCCCGTCAAGAAAGTTCTTCAATCCACGAGTGAGCCATCTTCCCTCCGTGACACTGATCACCTTCCCGTCATCTCCCTCCGCTCGTCCCACCACTCCTCCTGTGTCTCACGTGCAGCTCCAGAGCTAATGCTAAATGTTGGATGGAAAGACGAAGAGAGCAAGGCTCAGATGTCTGCTGGCGATGACTGTTTACTTTGATGACGTCGACGACATAGGACGTTAGACGAATCAGTGACAGGGCCCCTCCCTCCCCCCGCCATCCTCCTGGCTTCGAGATTGGACTAATGAGCCAGGATGTAAGCTGAGTTGCTGACAAGATAACATCAAAAAGTAAACATTTTCTTTCTCACCTCCCTGCATGTTTGCAAACATTCACTCAGTCTTCTTCACATTCTAGGTTTCGCACGCGCGCGCACACACACACATCCCCAGACCCCAAACCCGTTTTGTCGGCAAATTACTGCAGATGTTGGACAACCAGTCAGACGGTGTCACGAAAAGGTGTCTAAGGAGTCAGATTGAATTCCAGCAAGGAGGCAGCGCCTGTTGACTCTGAAATCCTTAGA
Source organism: Pomacea canaliculata (assembly GCF_003073045.1). NCBI lineage: Eukaryota > Metazoa > Mollusca > Gastropoda > Architaenioglossa > Ampullariidae > Pomacea > Pomacea canaliculata. The sequence goes on along the minus strand of NC_037597.1, from coordinate 27,049,301 downwards.
CGTTGGAAATTGGAAAGCCGAGGCCTGCTCCGAGCGTTGGGTGGCGTGGCCGAGCGCCTAACGTTGTGTCAATCTGTCAATCTGCGCCACTCTCCCCCGAGTCAACACCACTACACCCACCCCGATTATTATTCCTGTCTCGACCACATCAGTCTTGGTAATCCAAGCCTCTCGCTCATCCTGTCGACGTCTAGAAGCTGCTTCCATCAAAGGCTGAAAGATCCTCTCTCCTCTTCCATCCTGTGCCGAGTGTGGGGCTGGAGGGAGTGGGTGGGACACGTGCGCCGGGCCACATTTTTAAGGAGTTAGAGAAGCCACCGTTCGTCACAAACATATTGGAAAAAACATTTTTTAAAAGTTTGGCACTCAGTTTTTTTATGGACCATTCGCTGATGTCTTACGTGGGGACGCGGATATAAAATGAAGCCAACGGGTGATGAGAAACGGAAAGTGGAGCCCTACCGTGAGGTCAACATCACATGACCCTGACGAAACATACAGACTTGGTTAGACAGACAGAGGGAAAGAGTGACTTAAAAGAGACCGAGAAGATCTACTCTCCTAACCACATAGAAGCCAACATTTTGGTTGTCAGCCATTGCCTGTTATTTCTCAGCGGAGGAGACAACTCTCACCAGCTTGGCAAAGTGATGTTTCAAGGGGCATAACTGTCAAACCTCTCGTGTGTGTGTGTGTTGTTAGTACAATAATTTTAAAGCCTTTCTCGAAACCTCATTCTTTAGTCTCTTAAATCCTTCTTCAGGACAATCTGCCTGCTCTTCAGAAAGGGGTGGAACAGTCGAAGATGACAGGCCTTTATCCAGTTTTCCACCCTGCTTCCCACCACCTGTCCTCCTTGCTACACAATAGGAGCGGTGACAATAGAAGTTCTCTACAGGGTGCAGTGACAAAGGCTACTGTCATGTCAAGCTGTCTGCGCTTTGTCACCAGACCTGAGTTTAACATGTCATCGGGATCAGCTTGACCACGTGAGTTCAGACCTACCATCTTATCAGTGTCATGTCAGCAGGGTCTGGGGTTGGTGATCTACTCTCTCGTCAAAGCGCTCACTTAGCACCTGCACTGTACGGGTGGGTGGAGCTGTTGCTGGTCAGGTGACTGGTGTTCGCTTTCTACCCTTGTAGCTCCTCAAAGATGCTCAGATGCTTTTTATCGTCTGAAATCTGTTACAAAACCGTTACGAGGTCTACAGTTCTGATGTCCCATTTTGTTTAAAGTCAACGATAACATAAATAATGTGCTTACGGTTATTGGGTATTGAAATACCCGTATCCAAAGGTTAGACGCACAGCCATCACGTGACAGGCCTATCACTAGCAGCGCCTGAAGCGGACGGAAGCTTGTAACGGCTCCACGTCGATCGATAAGTCTTCTCATCGCCAGCGTCGATAACGATCGTCGACACCGATGTTCTTCGCGCAAAGCTTTCATCGGCTTACAGCCTCCGTACAACTGATCCGTATTTGGCGGAGATACCACACACGAACCAGCGTGTCGCGGATTTTTTTTTCTCCAAAATACCGAAGAATTGAAGAAGAAAAAGAATAAGGATGAAAAAAGCGAGGAGAGCATCAAAAGCTTGGAGCATCTACTGTAGCCAGGGGCTGCACGAGCCATGTCTATAAACATTGCACGAGGACTCCCCTGACGGCGGGGTAGGTAACCCGCTGAGATAAAAAGTCTTCCAAGGATTCCAGGCGTTCAGCTGTAGTACTCAGCCAGGAAGGAAGGAAAAAAGGAGGCTACGAGGCTTGGACGTGCTTGTCCATCGGCAGACGGTGCGACAACTTCTGCATGTCATCATTACTAACTGGTCTTGGTGTTCACCTGTACTCGATGGTGGTCATCAGACCTACCTGGTGTGCATCAGAATAAATACATTTCCAGGGTACATGTGCGCCCACGAGCATGTGCACGTGCACCTGTGTATGCACGTGACCACACACGTGCAATGCTAGTCACCCCCTTGCTGGGACTCACCCAGGATATCGTACTCTGATAGCACGGGTCGACACACCCTTCGGCTTGTCCCAGAAGTGCTTGCGCTGACGAGACCTACCCACACACGTACCCGCGTATCTACCCCACACACGACGTGGACAGCAGGGTGCGTGCTTGACACGCGAGCAACACGCTCACGAGCGCTTATCACGTGACGCTGGGTGGTAGCATGCGGACTGCCAGCATCTTTACTACTTGATAACAGAATGGATAACATGTTTTCATGAAAATAAAAAATAATTAATTTCTTCTTGTTCTTTTTCTCCTAGTCTTATTCTTCTTATTCTTTCTTGGTCATTCTTTCTTTCATCTTCTATTCATTACTGCATTATCTGTCCAGAAGAGAGTGTAGGGGGCATGAGATTCATCTTCGCAATTTAGTGGATGCTACACAAGTGGAGTAATGACATCTATTTGCTTATCTTCCGCCTCCTCCTCACAACAGTTTTTCTTTCTGAACGCACGCGCTCGCATCTGTCGGCGCCCTCTATCAGTTTTTAAACTCGTTCTGTCGTTCCCCAACTTTAACGTCTTCCGTCTTGAAGACATGTTTACCTGAAAAATCCTCGACATCTTTAATTTGCACACATCAAAACAATCTTCTCCTCCATTCCACAGCCGGCCCCTACCTACGTTCGTGAGCTCGAGTCCGTTTTTCTTCAAACCGAATGGCTAATTTGCCTCCTGCAATATTCAGGGCCGTAAAAACGATGGGAGGGAGCTCGTTAGGGTTCGCAGGGTGCAGCGCGTGCTCTTGCTGTAGCTCGGTGCCGGAGGGGGGCCCCTTAACAGTCCTCGCACCCAGCATCGGGTCAGATGAAAAGGACGGAGTGAAAAACGATCAAGACAATAAAAGGTGGAGAAGTCAGGCGTGTCGTCACGCGGGTGTGAGAGGCGGGTGAGCGCTGCTCACGAAGGACTTCGCCTTGACCTTTCAACCAAGCCGTGAGTAAGAACTCTGTTTATGTCGCTGCCTATTGGGGGAGAGGTGAAGAGGCTTGGAAATAAACCCTGGAGTGTAGTCAGACATCTGTTCACTCCACTTGGAGACTATACTGATAGGAGGCGCTGCTCTCCCCACCTAACCCTTCAAGACCTAATGAGAGAGGAGAGTATCTTCCACCCGTCTGCACTTGTTTTGATCGCTTAATTTCTCATTCGCATTCAGGACATGATTGTCGACATCATAGCTCGTGTTTTTCTTTTTATTTTTTTTTTTTTTGGAAGATCTGTGATTTATGAACACAGCTCATCAGGTGGCGGAAATACCTTGTTACCGGGGGATGAGTGAAAAGTTCACAAAAACGCACGCACTTATTAATGTAACAAAAAATAATGCGGTATGAAACACGGGTATGCGTGGTACAGATACACTAGAGAAAGATACTGGGTGCTACACAAGAAAGAATCTGGCGAAGTCAGGAACATTGCCCAGCCGGAAACACCGAAGGCGATCGCTCCTGCCGACAATCGTAAGGAGGACGGAACCAATGTAAAAGAAATCTCTGTATCGCTAAGTGCTTCGCCGACAAAGCGGACAGGTACGAGAGTGGGCGAGGGTGGGCGAGAAAACCCGAGACCTGCGCCAGATGGGAGGGCGGGGAGGCTGACGCAGACAAGATAAGGACGACGGGGTTGTCCAGTCGCAGTGGCGCCAGCATCCCTCCCTCGTCCCCTACTCTCTCCCCCCTACCACCACCACCAACCACGTGATCTGCGTCCTCGCCAAACATCTGTGTTGCCCGCTGCTTGCTGGGTACACACAGTCCGTGCCGCCCGGCCAAGTCTTGGGCCCAAGAGGCAGGGTGAGCCACTCGCCATCGTTGCCCAAGATGGCGGCGCCTGTTCAAAGCTGCTGACTGCGACAGACTTAATCTGCTGGCGCCACGAGGCGAGGGATGAGGGCGACAAACCACTAAAAACTTTCGGCCCGCACCATCATGGTGCTCGGTGTCCAAACAGTCCCAACGTCTTCAGGGATCCATGTTTGCAGACACATAGTAGAGAAAGAGAAAAGAGGAAGAAGCGTGTTCCTGTGTTCAATGATTCAAGCAGCATAACACTCATACAATATTTCAAAACGATATTAATATAAGTTTTGCTTCCCGAAAGGTTTTAGCAAAAACAAAATTTTCGTCGCCATGGTAATATTAACACTGCAACGATTTTAAATGTGGATAAACTTTGCCAAATTTAGTCAATATTCGTCCATAGTTTGTACTGTTAGCTGTGAGGAGTGAACCGCAGTCATCCGACTCCTCCCTGCCGCTCAGACATTTCTAAGAGCCTCCAGTCGCCATCTTGTCACACTGACTACTTGAAGAGACAGGAATCCGCGGTCAGATACACTGTTCCGTGTCTGTCTTTGTTCCGTGTGTCTAGTGCATTCTGGTCTGAACCTACCCTGAGACCACCCAGACATTTAACACAACGCCTATCTGTAATTTAAAACTGATGAGGGTCATGTTCTGGACAGTTCCTGACCTCCGACCTACAATACTTTCAATAAACTGTGTTTAGAGAACATGAAACCTGCCATATTTAGCTAGGATTCCTTTCTCTCTTCCTCTCCTGATGTTTCGTTGGGTGGTGAGCCTCCCCGCCGCTTGTCTGAGAGCTGAACAGCTCTCGTCAGGTGAGAGGTTGAGGCTGGAACTGACAGTCATCAGTGTGCCGACACCCTTTCTTCCCTCTCTCCTCACTGTCCCTCCATACCCGCAAATTCTCTCCCAGCAGGTGTCTCAAGGAAGGGAGAGTCCTCCCTGCACCTTTTTTCCATTCACTCCAAGAATTCTCACCTTTCCCTGACTGATCACAGCTACTGAAGAAGAGACTTGCATCAGTAGTCATTCAAAGACTGAAAGACTATCTTCAAAGTGGACATGCCACCGGTCACTGTCTTAGTTTCATTGTCTAGAGATAATTAGACAAAGGACTGCTTGAGTCTGTCAGATTATTTATGCAACGAAGAGTCGAGTCAGCAGACAAACTATCAGACTCACGATGAGGAGCTGAGCCAGCAGACTACTTCCCGAACAAAAAAAAAAAGCATCGCCAATGTATTCAGCGACAAACAGCAAACATTAAAAAAAACTTCTGGCTGTAATGCTGTTGACCTTTTGTGATCTGTCTTCATAAAATTGCAAATGTCCTGACGATCAATGGCAAGCAATAAAAAGGCAACGGCGGGCTGTTGGCCGACAGGAAATGGAGAAGTTGGTAATTTGCAAAACATGGCATTTTAATGACTGTGTGGACGCCCCTCTCGTGCTCAGGGAAAAACAAGAACAGGGTTCGACTTCCTCGCGCTCACTGTAAAAACATCGTGTATTTGTAAGCTTTAAAAAATATTTTAAACACTGGGTTTAAATAGTTTTCCATGATGTGACACGTCTGGAAATCCACAAAAAACAGAACGATGTTTTTGTCGATAGAAGGAAAGAAAGAAATAAAAATGTGAGACTTCTGTAAAATTGTCAAAATATTTAACTTGAAACATAAGGTGAGAAAGATGGTGGGATGCATTTCCAAAGTAGCAAAGAGGATTTTTAGACGAGGCTTACAAGGCCACGATATGGAAATGAAGCTGGTAGCCTGATGCCAGTGGCCCCCGGCAGGTGGCGCGAGGAGTCTGTGGCACATGGACCCAACTCATCCACTTGGCGGCGGTTCACGATCAGGTCCTTCGCTCACCTATCTTCACCAGCGTGAGGAGGGTGAAAACATCTCACCCCTGTGACGACAGCTCCCCCTGAAGGTTCTAATCAGGTCGAGACAACTCGTGGTGTTCTCACACTGTGCGGTAAACAAATCACGTGACGATTTTGCTGTGAAGTTGCAATAACACTTTCGATAACAATCGTCGCTAAAGTCGTCAACCTGAACATCTTCGTTGCATCTTAACCCCACCCACCCCTCCTCATCCGTTGCTACTTCTCTTTCCGCATCCTCCACTCTGCTTGTTACCCAGCGGCCTCCGCCCCTACGCCGCGACTCAAGAGCTCCTTCGCCATCTAGGGTGAGGGTTCAAAGGTCACCGCTCCGCCTCGGAAGGGCAACCACTCTCAGATCTGCGACGACTAGCCACGTGCAGGCACGTGCCCTCACGCGCGCCACGTCCATTCGATAAGCAGCATCACCGGTAGGTCTGGCGTTAATGAGCTCCCTCCCTCCCGCCTCGATGTTGCTGCCCCTCCCACCCCTCATACCCACTACCCACTTATCCCTGGCTGTGTAGACAAACCCGTAACTAGAGCGACAGGACCTTCACAGGTCGTGACCACTCCCCGTTGCGAGGAGGAGGAGGAGGCGGCCAGCCACAGGATCCCGGGTGGACGTAATCTGACAGCTGGGTGACATCATGATCAAAAGTTGAAGGCCATCTGTCAAGTTTAATCTCTTGTAGATTGTGAGTGGGTCAGTGGTACCTCCTCTTCTCCTCCCCACACTCCGGGAAGGTATGAGAGGGGGAAGAGGTTACTTGCCACGTGTCTCACAGCTACTGGACACGCGCTACCCCACAGTCCCGGCAACACAGATCACGTGGCTGGACAAGACACTGCGGTGGTTCAATGGGACAAACAGACAAGTTGCGGGCCCTGGGAGTCCAGACCGATGTCTCCTCCTTCACAACCTTTACACGTAATCCTCCGATAGTCGATAAGGAGAACTTGAAGAGGTAGCTCTTGGCTCAGGTTACCCTTTGACCCCCTCCCACTGCCCCACCAACCTACCCACATCCCGAATGTTCGTGGAGGAATCGTTCAGGTCTCCTGCATCCTAGACGATTAAGATGGAGTAAATGCCTAACCTGCGTGTCGTCTGTGTGTCAGGAGGCGGTGAGCCCACACCTTACCAGCCCCGTGTGGCGACCCATTCACTTTACGACAAACATCAGTTACAGCTGACGTCCTGTCAACGTCACTGCTGACGTCCTAATCCAGCTTATCGCCGAGGGCGACAAGAACATGAGAACATCTTGAGCCTCGTGTCGACAAACGCCCCCGTGAGCTGCGCTGGTCTCGCTTGGAATCATCGTCTCCTGCTGCCATGACGACGAACACCTGCCTTCCACTCAATACTCTGTCTTCTTCTACCGGCTGACTGAATGGACGGCTTTACAATCGCCATGAAGTGCTACACTTCCAGAAAATTCCATGAAGTACAATAAAAAGAAAATGTTAGTACTCTTGTTAGCACCTGCGCTAACCTGTTAGGTTTTTTTGGGGGTCATACATTCAACTGTTGACACTCGCATTCTTTTTCTTATTATCATTGATCGTGAAAGTTACTCTTCGTAAAATCTTAAATTAAAAAAGTTGTCAGCAGAGAAATGTAAGTGGTTCACCGCGTCTAGGGATCAGCACATAGACGTTCGTTGTCTGATAACTTAGTTGCCTACCCATTAGGTGGGATGTGACGAGTTGTCCAGTCACAAGTGAAAAGAGCCTGGAAGCAGTAACCCTTGCCCCCAGCCCCACCCTCCCTGTGTTGAAGAGTACAAGCCACCAGTCCCCGTCCCCCTGCTCCCCAGCGCAGCCCCACGGCTCCCTAAATCCATTTTCTGACAGTTAACGCCGCCGAGAGTTCTGTTCCATTCTCACGCTCCGGTAACCACGAACAACAGCATTTGCGTGCAGACCGTGAAGAATGGGAAAGTTTATGTCTGGTGGGAAATACGTTCCATCGCGACACCTCCGACAACCCTTCATGGCGGAAAATCCTACTTCTCTCCCCTCCTTTGTGCCCGCTACGGGTGCTGGGGTGGAGAAACACAAGGGGCAAAGTTAATCTCGGTGGGAGGTGCAGGGCGGGGGATTGGGCAGGGATGGGGTTGTCCTAGCCAGCGGGAGGAAAAGGACAGACCTTAGCTCACGACAAAGGGGTTGGGGGAGACCTTGCGATTGTTACCTGACAATACCTGTCCAACGGCCGGCGGCTTTCATGCAAGGTGTCGCCCCAGATCGCCTTGCCAGCCTTGGACTTGGTGATAGACAGATACACTGGAGGTTCTCCGGAGGAACGATACACCATTGCAGGATGTAGTCTGAACTGGGCTTTCTCAGCAAAATAAAATGACACAAGAAACGATCTCACAACCTTTCAACTAGTCATGGTTTCCTTACAGATAACGGCTGTAACGGTGTTAGTTTTCCTCTCACTGCTTCCATCTATCTCAAGTTCTTATCATCAATCACCTGAGGTAAGGGCAAGATGCACGAAGAGAACTCCAGCAAACATCGGAGTCCTTGAAGAAAATATTTATTATTAGTTTTCCAAAGCTGGAGGAAAGAAGTTTTGATGGATAAGACATCGATGATATCGCGAGAAATGTAATTCACAATTCTTAACTAATGAGCAGGCTTTTATCGGAGAATTGAAATACTTTATCTTCTTGAAAGAATATTTTAGATATGATGTTGAAAGCGGCTTGAAGATCCACTTCCTATGGTCACACCACCTCCCGGAGAAACCCTACTTCGTAAGATTGCACCTGCTAGCGATGCCAACCCGACAGTAGTAATCAAGTACAGCCGATGACCCAGCGATGACCTCAAAGAAAGAATGGTCAAGTTGCCGACGACACAGGCGCCGGTGGTACCCGCTTATCGCGGCCTCATAAAGGTCGGGTACAAAGATCGCACCGCTGGGCACCTCCTTTGACACTCCCATTGTCACCTGGTGACATCACTAGTCCTCCATTGTCACCTGGTGACGTCACTAGTCCAACGATGCTGGGAAGGTGGGGTGCACATGACCGTTAGATAATGAAGATGACTGCAAGCACTCTTCCTTGATACCTTCACAACAGACAAAACATTGACACCAAGCAACGTCCTCTCAGCCATGGTGGATGTGTATGTCAGTGTGTGTGTCAGTGTGTACACGCGCGCGCTCACGCAGCAAAGTGTTTAGAAGCAAGGACATGGTGTAAATACTTGGCTTGCCAAGGAAACGGTCCTAAAGGTGAGGAGAAGTCAGTGTACTGCAGCCCCCCTGGTGCAAGTTTACGGTGCTGGTAGGTTGTCTTCTTCACAGGCCGTAAAGTCCGTGCCGCTGTCTCGCCTCCTCCTCCCTAAAACGCTCAGGTAATAAATTCTTCCGAGCGAGACAGTGGGCTGAGCTCTCCGCGCCTCCCAGCGGTGGAAGGGGGCCAGCGATAAAACATGAGTGGTGGTGGTGGTGGTAGTGGTGGGAGGAGGCGGGCGCCGACTACAGTTTTCCTCCACGATGACGCAGTGTCCCCCTCCTACCCTCTCCCCACCCGTGAGCGCCGTGGTGGAGCGTGATGCAGATTCTTGCGGACCGAGAGCACTCGGTTGCGGCTCACTTCACAGCTTTTCATCCGTTTTTCAATGTTTCAAGGGGTCAACGCCACGGGAGGGGAAAAGCACTGTCGATGGTGTTCGAGGTGAGCCGAAGGGGATTTAAATGACAGACGAGGCGGGTCGACGAGGGCGTCGCACGCAGCGGTGACACAGTAGTTGGCGCCAGAGGGTCAAAACGTTCGTCTGTTGCGAGGTTTAGTAGCTCGCCGACAGTGGGAGGGAGGCCAAAGGATTCGACTTTGTCTGGAGCTTGTCCTCCTCCTCCACTCCTGACTACTCACACTTGCGTGTATGTTCAAGATCCAAGTTCTGTCGGGCAGTCCGTCAGCAGGTACTCCAGTTTTCCCTTGCGGTCCACACCACCCGTTTACTCTGCACCGTAAAACCAGTGAACCACTCATCGCCTCGGTTTGCGGTGACGTAATATGGGAATAATTGTCAAACACCTTCTCCTCCTCCTTTCTCTAAAGAGACCTTCCAATCGAGAGAAGTACTCACAAGAGATATTCTAATAAAAATACAGCGACTTTCATCTTCCCAGCTATCCACTTTCTGTGTCGAAGAGGTCAAAGGGTCCGATGCGCAGCCGTGACCTGAGACAAAGGTCTACTTCCGGGCACTGTCCTTTGATGGTGGACGAGATGCTTGACCACGGGGCACATCGCTCAGCGGCCCGGTGTTAATGGCGTCCGTGGAAGGAATCGTAAATCAGGCCGACAGGTACATGAAAGGTAGCCGCAAAGCATCTTGGGGCGGTGGCACGCACGTGTTTGAGAGGAAGCAGCGGCGTTCATACGGCTGTCGAGACTGCGCATGTGCAGTGAGTCACATCCCAGCAGACCAAAGGACTGAGGGTTTGATAAGCGGGTACAGTTTGGAGGTCAAGGAAATTTTGATCAGTGTGTGATGCTGTACTTCAGGTATCCAAGAGCACGCAATACGAAAACAACAACACTTAAAGTGAGTTCCTGCGAGAGTGATTGCCCCTCTCTGAACTCTTCTGCGTTTAAATCAGCCTCTCTCTCGTGCGCACGAATATTCTGAACACCCTCGGACATGGCTCAACACAAATTCGTAGCCTAATTACCGATGTAAGCATAATGATATAATATACCAACACGCACGCGCACACACCAACAAACATATCTGTCTGCGCTGGTTTGCATGAAAAACAAAGAAAGAAGAAAACTTTTGCAAGAAGTACCTGGTCTCATCAACTTCCTAACGATCACATCATTGACTGGGGAAGGAAACAGGAGTACCCAAAGACATCTAACCGACTGCCGGCTCTGCGAATACGTTTAACATACAGAGTATCCCAAGACGAGATCTGAACCCTGGGCCACGGGTTGTAACCACCACACCACCTTCGCTGGCGATGATTCATGATGGCGGCATACTAATATAATAAAGACATTTTGTTGTTTAACGATCGTTTGATGTGTGTGAAATTGTTTTTAAGTGGTGGCGGTAAAAACGAGAGAATATTGATAAATATTGATGCACACAGAGCATTCTTCCAACTGTAGCTCTGTAAGTTGATTGAACCGTGAACCCTCGAGAACTCAGTTGCCCGGGCAATGACGAGTTCGCCTCGACCATTGTTTCTCCTCCTGGTAAGACTGCTTGTCTTGCTGCTGAAGACAAATCCGCTGCGAGCATCGACACGCCTGGCGGTAAGACTCTGCAGGTTGGCGACACGGCTCGGTGGCCGCCTCGTGACACGTTCACGCTCTGTGGCTCTCGCAGGTCTTTGTGTCGAGGACAAGGCGCACAACGGAACCTGGGCCGCGTGCCCGTCGCACGACATTAGTCATAGCGCGTGGTATCGACCATGACGGCCATCTGGAAAAAAAAAAAAAAGCACGTGGGTGCATCTCCCCGTCTGGGGTTGGGCTTCGCGGAGCCTTGAGGCTGCGGTAGCTGCGGCGGAGACGAAGCCATCAGCTGTTCTTAACGCTGACGACGATAGCACGCCTCGCACTAATCAGCCTGCCGCCATCGCCACCGACGTCCGCATCTTCCTCCCTGCGGCGACCCTGAGGTCGATACTCGCTCCACTCCCCCGTCCTCCCACTCAGTGCAAGGACATGGGGGGACTGGAGGACGTGTTGCTCGGTTTCTCCTCCCGTTGGTCTTCTTCTGCAGACGCGGGTGCTCGGGTATGTTTGATCAGCCGCGTCTGGCCGTGTCTTAGGTGGTTACAAAGCCAGCTGACCTATGACCTTCTACAGGGATGGAACTGTGATCACAGTGTTAAAGTGACATTCTCTCTACCCACCGCTAACTCTTCTCCCTTTCTCATCTAAGTCTGCACATAACACAAACATGACAACATGATATATTGTTGAATTATTTTCTAGATATTTTTAGTAACGTGGGGAAACAAAGTAAGTATTGTAACGATACAATGTGTAATGTAACATGTAATGATATCAGTAATATGTTTATTACAGGAAACACAAAGTGTCCGTCTCGTCTTTTTTCACATCTGTATCCACTTTTCAGTTCTTCCAAGACAGAACCGCAAAAGGCGTTTGGCAGGTCTGGGTGGCCGAGTGCGGCTGGCATTACACGGCGATGAACAGGGTGGGTTGAGAGGAGGACAGGGGGTTGTGGGGTGTGGAGGGCGAGGGAGGAGGAGGAGTATTATGATGGCACAGTACTTCGTCACGCGCAGAGTCAAGCAGCGTGAAAGTGAAAGCCGCTTCTATCACACTCCGGGAGCGAGGCTGCGAAAGCTGGCGACTGCAGGAGATGCCAGACCAGCACGTGCTACATCCGCAAGTCACGTGCTCTGTCGGGCTCCTTGAGTGCGGACACGAGGGCGATGAAAGCCAACCTCCCTTACTCCTCCTTCTCTCGGAATCTCACACCTAACGGTGTAATCTGGTTATTATTTACTGGAAACTGGACCGTGAGGCTTTTTCTTATCGTCTTGTATCACTTATCACACGGGTCACATCTGAAACAGTCTTCACAAACACGTCAGCAACAGAACCTTCCTATGTGTACCCCTCCCTATGTTGTTTGGGTGGGTCGTTCGGAGGACTCTCTGGCCTTTTCCACATGAGTTTGGCACAAGACGAGGATGCGAGTTACGAGACAATACGCGGAATGTTGGAGTATTACACGGGTGTACGCTAGTTGGCAAAGACACCAGACGAAGGAATGTTCTGAATGGGATGGCGTGAGCGTGTAGCCACAGAACAAATAAAAACTAGGACATTCCGTCACCAGATGCACGTGCGTTCTGGAAGCTACTAACCCACCCAACTCTACTGAAGCCGCTTTTACTACCAAGCGCGTCCACCCCATTTCACTCACAATATTAATTAAACCTTTATCTTTTAATTTCTTAGTAGTTCCTGTGTGATGGGGTGGTTGGCAGCAATCGTGTTTGTCCGTTTAACTGATACCCGTTTGTGTGTGTGTTCGGGGTGAATAATGCCGCCAAAGCACTTTGGTACGGGGTGTAGTAGGTTCGTGACAAGCGGTTTTTACAGACCTCAGCGCCGGTGGGTGGGAAGCTCGGGAAGGCTTGTATCGTTGGACCATCTCCCAGACTGGCTGACGATAAGCCACTGAACGTGCTTTTGTCGCACCGAGCGGCGAGGACCGAGGGGTGGCCGAGTGCAGACGACATGTGACGTGCAACACCTACAGGCTGACCCCGCTAACCCTTCCCACACCTCCACCGCAACTCTCCACTCCCATCCTCCTTCTCAAGTTCCTCCTTCAGCACCGGCACGGGTACAGTGCCAGCGATCAAAGTGGGAAAGGTGGTGTTAGTGAGGTCGGTTCCTCACCCCCATTACCGGCTTTTTTGCAACAATAACAAAAACCTGTTTTACTTTCTAACTGCGTCCTCCCGCTTGCACGCGTGGCGCGCGCACACGCAGACACACAAGGGGGGATGCTCACATCCTCCGTTTGACAGGCTGGCAGACAGAAAGACAGATGCTACCCGGACTCGCCCTGTCTTCTCGCGGTAATTGCTGTTCCATCCGTTGGCACAGTGAACCAGTCCCACCATCGCATAATAGCGCCCTCACTCGGAAGGACGCGCGAGCATGCTCTTAACGGTGTTTAAAAATTTAAACATACATCTGAATCCTCTCAAAGGAAAGACTCGCAAGGTAAAAACATTATCCTTGCCACCCTACCCCAGTCCCTCAAGAAAGCTCGCGCGTTTTAAAGCCACGTAATGAGACAGTGAGGGAGGGAAGACGAAAGTAAAAGATGGCCGTGGAATAATAGGGTTTGAAATGGACTCTGAATAGTACAAACACATCAAACTGAGTGCAGGGTGCGGACTGTTAAACCTAAACACGGGTACATGGTGCGAGCCACAGCAAACTCAATGAATTATTATAGTCAATACTTTGAAATATTAAGTGGTACAGTTGTAAGCTTCCCCTCCACATCTTCCCCACAAACCTCAGTGACACGTAGTGATCTCATTCGAGCGCATCTACCCGGTTAAAATCGTCGAGCTTTTTATCGGAGTGATCGACCCCATCCCACCCTCCACCTACCCCGACAGGAAAACAAAAACTTGTTTCGTTCCAAGCAATAGTGTTTGTACTGGCTGCTGAAGGTGAGCACTGGAGTGATGGAGGGCGGAGAGGACGAGACAAATCACGGGAGGACTGCACCCGACTTTACTCCTCACCCGGCGTCGCGTCGCTGCGCATTGTGCACGTTCACCGCCAGTCGCGTAGCGCGGCCCGCCATGCTATGAGAGCGATTCGCTCCGCACCAGCTCGCTATCAGCCTCCGTTCTCCATCCATCTCCCTCCCCATCTCTCTCTCTCACAGACAAAACTTTGTTTGTTCGTACTCTCATTGGATAAATATTCTTCTCAACTTCTCCCTTCCTACTGTGTGTTGGATGAAGCAGTCAGAAATGTTAATCAGAAGACAGACGGAAGGAGGGTTAACTTTAAAAAAAAAAAAAACATTTTCAATGCTTTCAGGAAAACACCTTTCCTCCCGCTCGACTTATGGTCGGTGTCCTCCCACTGCTGGTGTCTCCAGCGACTGCAACTTCAAACACCACATAAAGCACCTTCCGTGCCCCGCCGCCATTTTCACACCTCCTGATCGATCCCCAGCTCCGGACACGTTTTCTCCCCCCGCTAGGCAAAGGCGCACTGCGCATGCGTAATTGTCGGGATCGTGTTTACGTCATCGCCGAGCACTACAGGCCTTGCGATCGAATCCCTGGCTGGCTGGCTTGGTTTGATTGCCCGTATCGCAGACGACCAAAGCTTGTAGTGATGTGAGTGACCAGTCATCAATTAACGCCGATGCCATTTCCTCATTTCCTTCTTGGTCATAGTCGGAGGTTTATAGTCGCTTCTCACGAGACGACGACAAACCGCGATACTGGTAGCTGCAATGACTTAACGACCACCAGCAACCAAATTTAAACAAACATAAACCCTCGATAAACCCTTGAGCTCCATGTTATTTTTGCTGCCTGTTACAAGCAAACAAGAAAACCAGAATCTGTCAGGTCGACAGAAACTAGTCCTGAGGAGGTTCGAACACACGACACTTGGGTCACCAGGTCGTCGATGGTTTACATACGTGACCTCTTGATTCCTTATTTCGAGTATCTTGACTTGAGTTTACCTCTGATAGTTTCAGGTAAAAAACTGTTTTGCGTTCAAAGGTGAGTTTTACTTTGTCCAAAAAATCTTCTCACGAACCTGCACGCGCTTTTCACGGTTCGAAATCTTTGACCTGGTGGTGACTAAGCACGTGAGAAAATCTTTGCACGGCGAATTTTCCGGCAATTTTCCACGATTACCGGCTTCCCCTGTGAAGTGGTTTACAAGCACGCTCGAGTATCTGGTTGGGTCCCTCCCGTCTCCCTCCCTTGTTGGTAAACATCAATACTTGCATCCGCACTGACATGGGCGGAGAACTGCAAGCATCGGGGTCACGGCGAGAACCCAAGATGCGTTCGATGTGACTTCACGGGGTGTAACACACGAAAGGTCACGTGAAATGGCAGATGAATAGACACTGATCACAGAATAGATAATGAAAGTGATAAGCAGGTAGTCTGAGCCGGGAAAGTAGTTCTGTCTGGTCGCTTTGGGAGGAGGATGGGTGTTGTCATCAATATACACCGACGGATGAGGATTCTAGTAAAACAACAACTAGACGGAGTTATCAGTTATTATGTCTCCGGTGATCAAACAAATGATTGAAATGTTGTTACAATGACAACTGTAACGAGTATCATTCATTCACTAAGCCAGAGAGTAACAAATCCCCGGATTATTCGGAAAAGTTTTTTCCTGCGAGAAAATCTTTCCCTCGCGTGTCTTCCGTGACTCGCGTGCGTTAGGCCCTCTCCTCCTCTCCTCCGCTCCTCCGCTCCACCCCACAGCCTCCTAACAATTTCCTCTCTTCCACAATCATTTTGCTGGCTGTAGCATTACGCAACTTTTTAACTTCTTCCTTCCTCCAACTTTCTCTTTACCCCCTCCCACTCCGTTTGTTGTGCGCTACCTCCGTCCCTTCCTTACACTGAAGGCGAGGCTTTCCTCCCTCGGACCCTCCGCTGTAACAACTGCAAGTATTGTGCGATAAGATCGAGCAACAACGGCAAAGCTCGGTTGCAGGTGCACAGCTGTTGTGGGGGAGACAAAGCAGGTAAAGCACCGTGAACAGTTTCACAACCTTTGTGCTTGACGGGGAGATGGGTGGTAGCGGTGGTGGTTGTGCTGGTGTTGATGGTGGCGGTGGTGTCATAACGCGAGGACCACATACAAGTGTTGCGGCATCTCGCGGAGGGGGAGGACAACCATCTTTACGCGGGTGGTTGGAGGGAAACAAAGATGAATGGCCGGAGTGTGAGTGGAGTGCTTAAAGACATCAGTCCGGTCATCTTCAACTGTAATCATTGTCGACCTTGAATAAACTGAATAAACACTTTTTTTTTACATTCTGATATAACTGTTTGGAGGTGCATGCTGGTCGTTGACACACACACACTCGGTCACTCAATGAGATTATCGAGGTCGGACCGTCCCTATAACGACCTCAGGATTTTATTTAAAATAAATACTTCACGCCCAAAACTGTTGTGGTCCCTAAAGTGCACGCGCAGGAACACAAGGAACTGTGACACAAGTCCCCTGGGTGTGCAATATTGGGTTAACCCGCTTGTATTGCATCACCTGTACGGAATAACTTCATAAGGCAGACAAACTCTCAAATGTCTGACTCTGAAGCTGAATTATTCATCAATTATTATTTGTTTTACAGCTGCAGGAGCAGGACTTGTTGCAGCTGTATGAATAATTTGCAATGTTTGATCATGAATGACCGTTAATACCTGACGTGCCAACGATGACAGGATTAAAGGGGTTAACTGCCGACAGCAGGCATCCGACTGGTGCAGAGCCTGGCGACTGTTTGACCCGAGTTCTGCAGGGTGGACACATGGAGACCTTCCACCCTACGACCACCGCCACCCGTGCTACCAGATATATTCTCTGCGGCATGTGAAAATATTGAACAGATTTTACAACATGAATGACACAACCATCGAATATCACACGTGAGACTGGCGGTTAATGGATTCACACCCGCTGTACATCTGTACACACATCTCACACCCACCCCACACCCCACATTGACACGTGCATCGAGGCTGAAAACATCCTGTTTTTACTCATTTCGGATCAAGCTCTAACAAAACAGCAAAACAAGGGGCACTGGCACCCTGGTGCAACGGAGGGGCTTCAAACACGGAGAGCGCATTAGTCTCTCAGCCGCTGCCTCCATCACGCGGAGGTTTGATTGAACAGACATCACGTGCACTGCTCGGGGCAACACTTCTCGTTGGCCGGACAGATGGCTGCATTACACCACGCAAGACTCGGAAGAGTGAGGAGCAACCATATATATATATTTTTAGTTTATTGTACACGACGATGGACAAACAAGAAGTCTCGACATGTCCAACCAATGATCTTTAGACAGATGAAGAGATGGCATTCATATGTATACAGTGTCCTACTGATGACAGGTCATAGGGCAACCTTGGCCTCAGGGTATTTTCTCCAGTAAGACATTCAGTGGACTCATTTGTTCTTATTCCTATTCACACTTACAGGACACTGCTACCACAAGGTTAGTTCAGGACAAGGTCTTACCTTCTGACTCTTGGCCATGGAGGCCAGGGGCTGCGCCTCGTGGTTCATGTGGCGACCGTCGGAGGCACAGGTTGCACACCGGCAGGCGGCAGCTGATGCAGTACATGGCCAGTAACTCCGTGGGATGCTCGTGACACTTCAAGTCCTTGGCCGCCTTGCGCTTGCGCATCATGTTACCCTGGGTGGGGTCCACCAAGTTGTGCTTGGTCAGCGCCCCTTTAGCCGGGTGGTGGGCATCACGACAGGCATCACAGTAAAAAATCTCGCACTGCGCGCACATGCTGGTGGCCGTGACAGCCACGTGACCCTGATCCGTACACTTGTCGCACTTGGAGTCCACCTTCTTGCGGTTCTGGTACTTCTCCACGATGGTCTCCAGGGCGCGGTTGGTGGGCAGAGACAGGGCGCCATTCTCCTCTAGGAACACCAGCCGTTGGCACACGCAGCAGCGGATGGCCCAGGAGCACGACTGCAGCGACTGCAGGAAGATGTTGGCCACGCTGGGGGTCCCCACGTAGCTGGACGGCCGGCTGTTGCACACCACCCCGCTGTCCGTCTCGCTGACGATGCTCAGCTTGTCGATGTCGGGGAAGTCCAGAAGCGAGATCTGGTCGCTGGGCACCGGGGTGCCGTCCTCCAGGGTGGTCTGCGGGAGGTGGTTGGAGGCTGGCTCCTGCAGTGACAGCGCGCACGCGACGCACATGGAGTGAGAGCATGGCAGGAGGACAGGCTTGGTGTAGGTCCTCCGACACACCGGACACTTCAGCTCCTCATCCATGTCGCCTCAATATCCTGGACCACGAAATCTCAGGGTCCGAGCAAAAGTGAACCTCTTCCCCTCCAGCGACAGGGGGACAAACTTCGTCCCACAACCTAAGCACCCAGCCCTATCTTTAGCCGCATGGCCACTACCACCGGACAAGTGTCCATCTTGATCCCCCAAACTCAACCCTGCATGCAAATGTTAGGGTCAAATGTCCGACAACAAACCACAAAATTCACTTTTTGTCGAAGCTCGCACTTTTCGTTTCACGCAGAAAAACAATCCACGATAAATCCAGTGTGAAATCTGCAAATTGTATAATTCCGGTTTTTAAACAGTTAAATTTTTAATTACAGAAGAATGAAGAAAACAAACCTGCACTACTCACTTTTCACGAGAAGAAAATCAAATCAGACGAGAGAAATGAAAACACAGTAAGTTGTTCGTCCTCAGTGACAACAATCCATGTTTCCTCGCACGATGATCACACGACACTTAGTGTTAACGGTTGCAATAAATCCCAGTGGCAGCACATTAAATCCAATCCAGAATTTTGAAGAACAAATCTCCAGTTGCTGAGATGTCTTCACACACGAGCCCCCGAGCGCCCGCTACCACGACGACAGGCTTCAAGTGGCGAGGTCCAGCGGTCCCCCCCACCCCGAAAAAAAAACCCGCCCCACGACTCTCCAGAGGCTCGCTCTCACGCGCGGTGTCCGTGCAGCCTGGCCGCCTAGCCACTCACCTTGCACGCTGGTGTTGTGGCGACTGATGGATGTCCTCCCCGGATCCTCGTCTCTCCCCCTCGGCGCGCGCTCCCTTGGCCTGCCTGCGCGTGGGGCGCGCGCGCGCGTGGCTTGTTGTACCGCGGGCCCGGCACCCGCCGCTGTACCGCCGGCCTGTTTGTAAACATCACTCCACGTGGGGAGGGACCACCGGGAGACGGGGAACGCAGGGACAGACCGGCGTGCAAACACTTGACACACACATGCAGGCGCATATACTGTATTCCTTCTTTTATTCTATCTCGGACTGGCAAGGGGAAGTGGGGGTAAGGGGGTAGATGATTAAGGTTATATCACGGCAAGGCAGTCAGCATTGCAAGCAGATAACATGCACGGAAAGAAAAGTGTAGCCGAGACGAGATCTGAACCCACGACAACCAACCCTCACTGTGTTGATGACAGGCGCTAACCCTGACGCCACCGGGGCTCCCAAGTAGAGAAAGAAAATGCTGACAACACGAAATCGTCCTTGTTTACTGTTGGTTTTATCGGGTGGGATGGGGAATGGTGTACAGAGAAAACTCCTCTACTTAACACCCACCAGTGACGGTAGAAACTAATTTACCAAAAACTTATCAAAACACTTGATGACTGGGATTGGGACAACAAGACTTCTTCTCTTGTCGTTGACTTGCTTGTTGTTTTCTTATTTACTACTTCTTTCTTTCTCTCATTTATGCCATCAGCCCACTTGTCTGCAGTCTTGTGTACCGGGTGGGCTCCCCTCGGGTGTCTGCCACAGAGCGGCGGCCCGTTGTTTATTTTCTTGTCGCACTTTGCTTATTTACGCCGTCGCCTGCCAATTATTGAATCGAACCGCCTGCCTCCGTCACCGCAGCTGTGCACAACGACCCGACAACCTCACAACTCCGCACGTGCATTCACAGTCTTGTAGATGCTGTCGCAGACGAGGGTGTGTGGAGGAGAGAGAGGAGGGGACTAGGTTCTGCACATGCAGACTTGACTTTCAGAATTCTGTGATGGTGCCACAGGGTGGTGGGTGGGGTGGGGCAGGGGAAGTAGTTAGGTAATCAACGACAGGAACATCAAATAAGAAAATTAATGATGCTACATGGTTATTATGGAATGGGATAATTTCTGTGTAACATAGCAACCTTCTTCGATCATTTGATATCCAGGCATTGCCGGCGTGCACCTAGGAACTGACGACGACGACGACGACGACGATCATGTATTTGCAAACTTTACATTAAAGATGCAATTTTTTCTTTCAAGAATGTATGATCTCTCTCCCTTTTTGTTTTGCAATATGTGTGCATGTGTGTGTGTACACGCGCTAGGGAAAGAGAAATAATACACGAGAAACAGAGAAGATACATTATTTATCAGTCAAGCTGGTATTTAGTAATTTGTTTACAGCTTACTGCACCGAACCTAAGCCCCAGCCTCCCAGGACATATTGATACCTACCATCACAACTCTTATCGGACCTGACATCTCGCACAGTAGATATTCTGCTATTTACGGAGAAGACACGTGCAGGACCCATTTCAAAATATTCCCCGACACAACCTGAGCCGCCATTGAAACATATTTTTACATGTGAACAGCTGAAGGCCGAGATGAAGCGGTCGCCATGCTGCTGAGTGCGAGGCCAGGATGGAGATGCCAGGGGATGTAAAGGGATGCTCTCTTGTGTTTGCTCACCAAACACTGGTACAACCTCCCGACACAGATGACGGCGCAGGAAGTGGGGCCGCCCCTGGTGGTGGAGCCGTACTTACGCCAGATAAGGTTTGGGACTCGCTGCTTATCTCGGAGCTGTCTCGGCGAATAGCGCTAATCTAACAACCACGGCCTCGACAAAACAAGAAAGACCGAATTATGGAGCTGGAGAGAACGGGGAAGTGCAGCCATTGGGTTAATTGGGTGTCTCCTCCTCTTTCCTTCTCTCTCTCTGAGTGTTCAACAGCCCTCAGCTTACATCCCCAGGTTAGGGTGGTTATAAAAGGTTCCATGCTTTTATTTCTTTTAAATTAATTGCGTGCTTGTCCGTGTAAGTGAGCGTATGTAGGAAGTCTGGGAGAAAGTTCCATTTATTACATTTTCTATAGCTTATTTTTGTGAGATCGAGTAAAGTAGGAGTGGCAAAAATAAAGGACGCTGACATGGGTCTTAATTACATAAAATCATCTCAGCCGCCAATCAAAGAGAGAGAGAGAGGAAGAAAGAAAGCAGTTATCTCCCTTATTAAGCCCCACCGCACGAGCCCCGAGCTGACGTCACACGCCATTAAGCACAACAAATCCACATTAACTCCAAACACACGCCAAAGCTCGACACTAAACAGTAGGCGATGCAGTCAGTGATTGAGAGACAAATACAGTCGGCAGCTAGCGGGGAACAAATGATGTGGAAGCAACATCATAATGAACACAAACATAACGGCCGTGGTGTGTGGTCAGGGTGGGGGGAACGGGGTGGGGAGTGGGTGGGAGACCGCTGCCTGTGCTGCTTATGTACAACATCATCTGTATCAAGGAGGGATAAAATTCTTTCCTCCATTGAGCTTCAGCTGTCTTTCTATTCACCAGTTTATGTGCCCGTGTGTTTGTGTGTGAAAGAGTTAAAGTTTGCTTCTCTCTTAGAACCTCAAAGACTAAAAGACTACCGACTGTATGTATGTATGAAACACTTTTTCTTTCGACCACCATGTTTTTATTCATTCTTTCCTTCTTTATAGGGCAAGCTAAAAGGTCCAGAGAACAAACAAGGTGATTAGGACATACAAGGAGGTAATGTTCTTGTCACATGAATAAACAGATTCATCAAGAGCTGGTAGTTATCAGATCAGACGAGGGTGAGAGAGAGACGGGTTCCTTGACAATTTCAAATGATAGACTAAGGTTCCATCACCATGGTTACGAGCCAGTGGAGCCTGGTGTTAACGAGGTGTGACGGGTGGGATAAGAGCTGCATCATTGCACAGACTGTCGACTGGTCAAGGTTGTTGGTAATGTAGTAACTTATTTTGATAACCTCAACTATGTGCAATCATGTTATTAAGTGTTTACCACTGAGTCTCTAAAAGTAACCGGAGCCTGAAGCCAGTCGCAGAAAACATTTCTAACTTTAAACACTTTTTAAGCCTCGCATCTATTGAAACACTTTTTATAATAAGCTTCTAAATGCACTGCACAACATACATCAAAATCATTTTAAGAAAGATAAAACTGTTTAACACAGACTTCCGCTCCCATCAGCACGCGCGTGTGTAAAACTGATTGTTCCCATGGAATAACAGTAACGAAAACAAACAAACAAACAAACAATTAGAGCAAAAATACTGGATAGGATTGATTATTCATCAAATTCAAGACTCGCATAGCAAATAAAATGGAGTGTGGCCGAGGTGGCGAGCTTAGTGAGTTGGGCGAAATAGAAAAAAGCACAAAATGTAAATAAGTCCACAGGCCAACTCGACCACGACCAGCAGACGACGAGTGCGATGAGACGATTCAGCCATTGCCCTCGACGAAAGAAATTCTCGTGCAGAAATAATAAAGTAATGCACATGAGTGCATTTGGCATTGAAATATAAACAATATCGACATTTAATACAAGACGATCGATCAACACGTATCCAGTCACAATTTTTTGAGTACACACATCAACAACTAGAGCTGTCAGTAGTCATTGCGATCCTTTCATCAATAATTCTGGCGATGTTATATTTGCTGAAGTAAATCATCGTTGTTTCATTTTCAAGTACAGCTTCTTGATTTTCTTGTAAACACCTTCAGTTCTTCCCGAAGCTACTTGCATCAAAACTATTTTTACCCGGTTTGAAATAATTGCGAGGTGCTTTGACTTTAGAAATTAAATTTATAATTATAAATCTTTAGAAGTTGTTAAAACATTTGATGGACCATGAAGTATGTGGCTGGAAGTGTTTGTGTCTGGCTAATGCCACTAATGGCCTGGCAGGTGTCATGGAGTATTTTGAAGTAGAGAATACAATTTGGAGCATTTGGCCTACTTACCTACTACTGGGAGCCACTAACATCAAAGGTGAAAACTTGATAAGCAAGACGAGCAGGAGAGGAGGGTGTGGTCACTCGTCCCTAGAGGCAGCGATGATTTGTTGCAACCTCTGACCTCCTAGTGAAGCACCAGTGATGTTTAGATATTCGTACAATATATGGAATATATATATATATTTATCAGCGGAACATCACAAGGTATAAGTCATCATGTGACGAACTATAAATGCTAGCAGTCTTTTTCATTTAGAACTGTGTATAATTCCAATCGTTTCCATTAAAATAAGAATTAACTGCAGAAGAATTAGCTATCGTTTTTCTTCATTAATCGTGTATTTTTAATTGATTAATTTAACAGAATTTCTTTAGAATAAATTTAGACAGGGCAGAGACGGATTTGGTTATTTTGTTTACAACGGAAAGAAGAGAAGATGCAAATGTCCGGATGAACTACATGAGTGTGAGTCGTCTAGATATCCTCAACTCATAATAATGATAATAGTCATTGTGTGACATGTTATTATTGTCTCTTGTTCAGTAGTCCTCGAGCCACTGCTCAGTCTTATCAGGAGGATAATCCCACGCCCACACACCATTGCCCTCCTTACCTTGTTGGCACACCTGAGCTGACGGACAGGTACATAAACTTATCTCTGTAGTCAGACCTTTATCACTTATCAAACTGTCAGCATCGTGTTTGTGGATAGCGAGGGAGTGGATTGGGACGAGGTAGGTAAATGTTTGCATCTACTCATCCTGTAGGACTGTTGTCACTGAAGCAGCACTCACTTTCTGTTTCCAAGGAGACGGAAGTAGCGGGACAACTATCGAGAGTCTCAGCTTCTTGCTGACATATATACATGTATTATGTGTTTGCTAGTGTGGACTAGTGTGTTGACCCTTGTGAAGTTCAGGGTGTCTCCCGCCTCCTGGATGGACGGTTGATGTGTTCTTTGGTACAACTGTCGCTGTCTACCTGCACACCTGGGGTCAAGACACCGGATCCTTGCACGCACCTCTTCTCGGGTTAACGGGAGTGGGAGGGGTTAACATGGTTCGTGGTTTGCGTCAGCGGCTTCGTTGTCCCCCTCAGACCTCCTTCTCAAGAAAATGCCTTCTACATTGTTGAGTCGCTTGAAACCAGGCTTTGTGATTGATATAGGGGTGTGGTGTTGGAACAGGTCGGTGAGTGCATTTGGCGGAAGGGAGGGAGAAGGATGTCGAGAGGGGAGGGGGAGATTTTCGTGTGTGTGTGTGTGAGTCTGTGAATGGAAACAAGTGAGCGAACACGTGGGCGGACACACGTGATGGTTTGCATTTCCAGCATCAACGGTATGGGTTTCAAAAAATAGCGGGCTTTTATGTATATCTGTGCGAAAAATCTACATCTTGCCAACATATTCCTAAGTTTCAATAAGCAGCAAAGGATAGAAAGACAGAAAGAATTAAATGAGAGAAAGTCGTGGCTGGACTTCTCAGAAATATCCTGACATTTCTACTTTTTAATTCCGGCAACTTCGTGTTCATCTTCTCTGCCCCTACACACCCTACCCCCATCCCAAGGAGACGGTCTTCGTCATCGTGGAGTGAAAATAGTTTTCTTGTCACTATGATGAGTGTGTTTTGAGGAAATGGGGATCGGAGCAACGGATAGCAATTGTCTAGAACAGAGACAAAATGGTTCAGAATAACAGGTGAAGATGTTGACACTTTTTTTTTTATTTGACACAAAGACACAGCATCTATTGTCAAAGGTCACTACAAAAATGGAGGAGCAGGAACCGCGACCTCATGTGGATACCATAACTAACTTTAAACCTAGCCTTAAAATATTTATCTTGTTACCACTAATCAACCTAAATCCTAAATAATTCCTGTAAACCTGGTAAATCTCTCAGTTGGACAACTCCTGTCACATGCACTGACAGTAGTCCGACATTGTTTAGTGTCGCTTTTTTCCACCCGGAAATGACAAACGTCAAACCGTTTTATCAAATCTCAGCTTTAAAAATTTTTTACATTTTTTTTTAAAGGAAATGGGAGACAGGCGCGAGCTCGGGTTGCTAACAGGGCGTGTTGACCTTGTTGACCTCTCGCCAACCCCGCGTGCAGCTCGTCCTCGGAACGTGTCCCTGTGTCTGCACAAAGGTTCCAATCGTTCTGACCTTTCGTGGCCCGAGGAGCCCCCACAAAAACAGCGGTGTCAAGGGTCACTTCCGATGCGTGCCACTGCCACGAATGTGTGGGAAAACCCAGTCTGTCCCCAGTACCGGGACCCTAGAGGTGACCCCAGGGTGTCCTGGCGGCAAGAGATCCAAGAGGACAGACGGTCAGTTGTGAAGATAAACGGTTTCAACTACAGACGACTATAATTTCTGTGAAGTCTGTGGTTTCAACGATAGATACGGGTGGGGAGGGTGCGGCCATGGCCGTAGTCTGTTGTTAGGTGAGGCGCACTAACCCCGGGACCCTAGTTGTGACACGAGGGTCAGTCATTACTCCTGAGGCAATATGGGGAAGCTATCTTGTTTCTGCAGTTTGATGGGGTGTCTAGACCCGCAGATGTTGATTTTACCCCTGGGGCTGTAGTCCCGTAGCAGTGGTAAAGCTCGGTGGCAAAGCCACATAAAACAATATCTGCGGGTATGCGCTTGTCTCCAGGTCAGGGATCGGATGTCATGGGTTCATTTCTCGTCTCGGACGTTTTATTTCTCTTCATGTGATCCGAGTCGGCGTACAGCACCTCTCCTATAAGACCCTCTCCTTTCTCTTTCTTCCTCCCTCCTTCCCTCTCTTTGCTTTCCTGAATGGGTCAAAAGGTCATCCCAGTGAAAAGTATTTGATTTCATTCTTCTTGTTTTTTTTCTTCTAGTCGGTTGCTCTGCACGTGCGTGTTTATTGCTCACGTGCAAAGAGCACGTCACGGCCTCTCTCTCTCACACACACTCACTCAACATGGATGGCCAAACATCAAAGAAGATTCAACGATTGAGGGTGCAGTGGGTGCAGTTTTTAATGACCATATTGAGTTCATTGGAAATACTCTCTCACAAACTTTTAGCGAATATCGCCTCCATACATCTCCAGCAAAAAGCACTGAATTTCTTCTGTCTCCCCATTTACAGTAGCTACTGTAGTGGCAGACACACCGGCCATTCGGGGGGAAAGGGGAGGAGGATCTGACTGCCAGTCTGTGGACCGTCAATGTTGTCTAACAAAGAATGAAAGCTAAGATGGATGACTTGCACAGTAAGTAAGAAACATCACACCATAAATACCCTCTTACCAGTCCTGCTCTCACCACAACTTGTATTACTGCTGGCAGACGATTTTTTTTTCCAGTTAACTACTAAAACGAGGCATGAGACTACAAAGCTTCCGGTTTAGTCACATTCTTTGTTACGGCTGAGACTAACGGCGGAGAACTTGGCAAGCGTTGGTCTTGGCAGACAGACATCAATCCACCTATACACGAATGGGTGTCAAGCCTGCCAACCAGTCCCATGTCACCCCCAGGTGTGGTGTCACGTGTGCTGGGGTCGGGTCACGCGTGGTGTCGATGTCATGAAGACAAAGATTTGCACTGGACCGGAGTGTGACGCCCGGTGAACGACAAGCACCGGCTGACCCGCCTGTCGTCCTTCGACAAATGGTTTCTGCCTTTTTTCATTCTTCTTCACAGATTTGTTTCCCTCCAGTTTACTACAGCCTTCCATCACCTCCACATCTGTCATTCAGTCATTAGTCACGCGTCTCGTACCTATCGACGGAGGAAGGGATGAGGGTAGACAGGGCCGCCATCTTGTCTGTTGTGGGCGATAGTCAGCAGGTCCTTTGACCACCGCGGCGTCGACCATCCAAGATGTCTTGGACGGTCTTCGACAGAGTGATGTGCCGGGTCACGTGACCAAAGAACATCAGCTTACGTCCAATGAAAGTAGTTCTTGGTGTCCATCGAGTGTGGCCATCTTGTTTCTATGTTCTCTGTATGAGATCCGGAGCAGCCTCCTCGGACACTCGTTCTCGAATTCCTGGATTCTCGCGGTTATATTGGTTAGTTCCAGAACTTTTCTCGGGTCCTGATACTACATTAGACTGCATTATACTGCATTATACCTCACTTGAAACCAGTGCTCCTGAGGGTGACGCCCCTTAGATCGTTATTACCCAGGCTTAGTCTGAGTGATTCTTATCATTTCAATCAACTCAGTGGGGGAGGGCAGGGGGACCCTCGTATTCTACAGCGAAAAAAAATTCCCTTCAAACGAGAGGAGACAACTGATGTTTTGTGTCCCACGAAATTTTAGTGATTTGCGGTGGGCAATGGCGGAGTCAGTCAGACAGACCTTGCAAAGCCTCAATCAAAGCTCAATTCCTTTTTTTTTCCTTTCGTGGCTTTTCAACTGATGTTGTCAAGACAAGTGTACAGCCGTATAAATGTTGAAAAAATGTTGAAACAATTCTCCGAGTGCTTTCGTTTCTATTTTTACAATTTTGTGAAGCCGACACGTCCTCTTGTACCTTTATTTATTTATAAACCAAGAATTAATGAAGCAATACCAAGTGAGTTCACATCTTTATTTTTATAAGCTTCTGCAACAAAGATGTTTATTGTAACTTCTTTTTTCTTTGTCTCTAATGAGCTTTTCATCTTTTATTTGATTTTCTGAACCTTATACATACTTTTAATTTTTCATTTGCACTGAATTTTTCCAGATACCTTTGCCATTTTCCATATTTGTTTAGAAACACTGATTATTAACATCGCCACCTATGTCTCTCATTTCATCGCGGACCACAGAGGTATTCATCATCATCGCAAACGAAAGCAGGGATCAGCCACCATCATCCTCTCCAAGGTAATCATCGGTGTCAGGGTTAGTCTCTCCAACCACATTTTCCCCTCCACAAATGTGAGAAGAATCAGTGCCCGAAATCTCAATGAAGGATTGTGGATGTGATGAAGATCGTGCTCAGTGGGTGTGACCTAGGTGATGGAGCGAGCAGGCATGGTTGAGAAACTGTCAAACAACCGCCGCAAACCTTGACCTTGATTCAGTCAGAACGCCCCCTGGTGATGAGCCTGGACGAGTGAAGACGGATGAGCCTCACGAAACCTGATATTTTGATTGTCGAGAGCAGGACCAGTCAGTCGAGCTGTTCCCGACTCAGCTGGATCACACCCTCGAGCAACATAAACGAGCGTAACACGGGTGTTTGCGTTGTCCACCCTGGGGTGACCCACAGAGGGCGCTGTAGTTCTGACTCCATGACGCAAACCAGACGCCAGGAGAGGGTCATATGAGGTCAGCTTTCCCCAGTTGATGAATGCCACTCAGACTCCATTATGATCGAGAGACTGGAAAGTAAGTGCAGAGGGTCAGGGACACGTCGACAATTTGTTGGCCAGAGGTTTGTAAGCCAGACACTGTCAGTCGGGTGGAAGACTACACTGAACATCATTGTCGCCACTGAGCGAGATAAAAAAAAAACTGATTTCAACTTACTAGACTATCAGAAATGTGATATAAATCCTCTAGAAACATGAACAGACTGTCCCTACGTTCTCAGTTTTCAAAAATAAATGAGTTCAAGAAAACAAGAAGCATGCAATGTTGACAGTTTACGAAAAGACAGTGGCAACACTAAGCATCGCCTTACGATGTCCAATATTGTGGCGAGATGGTCGGACAGGGATTATTTATTAGTTTGAGATCGTGACTTTCACAGGATACCTCACGACGAAGTCTTCAATTCATGATGGTGTACCACTCTCACAATACAGATGTTCCTTTGTGTAGGAAGAGTAGGACAAACGGTCTTGAATGGAAACCTACAGGTGGAGGCTCTTGACGGTCAAACCCGACCGTTGCGCTCGAGCCATGTTAAAGAACCGAGCTTTTGTGTTCAGGTTATATCAAAGAATTCCACTATACAGTTGAGCCCAGAAATAACAGAACCATTGTGTTTAGTTTACCATTGATAAAGAACCCGGCTGCTGGGTTCTGGGTATTTTAAAGAACTCGGTGAACTTGGCGAATGGTTTCCTATCTGGAGATCTTGTATGGACAGGCGCCGGGTACCGTGGGTGTGTTTTAAATCACATCCACACTCCACTGCGACATGCGCAGAAAACAAAATAACCCAGTTCATAGCATATGGAGTGACTCCCCTTGACGGAAGTACGAGCGATTCGCGTGCTTGATTTGTTTTGTTACCGCGCATGACAGTCGGCCATTTTGGAAGTCCTGGTGTAAAGTTTGGATCGAGAGACAGGAAGACCGCTTCTGTGTGACCTGGGATACTGGGTTTTGTACCTCCCAAACTCCTTATTTCTTCTGTACTGCAGTCATCGAGGAGGAATATACGCCATCGTCAATCATGGCGGAATAAGAAAGGCGTAGTGTAAACTTCCGGTGTAGCTGTCGGCCGCTGTTATCTCGAGTGAAAGAGAAACAGTTCTCGTGGTTCTCGTGCTGGCAGATCTCGCAGCCGTAATTTCTGATGTTTAGGTTGGTCGCTCGAGCTGATGCATCCCCACGTCCCGCGCACGTGAGCCAGGTGAGTCAGTCAATCATGTGCTGAGGGGACAGGCCGGCAGGTAGACAAGAACAACACAAGAAGTATCCCGACACTGATATGAGAAAGCAACTGGGAGAGAAAGATACAGTGGAAGACACGTGTGGGGATCAGGAAAAGGAGCAACTCCTGAAAAAGATAATTATCACTCGATTGAAGCTAAACAGACAGAAAAAAATGAATAAATGAATGACAAATACATCCAAAATAAAAATAAATAAAAGAAAAAAATGAATATAGCAACATTGAAAATGAAAAAATGAGGAAAGATTAGAGGAAGAAAGGATGGATAAAGATGGTTGGAGAACACTGGACTGACATAGTAGTAACAGCAACAACTGACTTAGGGAGAAAAACACAGCAAGGCAAAATTAAAAGAGAGATAAGATCAACTAGGAACGAATAAAAAGGACTGAGAAACACGAAAGAAAATTCATCAGCGAAAAAAATCCGTATTGGAGGGAAGAAGATGATTGTCAAGCCGATATTGTTAGCCACCCACGATCAACAAAACACAGTGAATATCAAATGTAGCTTGTTCATAGAACAGTGTTCACTGACATATTAGTTCATTTAAACATGTATCTGTTGTGTGAATATGAACTACCACGTGACTTGTCCACTTGCCTGTTACTGTCAAGGAAACTGCCTAGTGTCCTCGTGCAGGATTATAAAATGAAATTTATTCAGATGTCCACTGCAGCTGTATTCGGCTAGTCACTGCAATTCCAGGACATTTTAAACCTTTCTTGTGCAGCTAGATATATTTGTCATTCATGCATCCACCTGCCACTGATGCATTCCACTCTTTATATCCACGACTTCTCTCCGGAGCCAAGAAGACTGAGAGTCCAAAAGGATGCCGTGACATCAAGAAATCCACGATGAAATGAAAACGAACACAGCTGTCAACAAAGGATTCAAAAGAATACTCAACATTCTAGGAAATCGATGAAAGTTTGAAAATTATGGAGAGTTGTAAACAAGGACTGAAAAGATAGAAAACAATATGAAGGACTTGAAAAGTCTGTTATATGCACACACCACGACTCAAGCTGTTCTTGACCTCCATTGATATATTGTTGTAACAAGAGATGGACAAGAACGACAGCAGGCTCTTTAAATGATTTATAAGACAGCTGTAAACAACAACAAAAAAAAATTTTTAAAAAGCTGTGGAGACCGAGAAAGGTTTGAGGTTCAGAAGAAGGAAGAGGCGATGCTGAGCTGCCTTCACGACCGCCTGAGTGTTCGTCTCCCGGCAAAGTCTGTCTTGTCCAGGTCGGATTACTGACCATTACCCATAATTTGTAACCAAGAGGCTAGCCGGGTGGGAGTACGGAAAAGAAGGTAATTAAAAAAAAAGGTGTGTTGGGGACGGGATCTGATCTCACGGCTACCGACAACTTATAACTTCAAAGAAAGTCCTTTCCTTGTTGTCCTAACGATGGCGCCGTCAAATATACTCGGTTTAGAAAAAATCCCGAGACTAAGCTAAACATTTGTGTTTGTCTCACCTACTGGTTGCTAAAGAAAGGAAAGGGTGCTGTACTTTGAAACATTGTCTGACGGGAAAACAGTTCCACTCTTGACCCTGGCAGTTCCCCTTCTTCTCAGATTTTATCTCATCGAATGTCTCGCTTCAACAAAGGCTTCACGACCAGCCGGCCAATTTCCGGTAAGTGGATTATGAAACTGCTATCTTAGGAAATAACGATGATGATACATTGAGTGGGCTAACTGTGAGTGGTTTACTGGCTCTAGGCTCCTAGAAGAGCTTTTTTATTGTCACTGGGCCAAGCGAACGTGGAACTGAGAGCTGCTATGAAGTAGTAACCACAAGGCTTTATATCAGTTTCATAAGGCTTGATGTAATTTATATCAGCTGCAGTTAATTCTTTTCCGAACTGAAAAGGACGAAATGAATGTCTCTGCCCTGTGACTTATATGTCCTGCATGTCTCCTTTACAAACATTTCGGAACATCTGACTGCAAAGGTTCGACAGCCACAAACAAATCGCAAACGTCTCATTTTCGAAGAGGCCAACCATCTGTGATATCATTTGTTTTAAATCGGAGAGGGAATCAACACCACGATGCCCAAACAATAAGGAAAGTGGAGAAGAGAAGACAGAAGAAAAGAAAAGATACAGGGAGGAGGATACATGGAAAGTGTGGACAGCGCTGGTGTGATTAACTCCCCATGGGGCTTTGAGGAACCGTGAAAAATGGACAGAACTGGTGGCGAGGTCACCGTTGGTCAACGAGCATGAAAGTTAGGGGTCACATGACAGTGATTTGTCACTGGCCACCTTACAAACTCAGCTTCATCTCCATGTTCCGGTGAGATGGTGGAGGAACTCGGGAAAATGTGCTTCTGGGGAAGAGATGGAGATGAGAAATGATGTTACAAAACCAGATGCGTAGGTAGAAATAGTAGGTTGCCATGAGAACGCTGCGGGTAGGTAGAAGTGGTATTCGAATATTAACGTCTCTGTGGTAGGCCTGTAAGTCCAGATGTAACTGTGCTTTCAACATGATCATAGACTTACAAAATGGTGGAAGCAGCACACACACACACACACACAAACCCACTTATCTTTTTAGTCTTCTTTGTCCTCCTAGTGCCGCAACCATACCACCCCAGCGGATCCGGTTCTGGGCTGACCTGGTCTGTCTCCGAACCCTGCGTTTCATCTGTGGGTTTAAGTCCAGAACTTGTCTGGTTAAACTCGGTGTCAAATTGTAATAAAATCAAATTGTCAACCGTACACTGCAGTCTATGCAAAAACTTATTAAATACATTTTTTACTAAAACAAGGATATCGGCCGGCAGCTCTTCCTTGCGATGTAAGTGTAGAAGCAGGACTGAAGTATCGTTGGAAGTCAGAGAAACATTGCAGTGTACTGCTGACGTCAACAATGTCTGTAAGACACAATATCAAACACAATAACTGTAAAACACAATAACAAACACGTTAATGCTTTGTACAAAGCCAGGATCGTGTTTTCACGAGCAAACCGTCGATGTCGCAGCTGAAGATGTGAAATATTTTCACGGGTGAGTCCCGTGCTGTGTCCTGCTGACCGTTAGCACGGACACCTCGTGTCGCGTAGTCACTGGGTCAGTGGAACTTATTCTCTCCCTTGTCTTGCTTGTGTCTTGCCGTCCACACAAAGTCCCCGACATTATGGGATAGCAATTGTCATGAACTGTGGAAGGCCGGCCATCTTGTCACTTATTTCTTGTTGGTGTTCTTTGTAGGTACTGTTGTCCGTTTTCGATGTCCTCCATTGACTGGGCAGGCAACTCTGACGCACGCGTACAATGATGTCTGGAGGGGAGAGGATCTGGTAGGTTGTTGCCGGTCTGTCACTCGATCTTGTTCACTCCATTGAGTATGACGTGTGTGTTCCTGGCAGTTGGAGGGACCTAGGGGACAGTAGCAGGGTGTTTGTGGTCCGTCGTGCACTAGTCATCTTCGTTAACAGCAGCCTCGTTGTCGATGACGTCACCGGTTCTGGGGCGTGTGTGTCTCGGTTCAGCGGATTTGTTCATTGTTGTAAACGGCGAACTTGACTTTTTCACGAACTTTAGACACGTTAGTTGGTAACGGCTGAATAGCCTGGTGGATAGAGACGAGGTCTGAAGACTGAAAGGTGGTGTGTTCAAATCTGACAGTGACAAATAAAAAAAAGTGAGTGAGTGAGTGAGTGAGTGAGTGAGTGAGTGAGTGAGTGAGTGAGTGAGTGAGTGAGTGAGTGAGTGAGTGAGTGAGTGAGTGAGTGAGTGAGTGAGTGAGTGAGTGAGTGAGTGAGTGAGTGAGTGAGTGAGTGAGTGAGTGAGTGAGTGAGTGAGTGAGTGAGTGAGTGAGTGAGTGAGTGAGTGAGTGAGTGAGTGAGTGAGTGAGTGAGTGATGAGTGAGTGAGTGAGTGAGTGAGTGAGTGAGTGAGTGAGTGAGTGAGTGAGTGAGTGAGTGAGTGTGAGTGAGTGAGTGAGTGAGTGAGTGAGTGAGTGAGTGAGTGAGTGAGTGAGTGAGGAGTGAGTGAGTGAGTGAGTGAGTGAGTGAGTGAGTGAGTGAGTGAGTGAGTGAGGAGTGAGTGAGTGAGTGAGTGAGTGAGTGAGTGAGTGAGTGAGTGAGTGAGTGAGTGAGTGAGTGAGTGAGTGAGTGAGTGAGTGAGTGAGTGAGTGAGTGAGTGAGTGAGTGAGTGAGTGAGTGAGTGAGTGAGTGAGTGAGTGAGTGAGTGAGTGAGTGAGTGAGTGAGTGAGTGAGAGTGAGTGAGTGAGTGAGTGAGTGAGTGAGTGAGTGAGTGAGTGAGTGAGTGAGTGAGTGAGTGAGTGAGAGTGAGTGAGTGAGTGAGTGAGTGAGTGAGTGATGTGAGTGAGTGAGTGAGTGAGTGAGTGAGTGAGTGAGTGAGTGAGTGAGTGAGTGAGTGAGTGAGTGAGTGAGTGAGTGTGAGTGAGTGAGTGAGTGAGTGAGTGAGTGATGAGTGAGTGAGTGAGTGACAGTGAGTGAGTGAGTGAGTGAGTGAGTGAGTGAGTGAGTGAGTGAGTGAGTGAGTGAGTGAGTGAGTGAGTGAGTGAGTGAGTGAGTGAGTGAGTGAGTGAGTGAGTGAGTGAGTGAGTGAGTGAGTGAGTGAGTGAAGAGTGAGTGGTGAGTGAGTGAGTGAGTGAGTGAGTGAGTGAGTGAGTGAGTGAGTGAGTGAGTGAGTGAGTGAGTGAGTGAGTGAGTGAGTGAGTGAGTGAGTGAGTGAGTGAGTGAGTGAGTGAGTGAGTGAGTGAGTGAGTGAGTGAGTGAGTGAGTGAGTGAGTGAGTGAGTGAGTGAGTGAGTGAGTGAGTGAGTGAGTGAGTGAGTGAGTGAGTGAGTGAGTGAGTGAGTGAGTGAGTGAGTGAGTGAGTGAGTGAGTGAGTGAGTGAGTGAGTGAGTGAGTGAGTGAGTGAGTGAGTGAGAGTGAGTGAGTGAGTGAGTGAGTGAGTGAGTGAGTGAGTGAGTGAGTGAGTGAGTGAGTGAGTGAGTGAGTGAGTGAGTGAGTGAGTGAGTGAGTGAGTGAGTGAGTGAGTGAGTGAGTGAGTGAGTGAGTGAGTGAGTGAGTGAGTGAGTGAGTGAGTGAGTGAGTGGTGAGTGAGTGAGTGAGTGAGTGAGTGAGTGAGTGAGTGAGTGAGTGAGTGAGTGAGTGAGTGAGTGAGTGAGTGAGTGAGTGAGTGAGTGAGTGAGTGAGTGAGTGAGTGAGTGAGTGAGTGAGTGAGTGAGTGAGTGAGTGATGTGAGTGAGATGAGTGAGTGAGTGAGTGAGTGAGTGAGTGAGTGAGTGAGTGAGTGAGAGTGTGAGTGAGTGAGTGAGTGAGTGAGTGAGTGAGTGAGTGAGTGAGTGAGTGAGTGAGTGAGTGAGTGAGTGAGTGAGTGAGTGAGTGAGTGAGTGAGTGAGTGAGTGAGTGAGTGAGTGAGTGAGTGAGTGAGTGAGTGAAGTGAGTGAGTGAGTGAGTGAGTGAGTGAGTGAGTTGAGTGAGTGAGTGATGTGAGTGAGTGAGTGATGTGAGTGAGTGATGTGAGTATGTGAGTGAGTGAGTGAGTGACGTGAGTGAGTGAGTGAGTGAAGTGAGTGAGTGAGTGAGTGAGTGAGTGAGTGAGTGAGTGGTGAGTGAGTGAGTGAGTGAGTGAGTGAGTGAGTGAGTTGAGTGAGTGAGTGAGTGAGTGAGTGAGGTGAGTGAGTGAGTGAGTGAGTGAGTGAGTGAGTGAGTGAGTGAGTGAGTGAGTGAGTGAGTGAGTGAGTGAGTGAGTGAAGTGAGTGAGGTGAGTGAGTGAGTGAGTGAGTGAGTGTAGTGAGTGAGTGAGTGAGTGAGTGAGTGAGTGCGTGAGTGAGAGTGAGTTGAGTGAGTGAGTGAGTGAGTGAGTGAGTGAGTGAGGGAGTGAGTGAGTGAGTGAGTGAGTGAGTGAGTGAGTGAGTGAGTGAGTGAGTGAGTGAGTGAGTGAGTGAGTGAGTGAGTGAGTGGTGAGTGAGTGAGTGAGTGAGTGAGTGAGTGAGTGAGTGAGTGAGGAGTGAGTTAGAGTGAGGAGGAGTGAGTGAGTGGTGAGTGAGTGAGTGAGTGGTGAGTGAGTGGTGAGTGAGTGAGTGAGGTGAGTGAGTGAGTGAGTGAGTGAGTGAGTGAGTGAGTGAGTGAGTGAGTGAGTGAGTGTAGTGAGTGAGTGAGTGAGTGAGTGAGTGAGTGAGTGAGTGAGTGGTGAGTGAGTGATGAGTGAGTGAGTGAGTGAGTGAGTGAGTGAGTGAGTGAGTGAGTGAGTGAGTGAGTGTGAGTGGTGAGTGAGTGAGTGAGTGAGTGAGTGAGTGAGTGAGTGAGTGAGTGAGTGAGTGAGTGAGTGAGTGAGTGAGGTGTGTGAGTGAGTGAGTGAGTGAGTGAGTGAGTGATGAGTGAGTGAGTGAGTGAGTGAGTGAGTGAGTGAGTGAGTGAGTGAGTGAGTGAGTGAGTGATGAGTGAGTGAGTGAGTGAGTGGTGAGTGAGTGAGTGAGTGAATGTGAGTGAGTGAGTGAGTGAGTGGAGTGAGATGAGTGAGTGAGTGAGTGTGAGTGAGTGAGTGAGTGAGTGAGTGAGTGAGTGAGTGAGTGAGTGAGTGAGTGAGTGAGTGAGTGTGAGGTGAGTGAGTGAGTGAGTGAGTGAGTGAGGAGTGAGTGAGTGAGTGAGTGAGTGAGTGGTGAGTGAGTGAGTGAGTGAGTGAGTGAGTGAGTGAGTGACGTGAGTGAGTGAGTGAGTGAGTGAGTGAGTGAGTGAGTGAGTGAGTGAGTGAGTGAGTGAGTGAGTGAGTGAGTGAGTGAGTGAGTGAGTGAGTGAGTGAGTGAGTGAGTGAGTGAGTGAGTGAGTGAGTGAGTGAGTGAGTGAGTGAGTGAGTGAGTGAGTGAGTGAGTGAGTGAGTGAGTGAGTGAGTGAGTGAGTGAGTGAGTGAGTGAGTGAGTGAGTGAGGTGAGTGAGTGAGTGAGTGAGTGAGTGAGTGAGTGAGTGAGTGAGTGAGTGAGTGAGTGAGTGAGTGAGTGAGTGAGTGAGTGAGTGAGTGAGTGAGTGAGTGAGTGAGTGAGTGAGTGAGTGAGTGAGGTGAGTGAGTGAGTGAGTGAGTGAGTGAGTGAGTGAGTGAGTGAGTGAGTGAGTGGGTGAGTGAGTGAGTGAGTGAGTGAGTGAGTGAGTGAGTGATGAGTGAGTGAGTGAGTGAGTGAGTGAGTGAGTGAGTGAGTGAGTGAGTGAGTGAGTGAGTGAGTGAGTGAGTGAGTGAGTGAGTGAGTGAGTGAGTGAGTGAGTGGTGAGTGAGTGAGTGAGTGAGTGAGTGAGTGATAGTGAGTGAGTGAGGTGAGTGAGTGAGTGAGTGAGTGAGTGAGTGAGTGAGTGAGTGAGTGGAGTGAGTGAGTGAGTGAGTGAGTGAGTGAGTGAGTGAGTGAGTGAGTGAGTGAGTGAGTGAGTGAGTGAGTGAGTGGTGAGTGAGTGAGTGAGTGAGTGAGTGAGGTGAGTGAGTGAGTGAGTGAGTGAGTGAGTGAGTGATGTGAGTGAGTAGTAGTGAGTGAGTGAGTGAGCTGAGTGAGTGAGTGAGTGAGTGAGTGAGTGAGTGAGTGAGTGAGTGAGTGAGTGGTGAGTGAGTGAGTGAGTGAGTGAGTGAGTGAGTGAGTGAAGTGAGTGGAGTGAGTGAGTGAGTGTGAGTGAGTAGGTGAGTGAGTGAGTGAGTGAAGAGTGTTTGAGTGAAGTGAACGTGAAGTAGAGTGAGTGAGTGAGTGAGTGAGTGAGTGAGTTGAGTGAGTGAGTGAGTGAGTGAGTGAGTGAGTGAGTGAGTAGAGTGAGTGAGTTGAGGTGAGTAGAGTGAGGAGTGATTGAGTGAGTGCAGTGAGTGAGTGAGTGAGTGAGGAGTGGTGAGTGAGTGAGTGAGTGAGTGAGTGAGTGAGTGAGGTGAGTGAGTGAGTGAGTGAGTGAGTGAGTGAGTGAGTGATGAGTGAGTGAGTTGAGTGAGTGATGGAGTGAGTGAGTGAGTGAGTGAGTGAGGTGAGTGATGAGTGAGTGAGTGAGTGAGTGAGTGAAGCAGGGGAGTTTGCCCCCCACGCCGAACATCTTCCTACGCCACTGGGTCCTTCAGTGTGTGCACAGCAGTTATGAAGGAGTGAAGACGACTCACGACTCACGACATCCTCTAAACAACAGATAAGCAGTAATTTATGAAAGACTAAAAGGCTCGCACCGCGGGTCTGAAGTATTTAAAATCACAGCAGACTGTAAACAACTGAGAAGATGTGCTTCAGTCTGTGATGGACTGAACAACATTTCCTTGAGTAACTGAAAAGAGATGTTGTGTTGGAAATTACAGATAAGAAGACAAAGAAGGGAATGGGGACTGGAAGGGAATGTTGCAGTCTACCTGTATGGCAGTGGCAACCTATGGGTGTGCAAGGCCTCTCTCACCTTGTTGCATCTGCCTTTGGGGTAGAACACTTGACTGCAGATGAGCAAGGCAAGCTCATGTGTGTCCATCTGTTCGACACTAACAATGTGTCCCTCAATCAACAGCTAATTAATGTTTTGACAATAGTAGTCTCTTTCTGCAGATTTCATGTCAAACTAATTTCTCTGGAGGCGGATGCAAGAGAAGAGCCGCCATTTGAGTTGTTTCCTGTTTTCTTTAGCAGATGGCGCGACGTCCTGTCATAATTTTTTTCCCCAGAAGAAGAGAATAAGGGATAATTGTAAAAGCTGTAGCTTCTATAAATAGAGTTTTAAAGATCAGCCTGTGGTAAATAAATATTTAATACCTAAAAGAACGCGGTGGGAGAGAATAAAAGAGAGAGATGAGGACAGAGAGCTTACATGGAACAGAGCGAAAGGGAGAGGTAAAGAGCGAGATGAGGTAGAGGTAAAGGAGAAGAAGGAGACATAAATAATATATTAGTACTCCGAGAGAGATAGAGTAGAAACTGATTATTCTCTTTATATCGTGCCATTTACTAGCAGCTAAATGTCTCACTCCTCCATAACTCTTCTGTCTTCAACCATTCTTCAACCAGGTCGGTCTGTCCAAGCAGGTTTGACAGGAACCAGAAGACGATGGTCGTCACGGATACAAACATAAGTAGGTCAGTCGGCCAGGTACCGGGACTAATTACTGAGAGAGAGAGAAAAGAAGTGTGTGTAGCTGGGCACCACTCGGCCCGCCACTAACGGTCATTAACCTTTCTCGGCATGCTAGGAGCCACGTGCCCCTGCTACATAAGACAAACAGCGGATTGCTGAGGGCAAGAAGACAGCAGCGGATACACAACACAGGGCAATGATTCATAACTACAACACTATTAATTCTACTACAACAATTACACACAAATGTCCGCTCCCTAACATTAAGCTAAAAAGTCTGCTTCTACTATCTACTTATCTTACTTTAATAACAAGCTGACCTCACCTGTCATCGCCGCATCTCGGTCTCTCCCGAGATGAAAGCGAGCGAGTCCCGTGTTTCATGTATTTAATTCACCTTCCTAGCTTCTGGGTGCGCTTCAGCCGATCAGTCAAGCAGAGCGTGTGGTCATGTGGTCACGTGGTCAGACCTATATGACTAACCTCCACCCCGTGATACAAAGTCCAAACTTCTTGTATGGCAGCTTCAGACAGTACATAAGACATCAGCCTTCAATGACAATAAGTTATTACATTTATTTACTTCCATGAATTAAGGGTATTTTACTTTTGGTGACAAGAAACTAATATGATTACAATACCCACAAGGTGTTGATAGTCAACGACTAAGCCCAGTTATAGCAGAAGAAATTTAAGACATTCAACAATCCAACCTTGTCTCACACCCATCGTCAGTTAACGACTTTCTGTTGTACAGCTTTGAGCATCAGATTCCCTTTGAGACTTTTTTTTATCTCTGAAGATAAAGGTTGTACTCGGGTTTTGCACAGTACCTTTAAGCAGGATAACTCGAAGAGACTGCCGCCACCACGGAGCTTTACAACTTCCAATGGCAAAGGTGAGCTGGTCTTTATTCCTGTGCTGACTGTGTGTTGGTGAGTTGTACTGGAGCCGCATCCTCTGTTCAGGTCTTCAAGAACAAGCTGCGATCATCCATCCACTGGCAGTTGTTCCACATTCCAGCAGTCAGGTTCAGTCCCCTTGTTATGGCAGCGCAATCTACGAGAGTTATCTCCCTCATAACACTGCCGAAGTGCTAAAGCTGCCAAGTTGTCTCACTCGGGTATCAATTAGCTTTCTTTTATTAGCTTCCCAACAGCTCGTCTTCTTTCTTTTCTTGTCTTTTGTCTTAATTTAATGCCACATTCATCGGCGGTTTTCTTTTCAGCAAGGAATTCTTAGCATTCGGGACCGCGGTCACGTGATTCAGAGATGTGACAATGTCTTTAGCAGATTCATATTTTGTGAAGAATAGTGATGTTCCGGATGGGAACGTTTTGCATCAGTGATCATGTTGCTAGCGGAGGATTCAAACTGCAAGATAATTGGCAGGCCTCGGTTAATTCAGAAATATGAAAACTTTGGAGAAAAACACAGATTGACACCACTGCCTGTCATGACACACACACACACCCCATCTTGACACCACACTGGCCTTTATGACACCCCTTCCCCTATTTTTCCCCAACACGAGTTACCAGCTGAGCCCAACCTTCTCTTCCTGAAGCTGGCTGTCCGTCTGGCTGGTCCTCTGTCTTGTTTTCATCTTCTTTTCATCTCTTCTGTTATGGCAAGTGATGGAGACGGCGTGACCCCTGCACAGTCGTCTCCGCGCTCGGTGCCGAGCAGTAAAACTTATGACCCCGCCTGACCCTTTCGTCGCTTCCTGGGAAGTATCTCCGAGTATTAAGTTCACCTTTTGTTCCATTTATCTCGCCACTTCTTCGCACAAAACCATTTGTCTGGCGGGAGGCTTCGCGCTTCAAAGAAGCGCCCCCTGAAGGTAAGGGGCCGCCACTCGCCTATCTGACGCCAAAGGGAAATAACTATTGAGATCGTTGACACATACAAGAGTGGCCGAGACTTGCAGCCAAGCTAGGAGGCTATTTATCTCGCTCGATGAAACCCCCCATCTGAGTATACGCAAAACGTTTTACGGATCCGTGTGATGGAGTGGCCGAGATACCCGGGGTTCCTAGGAGTCGAGATGGGAATTGAAATGTGTCACCCGACTTGCTTTCAGCAGCTCGCAGAGTGCGGCAATATTTTCAACGAGCAGAGAATTGAAAATCTATGATCAAGCACAGCCTGGCTTTCAGATGCTCGTAAATCCTGACATTTAACTTGACTGGACGTTTCACTTTCACAGATTGAAGAGACATTTCACTTTTCTGTTCACACAAAAACAAAAAAAAGCTCGGCAATGGCTCGCTCGATCGCCTCCGGGGAAAATGATGTTTAAAACAACATCGATCACAATGTGAGATTTCTTCCCATGCTCTCATTCTATGGCTTCTGCATTGTAGTCGTGCAAACAGTTCAAAGAACTTCCAACTGGCGAGCCGCTGGACGATTAAGACTCACGTGTCACCCTGCAGGGAAAAGCTCCTGGGTTCAGATTTTATCTCCGGACATTCACTGTACATGACACTGTTTCCGGGGCTGGAAGTTTTATCCGGGCACTCCGATTTTCTCTTCCTTCTATCACTCCTCTCCCCTCCACTCTCAACAGTGTGAAATCCCATCAAGGTGGAAGCACTTTCCCACTTAACCAACCAGCCACCTCAATGGCTCGATGTATACACCTGTCCAGGCTTTACAAGAAACGAAGAAGGCAGGTCGTCGTGTCGGGTGTCATGTTTTAACTGCAGCACAAGTTTGCCGCTAAATGTCACTTGTTTACAACACTGGAACGACCTAAAACAACAAACAACAACAAATCCACGCACGCTCCGAAAAAAAACCTCATAGGGAATCTCGGAGCACCAGGTTAGGTTGACGATTCTTATAGAAAAACTTAGGATGCTGAAAATAAAAGCTTGTATAAGGACGCCAAAGACAAATAAAAGAAGTTTGTTGGACTGAGAATCGATGCATAATCTGGGGTGGATAAGCCATCTACGAAAGCAGGAACATTCTAAGAAACAAAATATGAAAGTTGCATTAGAAGAAATTCCCTGATGTCCAAGAGGAATGAAAAAAGAAAAACACTAGTTAACGATTTTCCTCTCTCATTCCAGACGACAAAAGACGAAGGTAAGAATGAAGACGAGGAAGGCAAAGAAGACGAAAACTTCGGTGATGACGAGAAAGGCAGGACTGAACATCTTTGTCACAAAGGTCAAAGCATGTGAAGCAACATTTGTACTAATTCTTAGAACAGAACTGGAGTACGCATTAGATGTAGTTGAATGTATCGTATCGGGCGTATCGAATATCGATATCGAGTTACACCGCATTGTATTCCATCAGTGCAGATGGAGCGGCTGGTAAGACAATACAACCTCATCACACACAAAACATTTAAAAATATTGTTCATTAACGTATTTGTTGATCCTGCTTCCTTGTATGTTGAAGCTGGAGAAAAGAAGAGGATAACGAACATCAAGGAGAAAAACACAGCTTTCACTCACTCACTCCCCTGCTGGACACGTGACACAAAAATATAGTTCCATCCATACTTAGTCTGGAAAAGTAAGTCTGAACAACTGCAACACAGTTTGTCTCATGTCTTCTTCGTATCTCCACCACCCGACATTTCTATCCTCCATTTTACCCGGTTCACGTTGACTACACAATACTGTCTAATGTTCCCCAATCCCTTCCCTCCCCCCAGACACAATCTGTGGTGGAGCTTCACAAACTGTTTGTTCTTTTGGATGTAGCGCGCGCCTGACACGATTCCCTCATATTGAGTTTGAACAGCTTCTCGTGTTTCACTCAACGGGTCAGCGGTCAGTTGGTCTGAGCTGCTCTTGGTGTTTGTCTGCTGATGGAAAACATTCTGATGAGTAGTGGAGGTTGGTGGCGTTATCTGCCCTTACTTTCCCTTCCTTCCTGCACTCTGTCTGCACGTGATGTGTGTATGTGTGCCTGTATGTGTGCGTGTATATGTGTGTGTGTTTACGGCACCATTGCTTACAGAAAAATGCAATCAGCAAACGAAAGCAACAGTTTCTGAAAGTCGTTAGCATGTTATTTACTGTCTCCTCCTGCAGTTGTTTGTGAACATCTGAGCCATCATCTGCTTCAAGGGAAGCTTTGCATCGTTGATGAGCTCCACACTGCGTTCGGGTTCCATTCTTTCCTGCAGGTAGACACCTGGTCTATGTTGGTTGTTTTTTCTTTGTTTGTTAACAACGTGTGTTGTGATGTAGCTCTTACAGAAAGTGGATTTTCAAACACTTTAGTTCCTGTCCTTGCTTGTTTCCAGTCTTGTAGCAAACAAGTTGAAAGAAAAGTGAATAAAAAGTATTATCTGCTTATTACTCAACGTCTGGATATATTCATGCGTGTGCGTGTGTGTGGCGGGGTGTATGGTTGTGTGCCTTTATGGATCAAAACGTTTATGTGGGTCTACTAACCTCCTGCACATGCTATGGTAGATTTTATCATGTTTGTAGACTGCGACTCACTCCGCCATCAGTGTAGATATACACACCTGACACACGTGACGATTGGAGGGTACACAACAAACTGAAATATGTCGGCAATAAAACGAAAGCCCTCTCATACTCACACAAGGAACGAAAACTAACCGTCGTTCATCAGTCCCCGCAAATATGTCAAAGTGGGGAAAAACCAAACCCATTAGTCCGACATCTTGGAGTCATCATCACCGCCGCCATGACCCTCGGTAAACAAGTTACACCTGTCTGTCAGTCTGTCTATTACGAGTTATGAAAGAGCAGCGCCACCCGCCACATTCTTTCTACACTTCGCGTTTGTCTCTGTGTTTGTTTTTTCCCGGCTTGATTACTGCAACTCCTTGCTCTCAGGCTGCCCCTCATCCCTCATCCACAACTTCCAGAAAGTACAGAACTCTGGTGCTTAGAGCTCCATGAACTCTACTCTTAACAACAGTCCACATAATGCTCGTCCTTGTACTAACCCTCGTCATACTTCTTTGACCTGCAATAACCTGTCCGTCTGTTCGTCTGTCTTCTTCTTTTATTATTATTGGGATCATTATTTCATATAAACAAAAACAAAAAAGTCTAAACAAACAAAAGAGAAAGGACACGGCCTCAGGCCAATGTAAGAGAAAAGAAACAAAATTAAAGCCAAATTTTAAAAAGAATACAAGAAAACTGAGCACCACAGAATAATGATAAAAACAAACAAACACAAGAAAACAGAGAGAAAAAGGAAGCGACTGCAGTCTTCTAATTCCTCCGTTAATCAAAATTTGAGATGTCACAAGCGACAGGCCCTGGGGGGCACAAGTGCGATTATTTCCGCATCTCTTCAGAGGTTAGTGCAAGTAGCCATTGCTCATCCCACTGCACGCAGCATCCGTACATGCGTGTGTGTGTGTGCGTGGGCGTGAGTGTGTGTGTGAGACTGTGTGTGTGAGTGAGTGTGTGTGTGTGGGTAGGTACGTGACTTGAGGGTTGTGGCGAGGGCGCAGTGTAAAAAAACACAAGCTTCATTTTCAAGCTCGAGTGATGACAGGCTAGCTCAGTGCAGGATGGAGGAAATTACCATTTCTTCCACTTCATCTGACAATCTCGAGAATTTCTT
The DNA here is from genome assembly GCF_003073045.1 of Pomacea canaliculata. Classification (NCBI taxonomy): domain Eukaryota; kingdom Metazoa; phylum Mollusca; class Gastropoda; order Architaenioglossa; family Ampullariidae; genus Pomacea; species Pomacea canaliculata. The sequence continues at coordinate 27,004,962 of NC_037597.1, read as the reverse complement.
TATTTTTGCCTCCACCTTTTATTATTTTGTCAGCAAACGCTAGCAAATGATATAAGCGGCCATGTTGTTGAGCTTGCGTCAACATCTAATATAAAAAACGGAAATAAAAAGAAGAAAAAAAAGAAAGTTAAAAAGAAAGAAAAGTTAAAAGAAAGAAAGAAGAAGAATCGATTGAATGAAGGTTCTAGCGAGAGGTCCTCATGTCGGCCTGACGAATTTCGGAATCCTAATAATAGAGAACCTCGATGGAGATACTAAAGACAAACCTGTTACTTTTCATCAGATTTCACTCTCTTCTCGATCTCCTAGTCGTGTACTGACTCCTTCTCTCATGCTCTCTTTATTTTCTTTTTCTTTCTTTCTCTTGCTGTTGGAACACTGCTTGCCCAATGTTGCGGGCGGATGAAACACGTATAAAGTTCGTCCTCAAAAAACATCGATGATTTCATTAATGTCAAAGGGGGCGACACTGTTTTTCCACGCGAATGTCTCTCACAACTGTCGCCTGACTTGCAGGTCGCCGAAGAAAACTAATGGATTCCGCGAGCGGAATGAGGGAAGGAAAAAAACAACAACCAGCATCGATGAATAGATACATCACTATCGACAATACGATATATTGCCCTGATCTCTCACAAACATGGATAATTTACATAAGCAGCTCATTTAATGAAGTAAGAGTGTTGGATGAAAAAAAAACTGTTATCACTCCTACTACAATCATTATTCTGTTTATTGTCATGCGCTTTTGAATGTTGTTTTCAATAATTGTTTGGTTTATACCTTAACATGATACATAAAAGATATTTTCATTTACAATAAAGTTAAATTTCGAAAAACAAACGAATACGCTCATGTTCGCCCCCAAAAAATAAATAAATGACTAAAGCCAGGAAGAGGACATCCCTCAGTCCAATGTACAAACTACCCCGAGTCCAGCAATTACAATGATTTATTGAAATAATCTACTACAAGAGACAACTGGACATTTTATGTATCACTATATTTATTATCTGTACCCGACTATTAATTCTGTTCTTGCACTCTAGTGTGTGCATCCTCCTGTATAATTAATAAGCTCCTCCCTGTCTGTCATAGCTCACAGACTGTGTAAACAAAGCAGCTCCTATCTGGGTTTACTTTCCCTCCTTCACGCCACACCTGGCTGCAGGTAAGTTTAGCATAACATACATTTATCAGCCGCTTGCCTCCGATACAGCGAATGTAAACAAGATGAAAGGCGATCACTCATAATTTGTCTGATTATGTTCAGATCGAGCGAGGAAGGAGGAGGATACTTGTGATGATATGAGGGAGGATCATTCAGGATTCTTCTGTTCAGGTATTGATGGATATCTAACATCCTCGGGGAGGGAGGTCTGTTCGAAGTTTAAGGAGGGTGCTTGTCTGTCTGTCTTTCTGTCAGGCACGATTCAACAATGTGCTCCAAGAGTGGGTATGTGATGAACTTATCTAAGTACACCACAAATTTATCAAGAAATGCCACCTTTTTCATCGGAACCCATCAACGGTCAGTACAGCCTCCAAGGAAACTATTTCTCCCTCTAACCCCATCTTACTATTCATGAGGCTCGGTTATACACGAGGTAGGTACATCTGACTACCCGGATAATTGTCAAAACCCGGTATTCGTGGAATCAGGGTGCACCTAGCTAAGTTAACTGGGAAGGAGGAGGGGCTGGCATTTGGGTAACATTTTCCCAATGCCGGGTAAATATGACAGAGGCTGTAATTGATTTAGTTCAGCATTTTCCTAGAACTCCAAAAAAATATATTGGACTGATAACTGCTTTATTGAATTCACAAGCTAAGAGCAGCATCGCCATGAAAATTTACAAAACTTAATATCACCCCTGGGTTTTCCCCCAATATATATATACTTTTTTACAGTCAAATGATTACTCGGAAACATTGAGCATTTGGTTAGAATAAATAAATTCGACTTTCTGTAGGTTTTTCCTGTTTTTTTCGATTATTTTTAATGTTTCTCCACTTGAAAATTTTCCGCTTCCCCCTCTGACCGAGGAAGCAAGCTCAAAGACACCTTTCGGGGAATTTCCACAAGGCCGATTCCCCCACTCCGGGGAACATAAACGGGGAGTTAGTTTGTCTGTCCGATTAACGCAGCCATCAGTTGCCTCCGCAAAGTTACAGCAATTGTACCCCGGGATAAATTGCCAATGTCCATGAATACGAGGGTTTAATGGCAATTTTTTGGTCCAGCTACTGGTAAACGGACTTTAACTGTCTTCCTCATTCCGTTCTTTGTGATTATTTGTGGTTATTGCACCACAGGCATCGATGTTTCCTAATTCAATACATGGCCGGGCGATAAATGGGGGAAAAAATGAAGAAAATGCAGAAAGAAAGAAAAAAAAAAGGAGCGAGAAGTAAACAAACGAAAAGAGAAAAATATTAAAAATGAAGGTTAAGACAGTAATGGAAGAAAAGAACCAATAAATGAAGGGAGGATGAGAGAGAAAGATAAAGGAAGTGGAACTGGTTTGCGAGCAGAGTATTTATTTCTAGCCATCCACTTATTTCACATCAAGGTAGCAGACATCCTCATCCTCTTGTAGAGTCAGTATACTGTATACCTCAAGCATTGTGTCTTTTTTTCAATATTTCTCAAGGTAAAAACTGTATCCACAATTCATCTTGCCATTAAATACCGGTGAGTGAGAAGATTAAAATACTTTTTTTTTCTAGTCTTCCAATGATTTGCAGACGCTGGATGTGAGAGGCTAAACTTCCAGAGAAGCTCGACAAACTCTGTGTGTGTTTGTGTGTGTGTCTCTGTGTTTGTATGTGTGTGTGTTTGTGTGTGTTTGAAAGAGAGAGAGGGGTAGTAAGGGGTCCTATTGCCTCCCCCATCAACCAAAGCACGTGAAGCAAGATGTCTGGCGCATCGCTAAGATGGCGAGGCTGAGGTTTCGCTCCTACAAGCGGCTCCAAGGGAGGCAACTTCAGTGCCGCTGTGCGAGTTACCTGCAACTGCAGACATCAGTCAGCGCCGCTCCGTCTGTCCAGGTAATATCAATCGTACCTGTGCGATGTACGGGAGCTGGCGGCTGCAGGGATCGTTATCCGCGGAATCTCTGCTCAGGAAGCGGAACATGATTAACTGTGTGTAGGTGCACCTGTAATTATCGCTTACCTACAGGTGCACGACGGACACGCCTCAGTGCGTGCGCCCGTTACTCGTGTCACGTGATCGCAGTACGGCGGTAATGAGTACTCTCAGAGGTGATTACACGCCGCTCACTCAGGTACACACCTAGTGTAAGAAGCTCACACCAATAATGAAATTACTTTCTTGTCTGTCAGTCTGTCCGTCCGTCTACTTGTCTTACTGTCGGGTTTTCAGTCTGCTTGCATGAGTGACAGACAGTCAATGAATTTTTATATGTTTGTACATTTTCTCGACATATTTTTCTCCCATACAAACTTGATGAATCCGTGTTTTGTCTCTGTGACTAAGGTTTTATTTTTGTTTTATCTTTTGAACTCTTGTTTGGTTTTTATTACGGGTACCAGACGTTTGATTGAAGTGTACCTATCTAGTTAATTGCCGTTTGTCTCCTCACCCCCACCCCATCACCACACCTCCCCCCCTCACACAATGGGGTCACAGGTCAAGGTGCGTGTTCACGCAGGTTACCTCGGAGAAAGGTCAAGGGTTATAGCGAACTCTAACACGTGCTCTCACAATTTTCTTACAATTTTTGTACACTGCTCCAACACGAGATGCTTTCCCGGCCATGCGCATGCGCCCTGCACACTTGAGGAGGGCAAGAAGGGAGGGGAAGGGGATGGACTACCTCCCCAAGAATAGAATGCGCTCGATTTGCAACTTCTTTTTACCTGAGTCTACCTTTGCCAGGTGTGTTTAACAACCCACTCTTCTTCGCCCTCGTAAGCTTTTTTATTTTTATTTCTTTATGGTGTCTTCTTTTCTTCGTCGATGATATTTTCTCTTCTATTTTGTTTTTCACAATATCTTTTCTGAAGTGGAGGAGAGTTTTAATGATAACAGAACTCAAAAGTCGTGGTGTTGGTATTAGTTTTTGTTATTATGTCTTGTGCTTCTTTCTTGTAGCCGACTTTCTTTTGTAATGTTAGGTAAACACATTGTCTTACAATGTTTGTTTACTCATCTTGTGTACTTAATGACCTGTGCACCCGTATATCTAGTGAACTCTATTTAGGATCGACTTTAGGCGTAGATAGTAAATAAGGCGTGCTACCTTCTACATCGCTTTCACAGAACTCGAATATTCCATGGAAATTTCTTTTTTCCTTCCTTTCATCTTTCTTAATTCGTTTCCTTTTTTGTTTCTTTTTCTTTTCCTTTTTTCTTTCCTTTTCTTTTCCTTTTTATATTTTTTCTTCCTTTTTTTTTTCTTTTCTTTCCCTATTTTCTTTCTTTTTTCCCTTTATATTTGTCTTTATTTTTTGTGTTTAAGTTATTTCTTATTTGTTTGTTTTTTCTGTCCTTTCTGTGTGATTATGTTGGCTTTGTTTTTAAGAAACCGCAGTAGTAAACAAGGACACGAAGACTATTGATCTCATCTTTCCGCGATGTTCGTCACACGCGAAGACAAGAAGAAGCTGGAGGAGAAGGGAGGAAAGCTTGTGATCAATATTTAGAAAGACTTTCCACAGAGCTTTATCAGCGCCATCTACACCCTCCCACAGTCCTCCTCATCCCTCCCTCTCCCCCCAACAAGCAGCAAGCAGTCTTACAGACATCCTCATGTAAGCTGATGTACACATGTACACAAGTCTACAAATATCAGGGGCTGGGTGTCAGGACCCTGCTTGCTGAATGTTCCAGCAGACCAGTCTTGTTTCTTTCTTCATTCCTTTCATGTTTTTTCTTAACAGACAAGTCCTCTCAGGCAACAGCAGTCTTTACTGGCGACTGGATGTTGTAGAGCTGTTCACATGCCATACATGTTGCCTCCTACTTAATTATTGATGGCGAACATTTGTGTCGGTCGAAAATGTGGTAGAAAAGAATAATACAAAAAAAATTGAGTCGTTTTGTTAAAAACCTATAAATCATTTTATTACCTTCATAACACTTGTCATTGCTAACACACACATGTTTGTATTTATATTTATTTATCCGCTGCAACAATACATAAAAACATGCACGTGCTCTCTCTCTCTCTCTCGAACCTATAGTCACACATCTACACCCACACACCCACACACCCACCCACACACCCACAGGGTGCAAAACTTAAATACAAAAGATACAATGCGAGGCAGGAGATTTCTGGATGTATGGGTGGACGGCTGGATGATGGATGGACGGGTGTAGCCACGCCAGTGCTCTAATGTAACTCGTCCACCCCCGTCTCTCCTGCATTATTCTCTCCAGCCTCGTCCTCGCTGCCTGCTGCAGGCCTCCTGGATGTTGGTGCTGCAGTGATGTGCTTGCAGCAAGGAGGCAGGCGGCGAGCAGGGTACAGGTCCTGTCGTGACTGTAGGTTGATAGATTTTTCCCTTTGTAACCCTCCCTCTCTCTCTCTCCTCTCTCTCCCTCACTCTCTCCCTCTCTCTTTCTTTTATTTTCCTCGAGACTGGAGAAGAGAACTGTCCGCCTCTTGCTCAATAACATCTCTCACCCACTCCTCCATTCTGCGGAGGTTTTGTCCTGTAAATTTACTGCCCAGTGAACACGTGTGTATATCTGAAGTGAATATCGCAGGAGCACAGACTTCTCGACAAGATACAACCAGCGACACCTAGCTTGGAGTTTGTCTTCTGTTCGTATTCTTTACTCTCCCTCCGCCCTTACCTGTTCATTCTCACACCATGTCAGCAGTATTTCACTAACCCCACTTCTTGACACCTCCCCGTCTGACATGTAGCTCTATATCCCTCAGCACATGCTCTCCCTTTGCTCTCCCTCCCGCTGAACTACCTAAAACCAACACACACAAACCACAACACACACACACAAACACACAAACACACAAACACACAAACACACACACACACACACACACACACACATGTAACATCTTCATGTTGACATGTAATTGTTGCCTCGCCTTGAGGGGAAGACAGTCGATGTACAGGTGAGGTTGTGTGAATGTAACCTTTTTATTCTTTATTATTTTCTGATTTTGTCTTCGCTTCAAAGGAGTCATTATCGTTATTTTCGCCGACCTCTCAACTCAAGTCGTTCCTGCTGCTCTTACTTTACTGTTGATTATGATGGATATGAACAGGTAAAAATAGGAAAAACACCTGTGTGTGTGTGTGTGAGTGAGAGAGAGACAGAATATCAGAACACGTGGTGCATTTTCTCCAGGTGAACATTTACATTTTTGTCTGACAAGTACAGAGGTAACAATTTTTGTTTTCTTATTCCGTTCCTTTCTTCTTTTTCAATCTCTCCCCGCCCCTCGCCTCCATCAGCGGCCAAAAGTTCGTCAGTCTGGAGCCTGGCAGAGAAGACAGAGGAGGACCCCGAGCCCTGCGTTCTTCAGTTGTAGGCAGCTGGGTCAGCAAGGAATAAAGTTCAGTGGACTCCACCCAGGGTAGGTGCGGTGCAAGGTGTCAATCTTATATCAACGTCACTCGTGGCCCGGCACTTGTGATTAATGAGGTGATACCACTCAGCGGCCATTACACTCAACAGAAAATGAAAACATCACGTTGAAAATCTACTGCATTTCTTCGGCAGTACAGTCTCCGGCAGCAACTACGTCAGCAATACGTGATGGTCACGTAGAAGACTTCCATAAATAAACAAACGTCGTCACCAAACTTAGTGGAGAAATGTTGACGAGCAGGACACATGGACAGGTTTCATTGTGTCTTCTCTTTGTCTTTCACGAGAAGTAACCAAGTACAGCAAACTTGCCTGGTGTGATAAGATGAAGCAAGTGTTAGCACGTGGTATATGACGTAGTGAGATAAGCAACTGTCAACTGGGTGCTGCGTGACGTCGGTAGATAAGACCGTTAAGCAGGATGATGTGTGACGTCGTTAGATAAGACGTTTCAGCACGGTGACGACACACGGATGGCAGGTGAAATAACTGTCGGGCTGATGTCGTTGGGAATCGTTTCCGCTTCAAATTTGGGTTTGAAAGGCGATCGGTTACGTACTGCAGTATAGAAGTTCCGGAGCCGTAAAGGAGGTCGCCATCTTTTATTGTGTAGTCGTCATCGAACTCATCGTCAGTCTCCTGGTGTGGTCGTCGAAACGCTGGCATAAATAATGTATCTATCCAGACATCGTGCTGGACAATAGTCAACTCAGGTACAATGAGAAATGTGTGAGCAAAGCGGAGAAGACTGACACGACGAATAGAATTTTTTTATTATTATTATTTATTTTATTTATTTAATTTTTTTTATAATACCTGTTAGCAACCGCTCGTACACACTCTCAAGCTCATGCACGCACACAGACACATACCTCTCTGTCTCTGTCTCTCACACAGACAGATGGAGAGGTGAACTCTATGGATCGTCTGGAGCTCCAGGCTCGGACTCACACCACCTCTCACATATGAAGGGAGGGAGGACTGACGCCCACAATTAGTCTGTACGGGGGGTCAGACCTGACTGGTTGCTCGTGGCCAGGGTCTGTCCGCCCTCACAGGCCTGTAGATATGACATCTTGGGAAACCTACAGCCTCATCAGACACTCCTCGAGCAGCGGCGCGTGCAGCTAATTACCGCTCATCACTACTCAGCAGCGGCGCGTGCAGCTCATTTCAACTCATCACTCGGCAGGTTAAAGAGGCACTGTCTGTGTCATGCCAAAGCAATAATTTTTGTCCCAGTCCTAGTCGAAATAGAGAGTTGAGCTGGTTCGTTCAACATCTCAAGTAAACAAATAAAGTAAATCGAGTTACTAAGCAAAGTAAATAAACCAAGAAAGTAAATCAAGTCAGCAAAATAAACGAGTCTGACCTGTTCTCCAGTAATATTACAGTTTTCAATGAGGTTGGAGTGGTGGGTATGGCAGAGACCCGTATGTAAGGTGTACAAGCCAGAGAAATGTTCACGGGTAGCTTCAATAATCCTCAATTTTGTTTTTAATTTGACAAAAAAAATGTGAATTTAAATAAAATGAGTGACTGTCACTTGTCTCCAGAATCTCCATATTTTCCTGTAAAAATTGTCTTTAAAAGATTCTACATACATTTTCTGAATAGTCTGAAACAGCCATTTCGGATAAATGCCCCCGGTGGTCCATGACAAACCGAACTGTAAAATATTCAATGAGATCGTCGATAACAGAGACAAACTCCAAATTGAAAGTCGACAGGGACTGCAGTCTAATTAGTCACACTCACCCTGGCCTGCGACAGGATAGGCAATTACAAAAGTAATTATCCTGACGACTATTCTGTGGCCACTCGGCGGCCGCGCCAATGGTCCATCCACAACTATCGATTATCGATTCTCGTCACGAGATGTGGGTGACGAGGGTCAATGAAGCTCAGTGGTCAACAGAAAACTGGACCCGCGGGCTGCACAGGAGGTGGAGAGGCTACTTGACGACAGGACCGATGATGTGGGTGACGAGGGCTGAGCTCAGGGACCAGACGATTGGAAAGACGATGAACATCAGGAGGATGGTTGATACTAAAAACACAGAATATAGCCTCCGCATGCTGTCATAAATAACTTGTGTGAGGAAGACAACTATGATGAGGAAATGGAGGATAAGGAAGATGACGATGCTCCTGTGTGTCAGGAATATTTCTATGGCCTAGTCATGGTTGTTTCTTTCTCCATCTCTCTCTCTCTCACACACACACACGCATGTTCACTCGCAGGCAGAAGCACCATCCGACAGCCACAACCACTTTCTGTTGATCCTCTAGTCTCTGGACACTGGATGTGGCCAGTGGTGGGGATTAGGAAAAGTTCTCCCGATGACCGGCGTCTGCCAACGACTGCAGCGAGGACGAGCTTTGCATAATCTTGCCGACCATCTGAAGACGGAGGTGCGAGCAAACAATACCCTCCCCCTGAGGGCGAGCTGGAGGTTAACTCGACCCTCACACTGACAGGGGGTGGAGCTTGGACCAACGGTTTGTTTCTTTGTTTGTTTTGTTTGTTGGTTGGTTTGTTTGTTTGTTTTGTTGTTTTGCTTGTTTTGTATTGTTTGTTTGTTTGTTTGGTTGGTTGGTTGGTTGGTTGGTTGGTTGGTTGGTTGGTTGGTTGGTTGGTTGGTTGGTTGGTTGGTTGGTTGGTTGGTTGGTTGGTTGGTTGGTTGGTTTGGTTTGTTTGTTTGTTTGTTTGTTTCAATGCCCAGCACTTTAACCACTACTTCATCATATGTAGAAAGATTTGAAGCACGTGGAGTCTCGAGGGCGATGCAGCCAGAGACATCCCAGAAATTTTTCAGTATGAGGGTTAACAATGTAAGTCTCTGTTCAATTCAAGAACCTTGCCAGCAAATACAAGACAGGTCTTGTTAAACCCACGAACGGAAAATTTCAGCACATGGCAAGACTCGCTTTTTATCTTGTTTGTATTATTTGTATTGATTATGTCACCAGCCAAAAGGTAGCATTATACAATCTTCCCTTCTTCTACAATCGACTATTGCGTGCTTGGAAAATGCGATTTCTGGAGACGGAAAAGTCTTTTCCATATCGATTGAGAAATCAGTATCGCCGCCACATTGCTGCGAGATCGATGATGTATCAAAGTTTGCATCTGTAACAAGGAGGCACAAAGCGGCTCCAAGATGGCGCTTTCAGCTTCCGTCAACGAATCGGAAACATTAGCGAGAGCTCTAAGGAGACAGCGCCATCTGTGGCGGGCCGCCATTTGGTCCCTGGACTAAAGGTTGGAGTGTCTGTCTCGCCCGGAAACTGCCAGAACCTTGTGACTGTCCTGTCAATACTTGCCTCTCCACAAGCTTGTCGCCTCCATGCCAGCCGCTAAGTGTCGGGGAGAGTGACTTTGGCAGGATGGGTGTCCACGCTCTCCGGGGGTTGCCAACGGAAGATAACTGCTTCTCCTCTTATTCCATTCTGGGCATTATACCTGCCAGAGATGAAGTCTCTCTCTTCTGTCTATCTTATACGTAGACGCTCTCTTCCTCTCACCCACTCACGCATGCGCGCACCCGCTCATCCTCCCACCCGCCCAACGACCAGTCTGCACGATTGTGTCCACGTGACTTCGAAAGATAATCCGCTTTTGCTCTGATGCTTCTGGAATCGATCTCGGTCGTTCTGCGGAAAGTCTGCCAGAAGAACGTTTACAAATGACAGGCAAATCACCTGGGTGCAGCCTGTTGATTGATGAATCCAGTCGGCAAACTGCAGGTACCTGCCTCCCCACCACCTTACCCCTACCTTACCTCCGGGCACTGCGCCGTAAATAGCAGGTAAGCCGTTAGCGGCTCGTAAGGGAAGATCGTAAAGAGGTTGTCACACCTGTGCAGGTAGCCAGCGATCAATAGCAGGTTGCAAGTGTGAACACGAGTCACGAGGTGGTGAGCAGCACTCACTCAATGAGCAGACTCCAGTATTTTGGAGGATCTGCCTCCTGGAGCGTCAGCCAACGCCCTGCAATAACAACCCTCGACAATGTTGCTCGACATCCAGGTAAGAACTCGACAAATATTTGCTTAGCGTACGCAATTGTCAGGTGTTTGGTCGGGGGAGGATAATCAGTTCTGTTTTGATGATGAATGGAATAGTTTCCACTGTCACACTTTACTTTGCGAGATAGTCAGTATCGACTATTGAGCAATTTTTAGTTAAAAATAAACCAGTTTTTTCTAGAAATGACTTCAGAACTTTGATGCAATAACATTTTAGCTGACAGTGAGTCACTCACAGACGAGGAGGAAACAACGAGAGATATGGAAGTGAAAAATGGAGGTAGAAGGGGAAATTGAGCTTCACACCCCGATACTCAGCTGCCAGACATATTCATCTTCTCTCTCTCCACAATAGACAGAACTACAGGGTTGAGAGGAGGGAGGTGTCTGTTAAACTTCGTTCTTCTTTGCCATTTATTCTCTCTCCTTCTTCCTCCCTCTCTTGTTACCCGGAATCGGCACTGACACATTCCATACAACACCGGGTAGTCACTTGATGCCACCCGCTAGACAAGGGTACCCATGAATTAAGCACCCGACAAAATAAATCTTTAGGACAAACCCTACAAAAAGTCACGTGTCCGTGTGGCAGAGTGTCATTAATGGACAAATTAGTTTTTCTGTGTGGCATGGTCTCTTTAATAGACACATGTGTGCGGTACTGTCTCCTTAACGGGTGAAGGGTCAACTGACAAATTTGTTTGCTTGATGGAGGAGGAAGATGGGAGTAAGGGAGTGTTCAGAACATTGTATCGGACAACCGATCTACAGATCGGATGTGACCAGCGAGAAAGATAACAGTCCATCCCTGTTCAGATGCCAGGCGCCTTCCCACCCACCGGCCCCCTCCATAGATAAGACTGAGAAGCACGCGCCGCTGCGCACGAAGACAACGTACTGACCCTCGAGGACGTGGCCCCTGACCCACGAGAGGGTCACTGAAGGTCGCAGATGGGGCAGCCGGGGCGTGGTCAGTTGGACAGTTTCATGCTAACACGAGGCTGGTAGCTGCCAGAGTCTGGGGCGCTGGACACGGTAATTAGCCCGGGCGTCCCTCCCACCATGGCGGGAGGAGGGTTGGGTGCCGGGGGTCGCCGAGTGTTAGAGTGTCAGGGTCAATTTTCACTGTCATTGTTCATTGTCCGGTGTGGTCAGGTCGCTAGTGGACCGTCCAGCCACCCAGGCGGAAGTTGACGCCGCCAACTAGTGTTGTGTTTCGCGCTGGCGTCTTCTCGTCCACTTCTCGCGGATCGATGACGAGGTCGCGAGATTTTGTGTGAGGAAAGGTTGAGACCAAAGCTTTTCACGCGGAGTGTTTATCCTCCGGCACCTGCAACAGAGGGATGTAGGATAGTTTGAAGGTAGATAAGCTCACTCGCCTTTCATCCACGATGTTCATTAAAGACAGAGGCGTCGGGAAGGAGGAGGAAAGAGAGGTGAGGGAGGTAGTAGCGAGGTGTCGTCCATGTCTTTGTACTGGTTCTCTCCCTTGCTATCTACAAAGAAAAGAAGAGATCCAAAGATAGTTCTGGAAGCGACAAAAACTGATCATGCGCACTTCACAGATCGTGTTTACGAGGTTCTGTAAACGGCCTTCTTCACGAGACATAACGAGACAAATGTCTGAACATTTGAAAAAGTTTTGTGAGAGAAAAGTTACAAAATAGTTTTTCAGCGAATATTCTAGATGTTGGAACTTCAGTCAAGATGCTGAACCCTGTCCAGACTTATTTACCAACATTGTTTCTTTTTGCTCATGCTCTCTCTCTCTCACAAGTCACGCCAAGAAGTAGAAACGAAAGAAAGAAGAATCGAGTAAAAGGAGAAACAAAGCTTCCCACCCTCTCAGCGAACAGAGAGAAGAAGACCATCAGCACTCAAATTACAAAAGGATTTAGTTCTGCCACTAATCAGCTCCGGAGTGAGTAGGGTACCACTCACACGTGGTCTCGTGCTTGGTGCCACCTAGCGGCTTCCCTTTGCGTTTCAGATTACCTCCCCTTCCACTGTCCCAATTAACTTTTCTTTCAAATGGCGTTTGCTAGGAGGCGCTTTCTCTTTCAATACGAGAAGCGAAAAACTTCTGTTAGAATAAAATTTGGCTGAGCAAGGCTGGGATAGAGAGAGGTTGTTCTTTTTCTGAAAGTTTAAAAGGAAATACTTTTCTTGCACTTGGATCTGTTTGCCAGTAACATAAATATGATCAGTGTATTGTATTTTCGATTTGTAACGAGGCTTTGACTGCTGTGCTGTGCAACTGTCACCTGCCCGGAATCCATGCACGTGATGCACACTGAGGTCGATCCAATATGGATGTTCTCGACTGACGACAGGAATGGAGGATGGAGAGTCAGCCCGCAGCAATTTCAAAGGTGTAAAAGTGATAGAAGGAAAGACAAGCCGGGTGGAGGACTGACTTTAACGTACTCAGCGCGCAGTGAATGGAGATGTAGTAGCAGTCGCGCTCAGCTCTCTACCGGAACGCACGCCGCGCCATCAGCGACATCAGCGCCATCTCTTTCCGCCCGCCGCAGCACTTCTTCTATCGACAGGACATTTACCGCTTTTATGTTGGGCGGGGATGGAGAGAAGGCTGGAGGAGAGAGAGAGGGAGGAGTTAGGAAGGGGGTGACACAGGCAAGGTCCTTCAAACAAACGAGGTTGCGCGTGCGCACTGCACGTGAGCTCAGACCGTTTAGACCCGCGTCAGACTCTCGAGCAGCGGTTCCTGTGCAGCCGGAGGACCGTTCCGCTCAGACACGCTGACTGATTGAGTCCTCGTTAGTTTCCCTCTCAGTCCAGCGGCTAATTTATGCTCTTTGTTCTCTGTCCCGCGGTCGGCACGTTCGTGTTTCTACGGTTTCGCAGGTGCTCGTAAAGTTCGCGGCATCGCACGGGGTTCGCGGACACCAGATCGGGTGCTCGGGTGGACATGGCGAGTGCACACGTGATTCGAAATGAACCAAGGTGCAGCTCAGCGAGGAGAAAGAGAAAAGCACTCTTTGTCTTCATAACTGGCGCTACCACAGTCAGTCTATCCATTTACCTACTCGTTGCCGCTTCCTCCACATAATAATCATTAGTGAGCTTATATAGGTAAAGGTAAAGGTCGACCTATGACCTCTTCAGTCCTTAGGGAGCGACATGTTAAAACCTCACTTTTCTCGGGGCCAACTTTATGTGAAGGCGGTCCTCTCCCTCGCACGAGGAACAATGAGCCAACAAAGCAAATAATAAATAAATAAAACCTCTGTAGAGTTGTTGGACACCCGTCAGTCTCAAATAAACTTCATTATCCATGTTCACCAGAATGAAGAAGTTTCCCAACCCCTAGATACCATCACTACTACCAGGGCGACCTCCTCAGTAAACTCTAGGTCTAGGACAAGCGATGAAGCTCTCTTTATGACCTGTTACTGCTGTTCCAATGTGGCTTCTTTGGTGACCGAAAAGGAGAGAGAAAGAACGACAGAAAAAATAAAAATGTTCGAGAAGGGGGAGAAAGAGGTCTCAGGACACATGTGAGATTGGATTTTTAAGATGACAGTACCGGGTGGGGGCTGGGGTGAAATCGTGGGAACGAGTCTTACTTTGAGTTGGTGCGTGCCAGCCTCATGCTGTCCTAATGGAACTGAACGACTTCATCTTGGGTTCTGGTGGCGGTTTCAGATTTTCATCCCATTAAGTGCGCCTGCGCGGACTCGTTTAACGAGGGCGGCTCCTGCTCACCAGCACTAGCGTGACGTACACCTCATCACATGACTGCAACCACTAGTGTCAACTGCTTCCCCCGCTCACTTTCTAAGCTTCTTAGAAGCCTGGACAGGAAGTTGTCCCAAGACCACAATTTACTTGATGTTTCTCATTTCTTCCATGTTTTAGAAGGTTCTATAACTCCACGAGCAAGAACCATCATGAAACGGCGCTCCATGGCATGCTGGAGGATAATGGAGGATTTGATCGTCAATTTTATAAATAGAAACTTTCCTCGTTTCCATGAGGCAGGATAAACGATAGAGAAGATGAGGTCGTCGTCGTCGTCATCATTATCGTCGTCGTTGTCGGAAACAGAGTTATCAAAGGCTGCAAAGGCACTTCCCCAGTTGTCGCCATCATTCGCTGAGTGACAAGTCATGACAAGAACTGTTCATGGCAGAGGACGTTACAAGTAAAAGAAAATGAACGAAAATTAAATATAAAACAATGATCATCCGAAATACTAAGTACAGCAAAACTAAAGCAAAGAAAATTATTGAGAAGCCAAGCAGGACAAGACAATGCAAACAAAAATTAACAAAAAACTGACAAAAAAAAAAAAATGAAACGGCGATCGGATGCAGTTGTTTCCAGGAATGACAGCTAAACTTTATGTTGGGCTCAGCGTGGGGACTAACTGCAAGGTCCGCTGTGGGGCTCACTGTGTCTAATTGAAAGTTATTGCCGACCAGGCGAAATAAAGCGTGCGGGGACCGCATGGCAATCGGAGAGGTCCAGAGAGCAAATGGGCAGTTTAGCTATCAGCAGATGGCCATTTCGTCTGCTTGCCTGTCACCAACTCTGGGACCAGGAAGCCAGGGGATGGAGCAGCACAGAGGTCGCCTTGGGTTACGTGTAACAAAATGGCGCAATTGGCTTCTAACGTCGTGACCTCGTGACCTCTTGATATTGTTTCCAAACCGCCTCCCGTGAGCTCACACAAGCGTTAATTATCGGTTGTACCTCGCACCGACTGCAGATTATTGGGCGGACAGCTGCTGCACTCAGCGTAAAAAAGGTTTTAGAAACGACTTTCTCCGTCCGTCCGTCCGTCCGTCCGTGTGTCCGTGTGAGCAAGGTAGAAATAAGAGGCAAGAGAAAATCGTGAGAGGGGTAAACAACAGAGTAAGGAGGTATGAGAGAATCAGTCTATGATTTCAAAGTCAGGCCAGGAAGTGCCGACTGCGCATGTGCTACATGACTGAGCAGGATGCGGGCTCTGTGCCTGCTTCATCTCCACCAAATGCAATCCCTCGCCATAACAAAGACAGTTACAGAAGAAAGAAAATGTCTCTCGTCTCTCATTCGTTCCGGTCGAGTTTCTTGCTCAATCGCTGAGTAAATGTGGTTCTCCAACTATAAATAATCTAATGAACTAAAAACATTCCTGCCCAGGGAGAAAAACATTCACTCAGCGAGCGACCTTCACCTGTCATCGCCGGGACTTTTTTCTGAGGGCGCAGGGCACGAGGAGGAACTCGTCTCCTCCACTTCATCCACCGTGAACACCCCGTGTCATCGTGACCACTGCTGTGGTCAGACAGTTAATCACATTTAAACTTTGTGTTATTTTCTTTGCAAAATCAGTTAAAATGAAAAATGTAAAAGGCACGTGTTTACAATTCTTGCGACTAGTTTTCTTATTTCAGAAAAGAAAGAAAAGAAAGAAAGAAGAAAGAGCTTGTACTGAATTGTACCGCGGCCGTGCTGACCGTGACGATAATGACATAACGGTGCAGACGACGCCGGCAAAAAGTGTTTTTCTTGAGGCTGATTATCGGGAAATGACTGGTTCCTGATGGCTTACAACGGAACAAAGGAAGGATGAAAATTAGAGTGGCATGCAGAAGATGCCGCATGTGCTGTCGCTTCCGACCAAATCCATTTTTGCATCAGCTCATGAAATTACTCATCAGACCGTTGAAGAGAGTCATCATCGACTCCCATTTCTCTTCCCTTCCCTCCAGACGCACGCGCTCACCCACAACAACAACACGCAGTCTTGTGCCAGTGCCTGGACCTGAGCACACACACACACGGACACACGTAAACTCATGCACGAACACGCGTGCGCATGTTCGCTGAATCTTCTTTATTCTTCTTTCTCCTTCCTCTTTTCCACTTTTATCTCATTTTCTCTTCATTCCTCCCTCTCTCTCAGCAGTTTGTTCACACCGACAAGCACGTACTAGCATAACGGTTCGCATGCATGCTGACAATATTCACATGTACATGAACCCATAAATCATCCACACAACCCAGACACGCACGCACGCGCACCTCCACCTCCCTCCACACACACACACTCTCGTTTTTGTCTAGTGACAGAACATTGTTTCAGTCGATCCTCAGAGGTGATTACTGTTCGACCCTACAATAGCCCGTCATTGTCAGAAAGCCCCTGCCAGCTAAAGAACGGGATTTGTGTGAGTGGAAATTGCTTTCGATTATCCTTGTCTGTCGTCTGCAGACCCATCTTGGGGCAGAAATATGGAGCGCAGCCTCCCTGCCTCATAGACGAGCCTCACTATGTGCTTTTGGCAAATTGAAGCAGACGACGTGCGCTGACAGTTAATGTCATGGTGACAGTCACCGGGGTGAGCAACGCGTGGTCTGATTGGCTGCTAGGTCATGTAACCTATCATCTGATTGGATGCGATGTTTGTGTTGGTTGATAGTACGCCTGATGTTTCTTGACAAGGAAGTAGTTGACAAATAAATAAGTAAATTTTTTTCTCTTTTTTTAAATGAAAATCTCCATAATTATTGTTGTTTTCGTTGAAAAGTACATTATCAACAAATATAGATGTTTGACTCTCCTTTACAGTCACGTGACCGAATCATATGACAGTCTGGATGCAAAATGTTTTGTGTGTCTCATCATATACATTACATACAAATTATTCATCTGAGCAGTGTTCATGTGTGTAGTATCCTGTGCCATTGATTGTATGTACAATGATGTAATCACTCTTACAACCACACAGCAACTAGCGAACTGTAATTTCCTGAGGGCTTGGCAGTATGGCTGTGAGAAGATGTCTGCACTCAGCCCCACAGCACCAAGTTAGCAGACTGCAGGCCTGAACATGTTATTGAAATATGATCTAATCTCAGCCATAAATAGCTTTCACATGTGATGAACTCTCCTGAAATATTGAAATATGACAAAGACTTGAGAAAACCGTTCAAGTCTCGCACGTGACGATAAAACAAATTTCTTTGCATGCGAAGAAGGCTTCAAAACCTGATCTTGTCAAGAAGACTAAATAATTTTTTTTTATAAAAAAAATGTGCAACCGCTATAAATAATCATTAAGACAGAAATAAGGAAGAAGAGAAGAAATTAATGGTCACATGAACGAGTTTTACTGTTAATGGACGGACAGAAACTTACTGTTAGCCTTATTCTCTACAAATGTAAAAATACAGAACTCATCAATTTTTCTTAAGAGCCATTTATGACTAAACAGCCTTCAGGCACAAAAGTTTGAAGGATCTCATAAGACTGGATGAATTTTTTTTAGAACTGTTTCAGACAATTAAAAATTGAATTAGACTGCAGTAGAAACTCCAATATTCTCATACCTTCTTCTAGAAAGTGATTAAACTAAAATAAAATTTAAAAAATTTATATTATGTTTGCATAATAGAAGAAAATGTGACTAAACGTCTTTTCCAGAAAAAACTTGGAATATTTTGAGGTGGAAGATTGTTCAGAAAAAGTTCTGGACTAACTGAGGGGGAAGGAGGGGACCATCCCCTGTAATTAATTTCCTCCCCAAGGCGTTTTCAAACTCTGTCTCTTATCTATCGCTATGGACGGTTTTGTGCCCGAGCTTACAGAGGAAGAGAAGAGAGATAAAAGAGGCGATAACTGGAAGCGATAAGTGGAATCTCATTTTCGTCTCCCCTGTCTTGTGGCGGCTACTGAGTGCGAGGCTAGACACTCACACAAGCGATTGTGACACAGAGCAGATGACTGGGATAACAGGGCTAAAGTTTGCCTACACACCACACCTACAGGTGTTATCACAACTCTCCATCTCACCTCCCCACACAAAGGCTGCCTGTGCCCAGGGGGACACAACCAAAAACTATAAACAATGTGGAGTTATCCTTCTTGGCTATTGAGACGAAAGTGTTTTGAAAGCAGAGCCCCTGGGATGGCATGGCTGGCACATTCACTTCTATAGATCATGTCATATTCTGGTTTTAAGGCTAATACTGCTCACCTTACTGACAAGATGTAAGACACAACGAGGCTGAGGGTCTAAACTTAGCTTTTTGTTAACACTCGGCCCAGGGACTGAAAGCCCTCCGAGATAAACGGGAATTTGGTGAAATATTTGTGAAATAAAACCATCTTTGAGAGATTTTGAGGGAAGTTTTGAAGATATCACAAGGGTCAGCACGAGAGGTCTCAAGGTGCAGGACAAGGATGCCTGTACTAAAGACAAGTTTGAAGTGGATGGGAGGGAATCATGAGTACACTTCGAAAGAGAAATGAACTTTGTGAAGAATATTGAACCTAACAGAGCTGAGATCACGATAACTCAGTCTATTTATAGATATTTAGTTTAGTCAGTGAGAAGCTTCTTCAAACGACAGAGTCATAAAAAGTAAAAGAAAAATAAATGTAAAAAAGATGAATCGATTTCTAAACCTTCCTCCTTCTTCACTTTCACAAATAAATGTTTAATCATGTCAAAAATTAAATAATTTCTTGTCCACGTCGACAGAGACAGCAAGAAGCGGCTGTCATGGTGAACACTAGAATGAAGACAACAGGCACGTGAGCGAACACATGAACACACTTTGACACCTGTCTGGCATGCATGCACTCATCTTTCACGCTCGTGCACGCGATTCTCAGGAATGTTTTCAAAAGGAAGAAAAAGTTTTCGTAAAGCAAAATCATCAGCAAAAATGTTAAATAGCTTCAGAACTCAGACCTCAACTTCTACGGCGCTGACAGAACTTTTTTCCTTGGAGGAGGCGGGGGAGGAGGGTCTGCATTTACAGCCCGAAGTGTCGTCTGCTGCGCCTAATTGGCGGGAAAATAAACACGTGGGGGGCGCGAACCCCGTCACGTGGCTCCGCCATGGCGGACAGCTCCAACATCGCCGCAACTCTGACGGCAGACAGGAGAACGGATGGGTTCCTTGGTCTCCTTTTCGAACACAAATTCGCCTGAACAGGAAGAGAGGCAATCTGCGCACTCACTGATGATGATGATGAACAGATTCCCACAATCTTCACTTGAAAACTCTGTTTGGTAAGCTCTCGAGATATCACGTGGGACAAAAATGATGATCGAAAATAAATTTTCTTTAAACTAAAAAAGCTGCCAGCAAAAATATTCAAACATTATATTAGTGACATGCACTAGCAAGACCAGCGACAATTTGTCCTGTTGACATATCGTTGATTTCTTTAAAAATTTCAATTTCCCGGATGGTCTTCAAATTGAAAATTCTGGTCAATCTGACAACGAAGTTAATGTCCAAATGAACCTTAGTTGCACAAAGTCGGTGATATACTGAGCTCCATACATACTTCCCCACTTTAACTTTATTCAGTGGAATCTGAGGGCAGGTTAAATATATGAGACAACTCTGTCCCTTGGTCCCCAAAGAGTTAATCACCATCGTTTTGCTTTAGAAAAAAAAATCAATGCATGGAAAGAAGTTAAGACCACTCAATGCACTCGTTATACTCACATCACCAAGACAACAACCAATGGAAGAGCCTGTACCATGCGTGTACAAGGTGTATTCATGGACATCGGCGATGCAACATTGCCAGCTCGTGTTTTCTGGTCAGAAGCCATCATGGGCTGTTAAAGAAACGTCCAACCACGAACTTGTATTACTGGACTGCTGGAAGACGATTTTTTTTCCCAGTTAACTACTAAAACGAGGCTGTTGTGTACAAAGCTTCCGGTTTAGTCACATTGTTTGTTAAGGCTCGCCTAGACTAACAGCGGAGAAGTTCACAAGAGGCTAAGCATTGGTCTCGGCAGACAGACAACAATCCACCTATACACGTCCATGCTACATGCCGATGTTCCTCCCACTGATGGTCTGAAGCAAAGAATCCGTTCCAATCCAGCAAAGCAAGCCTCAGTGTCAACTCAGGAACGCAGTCATTTGTATTACAGTGTTCCTGCAATATCTCCTCAAGACAAATCGAGGAGGGCATGAGTGCCCCTTAGCTCACCTGTGTGACAAGGTCTATTGGTAAAGACAGAGTGGAGGAAAAACTGTGATCAGCTTCTCTAGAGGTAAAAAAAGAATAAGTGTGTCTTAAAATTGTTCATCAGCTTTAACTCCAATAAGTGAGGATTTATGAAAGAGACAAATACTTTCTTGGATAGATATTAGACCATTCCAATACACTAAAGCAAATTTTCAAATTTATCAAGGAAATGCGAGCACAGAGAGAGAGATGGGAGACATAAGGACGGGTTCACAAAGCAAGGGGGATCAATGAAAGAATGACAGTTATATTAACATCAAAGTACTGAAGTCTGCCACAGTGGGGAACCCCCGACAAAACAATACCAACAGCCAAACAGACCACTAAGCCCCGATGAAGAAGTATGTTTACACATCATCAAAAGTCAAACGGACACCAAAGACCCCCAGGGAACAGCCATCGGGGTATCCACAGCCTGTTCACTAGTCTTAATCCGGGTGTTCAGTAGGACACAGGCAGACAACCAAAGGCTGTTTTAATGAACAGTTACTGAGTAAAGCGCTACATCAGCAACACTGGCTGCATGTTGGTTTAGCGAGGGCAGGCCTTAGGTCTGATGAGCCCTTCCCCACGAGCCATTGTTTGAAGGGTGTCGCCGGGAGGTCTGGCGCGAGGTCTGTACAGCAGGAGGGGCGGATGGCGGCGCGCGTGGCACGTGGCCTTATTAATACAAGTTTGCCATTTGTCATTCCTCAGACTATCTGCTGTGCGCTTTGTAATGTTTCCAGCTGATCTTCCCTCCCTCGCCTCCTCACCTCACCTCCTCCCTGCTGCTGAGGCTGAGCTATTTCTGTTCCAGTGAACGCAGCGTGCGGCTCCGCCACTTCAGCACATTTTTTTTTTTAATCAACCGCCGCAAAGAACGCTGGGTAGAGGTGAGAATTCCACACACACACACTGGTCTGTCGAACCCCAAACTCATTTGCAAACATCGTGAAACTTTTTTAAAAGAAAGCCGATGAAACACATTAGTCTCCGCAACATTCACTTAACCAAAAAGCATGCACACCCATCTGAAGTAACCGTGCACCCGTTTGGAGTACCCAGACGCCTGAGCTGGGTTCCATTACGCCTGAACCATTTACTCCCAACTGTGTTATGGTCCTCCACACCACTCATGCACTTTAACTGCGCCCGTTACTCTTTTACTTGTCCTCCGCTCACTTTCTCTTTCAAAGCCCAAAATACTTTTCCCTTCCATGGGAGAGATACTGGACAATGATTTTTATGAACTTCTGAATGTGAGACTGATGTTTTGGTGGATCTGAAGAACGAGTATTTAAAGCTCCATTGAATGGCGTTATAATATTTTCATTTTTTTTTTTTTACAAAATATAATCTTACAAAACCTATGAGAGTGCAGTATACACCTGAGACAGGTACTTCATTATGGCCAATGACCACACAGTTAACATAAATTTTTATATTTTTATCATGATGATGATCCTTTGCTAAAAGTTATCATTTATTTGTTTTGTATAGACAGGTATTACTGTGAGGTGTTGACACAGCCTCGTCTTCATTTTGTTTCCCGTCGACCGCCATCAAACTCTCGTCTGGCCGAGTTCCAGTCCCGCTGAGTCTCACACCTTTTCTACCACGCTCTGTCACTTCAGAAGCGTTTGCCAAACCCTTAGCTTCATGACAACTCAGTTCCTCTGCTCCAAGATTTCCCAAAATTAGTTTTAGGTCACCTCAGTGTAAATGCTCTGCGCATGCGCGTGGAGATGGCAACTTGCCTTCATCTCGGAAGTTCATGCTCTCATTATTTTTAAGCATAAAAAGTCCGTTGGTCTCTTAGGTTTCAAAGTCCAAGTGGAATGTCCTCGGCCTACTGATTGCTTCTGTAGAAGGGCCCCACACTCGGGTTATCATGAGTCGAGGTTTACAGAGTTTATGGTCACTGGTACTGGTACCATGAATTGTGTGAAGCTGAGTATACGATCATTATACTGAAGGCA
Organism: Pomacea canaliculata; assembly: GCF_003073045.1. Classification (NCBI taxonomy): domain Eukaryota; kingdom Metazoa; phylum Mollusca; class Gastropoda; order Architaenioglossa; family Ampullariidae; genus Pomacea; species Pomacea canaliculata. The sequence continues at coordinate 26,982,361 of NC_037597.1, read as the reverse complement.
AAATGTTTAGTTTACAGGTGTAAACTGGAGGCACAATAGTCCAGCTTTACAAACATTTAAGCATCTAAATTTAGGATGTTATAGATTGAATCCCGCTATCTGCATGAAACTGTCTCATGTAACACCTCAGCGGGTTAACTACAAGCCATCAAAGTGTCTGAACTTTACACCTTGGCCTTGTATTTACAGTGATGTTCACCTTGGGTGCTCTCATGCCCGGAGGACCAGTGTTGCACATGCTGTGCTGTATGTGTACAATATGTTTTCAATGAAGTAAAATACATTAACAACATTTGGGTAAAGTTAAATATGCAGTAAATCTGTGAAATAATTGCCATTTTTGTATAAGTATGTACATAGGTATATAGATACCAACGAGTGTGTTTAAAAGGCTCAGTGTTGTAAGACGGGATAGAATTTTGCTTAATACATGTAAGTGCAAGTTTGCAGGTGTGCAGGTGGAAGGATGTTAGTGTTCGACATAATCGGAGTTTTCTGTGTACCAACTGCCCGAAATAAAAATGGAGGGAGGGAAGTTTTTGTGTCTTCTATATTAACAGCAGCTGCAGTTCTCGCCAGTATTCTGGCTTTTCATTCAGGAAGTTGTCTGTCCATTTTTTGTTTTTTTGTTTTTGTTTACCTTTTATTCTACCTCAGCATACTGTTCCCATTATCATTCCACCTCTATCTCCAACTCCCCTCCCCACTGTCATTTTGAATCATTTGGGGGTCCCCCCTCCACCTTTTGTCTTTTTATCAGTCAACAGAAATCAGTTTTTAGTTTAAAAAAATACTTTATTCCACAAAAGGTTTCTCTGTTTGTATTCTACGTTGGTGGTACCCAGGGTTAGGGTTAGGGTTAGGGTTAGGGTTAGGGTTAGGGTTAGGGTTAGGTTATATACACTTGAAAACGCGTGTTACGAGAACAGTTAGACAATTTACACAAACACTTCACGGATTTTAACTTAATTAGTCTAAGGTCATGGGGCGCATATAGAAGGGTCAGGGTTGGAATAAGGGCATGTGGAATACCGGAAGTGTTTAGCTACATCCCATGCGGCTCCTTCTCATTAAACTAGAGTAGACTTCATCTTTCTAATCATCCAGCTGTAATGAGCATAGAATGCTGAGAGAGAGAGAGAAGTGAGAAATAAAAGACAGGAAGAAGAAGGCCTACGAGACTGAGAGACCGAGAAAAGAGGTGTCGACGTGTATTAATTTATTTCGACTTTTCGAGAACAAACATGGAGTACCTTTCAATTATCCAAACAATTTCTCCACTAAATGTACCAGACATAGATTGAGCTCTGGAAGGCCATTCCAATATTTCATGGCAAATATTTATGAATGGATCACATCTGTAGTAACGGCTTCCCGACACTCATCCACTGTGCAAGCTTCTCTCTGCCAAGAAGACGGGCCTAGAAGACACTCCCAGAGTCATCCTTCCTCTCTCATTCCCAGTGAATAGCTGATCCTAGAATTCAATTTCACGAGCCGCAGTTTTTGTCTTCTACTCTTTCCTCGCTCCGTCCGGAGAAACCCCAACAGGGCCCCAGCGCCACTTCCGTCCTCTGCACTTCCGCCCCCTGGCGTCTCGGCGAGCCTGGGCCTGGGCTCTTCTCATTACTGTCTCCTCCAGGATGTAAACGTAAGAAAGGATTCCTGAACATTTTTATTTCCTTCTTCTTTTTCCTCGCCCTTCATTGCTTTCTCCAATATATTCTTATTTGTCGATCCCTCCACTGATTCTTCATTTCGGGAACCGATGTCGAGGGCGATGACGGTGATGAGGTTCGTTGACCGGACTCCAGGATTTGTGCTGCCGGAGGAGCTAATATGTTTATTTCATAAGATGGATGAAAAAAAAAGATGTAAATATTTGTGGTAAATAGTGTTCACACAGTTCAGTAAAACCTGTTCCAGGCGCATGTCTGTGTTTTTGTATTCTCTGCACTCGATCTTTAGAAAAGCGAGGTTTTGCCTGCAGTGTAACAGAAACTCATTAGCTCGCAGCTCTTACAGATTCTGGCGATGGGGCTGGGAGGACGATGCAGTTGCATTAATTTGTAATCAACGCTTTGACAACATTGTTTTTTTTTCTTCGTTATTTCTTTGGCATAGGCTGAAGAGTTTCGGGTTTTGCAATCCATTTAGAGGAGCGTTCTGCTGCTGTGGTTTGGGTCTGATTTTTGGTCCTTTAATCAGAGTAGGTCCTATTTATGTTGCAGCTCTGTTGTTTCAAATGTACATTAATTTACACTTCACAAATGTTGTTTCTAATTCTGAGGAACTCTGTCACCACTGCAAGAGACGGGAGAGTTGTGGACGATGGTCGACCTGCTTGGGACGAGAAAAGTGCAGATGACTGGAGTCATACAATCATTGCGAGAGCTGTAGTTGGTAGAGAGGATGGAGAATCTTAATCAAAAAGCGAAACATTATGCAGTCTTCTTTGAATCATTTTTGGACTGGAAATTATCTGACAGGAACTGTTTTGATGAAAGATGATTCCTGCTGAGGAACGTAGGAATGTGAAATTCTAAAATAATTTCAGTAGAAACACAAACACGTGTTCGGGTGTGTTGGGGATCGCTGTGAACAGAGATTATTAGCTACGGGCCTAATTTGTTTGAATATACAAGCAAAGAACTGTTTTTGCCTGCCCCACATTTGTTTTTCGAACCGCTGACATGTGTTTCACCTTTGACACAAGCGCGTGTTCACAAGGGCGCGGTACGTCCACCGAGCGCTGTTTGTGTTGTACCCTCGAGGGGAATAAGTGATTAGTGGTATCCTCAATATAAGGTGAATGTTTATTAGATTTTTAAAGAGTGTATTTTTGTTACAGCATTCCTGGGTTTTATCACAAACGTGAATACTGGCCCCAGGGGACCGGACACGGGGGCGAGAGTTAAACTCAGTTCTCACTACCCTCGTCAACAGAAAGTTGCAGGGGAACCACACTACAACACTCACACGTCCATCACACAGTTTACCACGTGGCTCACGAGCCCCCACCCAGAGTCTTGCCCTCTTGGCTTACGTAAACCCCTTCTGATGGGGTAGGAAGTGTTCAGGAAGGTAGGAAGTATACTATACTTGATGGTAAGCAGGATAAGAATTAAGATTAGTGCAAACTTAAGATAAGTCAACACACACACAATTCCTGGCTACGCAATCTCACGCATCCGCCCGTAACCGGCAGGTAACCCATACACTGACTCTATTCTCTCCCCTTGCAATGTAGTGAGTGTCACGTGTAGTTGGATAACTCTTGTGATTGTAGCATTCAAACACGTGATTCACACGTGATTTAAACACTCATTCAGGTGAAGTGTGTGTGTGTCCCTGGTCACCCTTTGATGTTGGACCGAGCCAGGCAAGCTATCACAACTTTAACATCGTCAGGGTCAAGATTTATGACCTCTCTCTCCGCTTTGACCATCCTTGCAGGTCATTAATGGAGCGGTGGCATGGTTATTGGCCCCAAACATGCTTTAAAAATAGAAAAAAATACTAAATACTTTTTCTACACCCTTGAAGACCAGCAGCCTTTGGCCTCTAACCTTTCTACTGTTACCATCCTCTGCACAGACATGGCGACCCCCAACAACTAATCCCTCCCTCACCCACCTCTCGCTTCAATTTTCATGAGAAAGCCAGCAGGTCCTTTCTTCTTCGTCTTAGCAAGATGAACAGCTTCGCTGAAGCGAGCCAGGCTTTGTTCCGCACGAACCGCATCGGTTCCAGCCCGTTGCACGCGTAACTCGCTCCGCATCACCACTGAACGCTGGGACTTCACTAAGCTCAGCGCCACCTGTCCATCGCCACTGGTCGAAGTTCCGGCGCCGATCTGTCTGACGAGAGTAGGGGGGACAATGGGTGGTGGTGGTGGTGGGGGGACAATTGGTGATTGGTGGGGGAACAGGGGTGGGGATGAGTGGGACGCAAGGACGATACACAGGCTGTCAGCACCCTTGAGGGCCTTGACCCCTTGACTCACTGGGGTCGTTGCGTGCAGGACGAGAATAATTAAACTTCATTATGGTGGTGCACGTGAAGTGGTTGCAAAGTTGTTTTTTTTTTTTTAAAGTCATGACACCGTTGTTCTTCTTTCCTCATATATTTCATTATTCAATGTTCAGTTCTTCTCTTCCCCTTCTCCAAGTAGAAAGACGAACGAAGGAACATTGATATGAAGCCAACCTCAAAAGGATTAAGAGATTGTTTGTTGAACATTATTTATACAGGAGTAAACACTCTGTTCAATCCATAGCTACCTTTCCAAGTTTTTCTCGTGGCCGTTGTGACTTTGCTCCTCGAAGTTGTGCAAAACATGACAATCGGAATAATATTCCAAATGTTGTCGCCTTAGTTGCGATCCTGCCGAGTCCGAGGTTGCTGGATGACAAGCTTGGCGCGACACCGAGTAAGTTCATTGGTGTATTTTCACGAGAGTTCTGGCTACTTGCTAACATTATCAGCGATAAGTACTTCGTGTTTTTGGTTGGTTGGATGGTTGAGTAGGAAAGTGCTTCCACCTTGCGGTGATTTCGCACTATGGGGGTTGGGGAGGGAACTGGAGTACCTGGAGAAAATCCCCAAAACCAGCCTTGAGAACAGATGTCACATACAGAGAGTGTGTCCCGAGACGAGATCTGAACCATGAGCCGCTCACTGCAGTGGTGACAAGCGATTGTTTTAACCACTTTACTACTGGGCACACTTGCACTTATAAGTGGCACCCCTTGCCATACTTGCACTTACAAGTGACACCCCTTGCCACACTTGCACTTACAAGTTCTCCCTCCTGCACACTGCCATTTTCACGTATTAACGTGAGCACTTCAGGCGGGAGGACTGCAAGGTTCAATACAATTCAATAATTTGTTCAGCGCATGTTCCCAGGAGGAGGCGAGCTCAATGTGCTGTAACCGTTCACAAATGTTTCCAGTTCAGAGCATGTTTCGTCCTAATGCTCCCCACCCACCCCGTACTCCCATGATAAGACAACTCTCTATAGAATGTCACGGCGGGTGAAGGCAGACATAAATTCTTGAATCCCGTTAACTGCCACCAGCTTCCGCCTCTAGCCCTATCTTTATCACTTATGGTCGCTTATTCTAGGGATAAAAAAATGTAAAAAAAAAACAGTTAGGAGCGCAACCCACATCAGTTTTGGTATTTCCACTCCTAGGCTACCCGCCTTCTGTCTCTCCAGTTGAGAGCATGTGCGATGGAGGAATCAACTGTACAGAACTGCTTTTCATTCAAACAGCCAACCATTGTACAGTGAGCCCCGGACAATGAAGGTGTCTTGACAAGCTTTCCAGGCTGATCCTGCTCCATCTGTCGGCAGCTCTAGACGAGAATTGATGACAGGCGAACAGAGGAAAAGTAGAGAGCGAGAGACGGACGAGGAACCAAACCACTACTTTGCACGTCACGATTGTACTGACATGGCTGCCAGCGGTCACGTGACTCTCTGGTTTTCATACCCGAAAGTAATGGATGGAAGGGTCTGTTGAGTACCTCCTCTCACGATGCATATCATATGTTGTTTAATTACTTGTTTTGAATAAAAGCAGGAGAGATTCGTTTCGTTTCATTTCGTGCTGCGTCGCGATTTTCTTGGTTCTTGTTACTTCATTCCTCTTTGCGTTTTCCTTATTTGTCTTGTATTCGTCGCGAGTACTTTTGTTTATTCTTCCGTCCCTAGTTGCTGTCCATGTTGTTCATGTCTCGTTCTTGTTTGAACGCTAAGAACGTGCTCCTTGCGAGTGTGCGCATGCGCTGTGCAAATCTTTCATTTATTATTATAATTTTTAAAGTCCTGCAAACTTATATTTCGAAAATGTCTAAAGTTTGTTATCAGATAATCTCTCTCTCAACTTCTGAGTGAAAAACTGTGTACTTTTCACTTAGTGCAAGCCTTTCAACAGAGTATAGTGATAAAATCACGCTCGCTTGTCACCATTGTCTAGGAAACCAAAAGGTCATGGGTTCAGACGTCTTTATGAATGTTCTTGAAACAGAAGCTTTTCCCTCCATGGCTACCTTTTTTATCTAACCTATGCTGGTGTTGTTGTATCCATTCTCAAACAAACCGACATTGTCATATTTCTTTAAATTATTACTTATACCTAATTAGATTAATTATACTTAGTTACTAAATATACAAATTGCTTCTGAAGTAGTTGTAAAATTCAATATGCTTTTGTTATTAACTCTTTGCAGGTTAGTCCATCTTTAGTCAAAAAAACATTTACACAGTGGCTCAGTAAGAGAATATAAAGGCAGCCATCCACCCTATGAGAAAAGTCTGAACTGTAAAGAACTGTAGGGGTTAATTTTAGATAAATTCAATCTTATTTATTTGATTTTTTTTAATAGAAGATTAGAGGACTTTTGTTTCAAAATCAAAAAGGTAATTTCTAGCTCTTCCTAAAAAAAAAATCTGTTTCGTGTTTCAGTCTCTAACAGGGTATTTCTGGGTGTAAACCTGAGATCATTTTACAGTAACTTTGCGGCAAAGTGCTGCTGACTGGCTTTTCTGCTCTACCTCAGGAAGTCAGCAAGGACACGAACAATTTCTACAACTGCTACACCACAAACTGCGAGTCAAAACAACGAAATAAAAATAATCAGCATAGATCATGTGACCAGCTGCAAGAAAGGATGGATAGGGACAACTGTGTGGACCTCATTAACGATGGCGTCCCTTGAAGCAGATGAAGGCTCACACAAACTACTAGAAGATATGATAAATAAGACTCCGAAAAATATCAGAAACTGTGGCTTTTGTTTACTGATTGCCTTTTTGCAGACAATTGTGCTTTACACACACACACAAAATGCGTGCATGTATCTACCATAAGAAGCCCAGGGTAACTCTAACCCACGAACAAGGCTTCGGTCTTAGGCGGACTCCAGACAAGAGCCTCCTGAGTTTCCCCGATACAAGGCTACAGTAATCAATGGCCTGAGTAACACACAGACCTGACAGCCAAACCACAAAGGCTTCAGGAAAAGCAAAGTGAGGAATATATCCCCCTCACAAGTCCATTACAGTAAGTGGCGAACACACCGACAACAAAAACAGCTGAGCGTGAAGTTTATTCATCATTACATCTGCATTCTTACCCACAGGAGTCTTTGGTTTTCTTTTGTCTGTGTGTCCTTTTTTATCGCATCAATTATTCCTTCCTTCTTCCTTTATTCTAGACTTGTATATCTATTTTTTTTAACTCTTTATTTTATTTACTCATGATGCCTATCCAAAAAAGTCCCACTGGAGACTAATAACTGCGACTGGTCAAAAGCTGTGGAGCTCTTGTGTTTGATGAATTCTATATCAAGGGTCTCCTAGTCATCAGGAATGAGTTAAACACAGGGGACATTACTAGAGGGTTTTTTTTTTTTTTTAGAAGAAGGGAGGAGGGAGTACATTTTTATCTTCATGAATATCTCTTGTCTCGTGAGATGGAAGATGGAGCAGAGACACATCCGGGAATATCCTCAGACTTGCCCACTTGACCTTAATTACGACTTCAACACGACATTGAAGCAAAGTGCTCTCCACTTTCTTCCCTTCGAGGCGTTTGTGAAAGGTTGCAGAAATCGTGTTAAATATTGAGCTACTGTACGCATCAGCAAGACATTACCCAGAGAGAAGACTACAAATGGCTGCGGCGAGCGAGCTCGGAGAATTCCCCGAGGTCGACTGGATTTATTAACCAAGGGCTCTGTGCCCCGTTTAAGCGCAGAAAGGATGCTGACTTCTTGTAACCTCTTTAAGCCCGTCGCACTGACCCTTATCTGCCAGAAGCCAGCAGCCACCGTACCAGATGCTTCCAGTCAACGACGACTCGATGACAAGCTGTCGGCCATATCACTGGGGCGCGTGCTGAGGGGTGCGCCTCCTGTACACTGTTTCACTTAGGCCGCTAAATGTTCTTAGCATAAGCTTTTCACTTTTTCATCAGCACTTACTTCTGGGAGAAGAATTTCTCGGTAGGAATATATAAGATCCCTCTAGTCCATGCAATTCCAAGAAAATTTGAGATACCTTTGATCTCCTTTCATACTTTATAACTTAAAAAAAAACACTTCCCCCTCAATAATAATAATAATAATAATAATAATAATAAAATGATGATGAATGCAATGTCTACAGCCTTACTGAACCAAGAATCTTTTCTGGACATGAGGTGGGTTTTATAGGATTCGATCTTTGCGCGAGTGAGTGCATAGGATGCTAACTGCCATTTTGGTTGACTTCAGGTCAACACATAGGTCATAGGAGTGATTGTGGCTATTTTGCATTCGTCTGTCACTTTTTCTCACCACAGACCTTTGTAGTCAATGTCACAGTCACTGATATTGAGGTCAAAGGTGACACTTCTCTGAGAATGAAGAATCGTCTCGGAGTTTGCTTCAGATACTGTGGACATAAGGATTAAGAACCATGTACATGTTTCTAGAAATAGCCTGCATGCTGTAGGCTTTAGAAGCATCCATGCAATGACATAAGCAACATATATCTGAATATTTTCTGTCGATATTTACGTTCGCTGCCTTTCCACCAACACCGGACTCGACCTTCGCAAAGCGAGGATAGGTGTAAGCGATATCTTGAATTTCAAATTCAGCCCAGTGAAAAGAATGGTTCGTCGGAATAATTCATTTGAAGTTGAGAACAGAGCGGCAGCGCAAGCTGTTTTAAAACTCAAGGACCATGCTAACTGCTTTCACGAGGTGGGGATATTTCTCTATGGCTTTGTTCTATTCTCACTACAGCGGACAGACCAGTGTGTGAAACTGAACGCGTAGCCGGTTCGATACCCTTATGACGCAGCGTTTTGTCTGGGCGTTCTGGGATCACATGGGTAAAGCGATTGTAACCACGTCAATAACAATCGAAGGATCCTGTGTTCAGATCTTTCTTAGGTTTGTTCACTGGATGTGAGCACACCTTTGCGCTTCATGACCCAAGTACCTCGCATCAAACCAGGTGATAGGACTGCGAAATTACGATGAAAGGGAAAATACTCTATAAGAATATGGACAGCAATGGGCATTAGTAGCATCCCTTGAAAATGTCCCCCTTTTTTTTCTTTTCTTTTTTTTTTATTTACATTGTTCCCATATGATCCTGTCAAGTACTATCTGGAATATAGCGTAAACAAAATTTTATAATATTATAGAATGATTTACAACTTGACATTATTCATGTTATTCATGTTCAGAGCGACAGAGCAAGAATTCAGTTAAGAAAAATATCAGAAAAGGGGAAATGTCGGCTATAATAATAATAGCAGCACATTGTGTAGCGCCTTTTTTCCAGCATCAGCCAGACTCAAGGCGCTTTACATATAGGCATGCAAGCACATCATATTAAATTATGCATATAGTAATAATTAAATAATATAATAATACCGGTATGTTGTTTGCATGTCTTCGAATCTTTTATTCGTCAAACCATATATGGTCTACTACATGTCTTCATGTCGAGTTGCGTCCCTTGGATTGATGGTGACATGGAAGCGAAACTAGCCGAGTACAGAGCTAAGAAAGCTAAGGAGAAAAATGATACTGACATCAACTACAGAATTTTGCAGAGAGCTTTTTACAAATCTTCTGAGATCAATGAGGTGAACAGTTATTATAAATTAGTATTTACATGTTTCTGTCTTATCGCTACATTACGTAAAAAAGTAACCAAAGAAATAACCCCAAGAAACTCTAATTATTATTCAGTGAAATAGCTTTCTCGAAACTTATTCGAAAACTTGTTTACCTTTTAGATACTATTACAAACATTTAATGAATAAATAATATGTTCTGTGCATTGGCTTAAATTTGATATAAGAGGACCATCAGCGGAAGGCACATTCTGCCCAACCGACTTTAGCAATGCTGCGGGGCTATGGAAACGAGCGTGATGACGTTTGTATTGCATAAGCCATGTGATCTTTTCTGTTAAGCGATGATGTGTTATCAGTTCAGCATTTTTATTTTTGTTTTGATGGGTAATGCAAATTCGTCTTCTCTTGTCAAAGATGAAGTATTAGTACATTTGTAGTGTTTATTCCTGATTTACTAATTAGTTTGGATGAAAGTGTGATGAAACCATTTATTCTCACTGTAATAGAGCATTCTGATCTATTTTTCAAGTTCCTTCTTCGTGGGATTTGTGTGGTATGGAGATGACATGGCGGAAATGTTATAAAAATTAGATGCTTGAATAAAAGGGAGGGTGAACAGATGGTAGTAGAGGGGCCTGAGGTTGAGTGTCATCAATGAGCTGCTTTTAATGAACCTGATGATAGGGATGATTCAGATTTTTGCACCAGTAAAAAAAAAAAATAGGCATAGGCCTTGTACAATCACTTTACTAAATTTTAAGCTCACCGATAATTAATAGGGGGAGGAACATTGGCTTTGACTGCTGGGGCCCTCTAAATCCCATTTGTTCCGGCCATTTTTCTTCATTGCTGAAATTTGGGGTTTGAAATAATGAATGAGTCTTTGGGACTTTTGGATTTTGAACTGTTTATAACAATGTAACAATCAAGTATAAACCATATGGACCGGCATATAAAATCCTAGATAAATTTTCATTTAACCAATTTTTTTTTCTTTGCGAGAAAATAATACATGTACTTTGCACAGTTCATCCTCTTGGGTATTTTTACATTTTACTTGTGTCCAGACAAATGAAACTTCCTGAAACCTTGCAAATTCTTACAATTTCAGAAATCAGAAGAGCATAGAACAGAGAACACTACACCAGCTTCATTCAAAGAACCAAACAGTACAAAAAAGGAAATGGAGACCTTGCCTTCAGAAGAAGAATGCAAAACAACAAACACACCTTTCTCTTGGCTTCTGCTTTTTCTCAAGATTTTGCTATGGATGAGTCTCTGGAGAATATTCATTGAACTTCAGTTTGGGGCTGTCTTCTTTGCTGTGTCTGCTCTTATTTTCATTTACTTTAACACACGGACAGGGAAAAGTAAATCCAACACTCTGAGTGCATACTCAGTGTTTAATCCAAACTGTGAACGGTTGCAGGGCACCATCACTGCAGAGCAATTTGAACGAGAATTACTACATAGACCAACCCAAGATACAGTTTCTTAATGCCATAATGAACCATTTTGGTGGAATATTGGAATCTTTCATGCTAAAGAAAAGCACATGATAAGAAACTGTTATATAGGTTTAAAAATTTGAATGTTCAGCTGAATTAATTGAGTATATGAGTTTGTCATAATAAAAAAATGTGTTACTTATGTATGCTAAAATGCAGATGCAGCTTGGTTTTCATAGATATAGAAACAAAAAAGTTCAGAAGCCAAAATGACATCAAACTTTCTCATTAACCATAGACAAGCAGGTCATTTCTTTCTTTTTTTATTATTATCTGCATTATCCCTCTTGTACAGGCATTGATGATATAATTCTTTATGTGGACCCACCAACGATGAGATGTGTAATATAGTCATTCTACTGGTAATACATATTCATGAGTAAGATATTCTTAACAAGATTCTGCCATTTTATCATAGTACAAAGTCTGTACCAAGGCTACTAAATCAGTTTCAGTATAATAATGTCATCAGAATGATTCTTTAAGTTGGAAGCAGATATTTCATTAAAAGTTTAATCCAGTCACAATAATTGATTGCAAAGTCCTTTATACCATTAAAAAGAAACTAATTTTATTAAACATGAACAGAAACTAGGTTTCCCTTTTGAACACCAAGGTGGTCAAATAATCTGTGTACAACCTATCTTTTTAACACTTAAAAAAGTAGTCTGTAGCATTCTTGCACTCATGTGACAATTCTGTGATAGAAATAATCCTGCCAGAATTAAACCAGTAGGATTTTAAATGTGGTGAGTGGGTGATATTTAAGATATGCTAGCAATGCCCTGTAGACTACACTCACTACATAAAACCTCAGCAAGCATCCTTGATAGGCACATTCTTCATGATCATCAGCTAACAAATATTTTAACAAGATTTACCTGTCAAATATTTTATCCTAAAAATGTCTAGAGAAGGACAATGCAAACAGTTGTCATTAAACCACCTATTGTATGTTGCCCATCTTTTTATTACTTATTTATGTAGAAAGATGATAGAATCTATGTAAAAAACATGACAGAACATTAAATGCTCTGCAACAGTAAATGAGAATAACAAATTTGGTCCGAACAACAACCAAATTAGTATTTGATTGTAGAAGTGTTCAAATACAACTGAATTAAAGAAGAAAGACTGCAATTTAACATTAAACATTATAATTTTAATAACACTCCCAAAATATGAAATACTGTACTCTTGAAGGGGTAACAACTTTCTTCATTTGCCTAACGAGGGATCAGGGCAAAATGAAACTATATACAGTTACTTTTTAAATAATCATAAACTTTATGTGAAAGATATAGCATAAATGTATTATTTTGTTCATAAGCCTGATGGTCATGAGGCTGAAAATGAGGTAAAGCTAATCCTTTATGTATAGCATTCTGTTCCTACCATCCTTGTTTAAAACCATTCTTGAAAAAATACTTGAAAACAAACTTTAGACATCATACTAAATGATAAATCTGTCCCCCAAAAATCATTTCCATGACAAATCAATATAATTTTCCCCACTTTGTACACGCGTAACAAGATTCTATAGATTGACAAAAGAATCCTATAACACAGTTCATGTAGTGGTCATTTCTGCTTTAGCCTCTTCAGCCAGACTCTGAAGTTTGGTGAAGCCTGAAATGGAGCTGGTATCAACACCAAATGCTCAACCTGCAATGAGAACATAAACATCACAACTTCAGTGCCAAACATGACACAAGTTATCATTTGCTAAGAGGCTAACTGATGAAATGAATACGAGTGTAAGTAAATAACCATAAAGTGTCCCATAGCCTAACCCCCACAGATAATGTGAATGTTAGTGGTTTACATATGTCTAGGGCACGGCATGTGGAAGATGGAACCCTACCCTTTCCTTCAGCTGCATTTACCTTCCCTACAAAATTGGACAGCCTCTAGGGCAGCGGTTCTCAACCTGTGGGGCGCGACCCCCTGGGGGGTCGCGACGTGCCTACAAGGGGGTCGCGAAGGTGGTCATTTTTTAAAAAAGTTTCTTATACTGTATTAGTGAAATTAGTTTACATGTGTAACCGAGTTATGAGGCGATCAAACTCAAATCTCTTCTCCCTATTCAAGTACACTGTCTCGGCATGCAGTGACTTCTCACTTCCAAAACTCAAACGACAATCCCCTCTCAACAATTAAGCCTCCATCTCCCTCTCTCACCTTTTGCCCTCTCTCTTCCCAATCTCTCATCGCTGATCCCCTCTCCCTCTCCAGTCACACCTCTCTTTTTTTTTAAAACATCTAAAAAGCACGCATTCAGGAAACGTCCATCATTACACCCTTTCATTCGCACGTGCTTAGTCCTAGTACTCTATAGGTCCCTGAAGAAGGCCATGACAGACAAGGGAAGGACACCACCATATTAAAACTGACAAGATGAATGCTTTCGTCCGAAACATTTCGTTGTGGACGCAGAAGATACTCCAAGAAAATATTTTTGATTATGTTTCCGTGCTTGTGTAAGTGCAAGGCTGACTTTAACTTGAATCTTGATCAGGTGAAGAATGTAATTATTGCCCCTAAGCGGACTGCAAGAAAGGTTTCAGCATTATTTCGCTGAAATTGATGTGACTAAATACGATTGGGATTCGTAATCCATTCTGGGCTGATCACCCACAAGCGGGTTTGTCCACGCAAGAAGAAGAGCAGCTCATCGACTTTCGAGTGACAATCCCTGAAAATGGTCTTCCAAACAACACCAGTGCCAACATTCTGGATTAGCATCAACGGTGAATATCCTCTCCTTTCTGAGAAAGCAACGAAAGTTTCTGCTGCCATTTTCAACTTCATATATGTGTGAGCAAGGATTTCAGCATTGGCAGCACTGAAGTCTAATACAGAAATCGCGTGGACGCAGAGGTGAGCTGCGAATAGCAGTGGGTACGAACATCGCACACAGTTCGCTTCTCTATGCAACAGCAAGCAGGCTCAACCTTCTCATTAATCAAAGTGAGTGTCCAATAAAATAATATTTATTAGCACACAGAATTTGCTTTAGTAAAATTTCATTAACAGTCATACTTTTGCAGATACGAACTTTGTTCTTCCGTTGTTTGAATTGCATTGATTTCCTCGACGCGGAGTTCGGGTAAGCTAAGGCTCCCCCCCCCCCTCTTCCACGCGACCTAGCTGCTAAGGGTCGCGGACGTACCGGTGTTCGTCAGGGGGGGTCGTCACATGTAAAAGGTTGAGAACCGCTGCTCTAGGGTTTTTTGCAGGCACAGGTCTACTGATTAATTATAACTTCAACTGTCATTTTAAAATAAACTGAAAGTGCTGAAATGGAGTATGAGCCCTTGTGTGGCTGACAGTACCCAAATGACAAAAAAAATGGAACCACTGCCCGAATTATCTTTTATAAAAAAAAATAAACCAATCAAGGGAAGCTACTGTTATCATATGACTACTTTTTTTCCTCTTCTCTCCCTTGTACCACTTTACCATAAAATCTACTGCGACCACCTCCCACTTACAAAATCAATGTAGGTGAAACTCCTACCTTTTTACCAAGTTCCTCAATGTCTAGTATAATCTGCTGGCGAATTTTGTCATCATCACTAAGCCCCTGGTTGGAACTGCTTCTCTCTGACCCTCGAACCTTTTTCAAACGCTTCAAACTCTCTTCCATTCTTTTTACTGATGTAAGCACCTCGCTGGTAACTTCAGAAAATCTGCATGAAATAAGCTAAAAATTACTTAACGATATAGTCTTCACACAAAGGTAAATGAAGCGCTTCCAGAATGCATTGAAAAGACTGGTCTATAACCATTATACAGCACTAAGATTTGAGGTATTGTGCAAAAATGCGAACTTTAAGGAGTGACATAATGTGCAAATAAAGACCAGGTACAATGAATTTTCACTGTCAATTCTAACTAAACATTATGAAAGAACTTTGTAATCTATTATCAGCAATACAGTGAGGGTTGGCTGTTCTGGGTTTAGCTCCCGTCTTAGGCACACTGTTCTTTCTCTGCATCTGCTTACAGGGCTGGCTGCTTGCCATTATATAGCGTTGCTGCTGGCTTGGCATAAAACACCAATCCCATCCCCCTTTCACAATGTATATGCAAATAAATAAAGAGAATTTCTTCTTTATAAGAGAGAATCTGTATTCTTCAAAAAAAAAACCTAACTCACTGGTCAATGAGGGATGAGAAGATAACATTAAGAATATGTGAATGATGCTTTGGTTCAAGGGTTTTCGAATACTCCTCACAAAAGGACTGAAGTGGTCGTAGCATTCCACTTAAATAGCCTGATGGCTTACTTGGAGCCTAAAAAATAAATAAAATGTTATGATAAAATTTTTCAATTTTAGAAGATACTTTTAACAAAACTCTCATGGTAATCTTTCAATTTACTCAAAGAACTTAAATTGTTCAGAAATATATTTGTTTCATATTTTATGAGGATATAAGCACTTCACTTTATGAAACTATTTTTTGAATATGGCACTCAGACATTTAACATACCTTCATCAATTGTTCTGGACAGACGATCACTGAGACTGACACAAAGTTTAGTGACTTTTTTTAATAATATTGTTTTCAATACTGCCTTCAGTGACACAAATTTTAATTCAGTCTGAAGTACAAAATGACATCTCACCTCACGATTAGTTCGTCGATACAAGCGAGGAATATCGCTGACTTGACGAATAAAAGCAGAGCACTGCATCTGAATTTCATCTGTGATGATAGCACAAAACTTTGGCAAATGCTCTTCTAGTGACAGCATGCTCTCTTGTAAACACTCTGCAAGAGAATATTGCCCATGACTTGTTACCCTGTTAATAACAACAATAAAAATGTGGAGGCAGAGGTCCAGAATGTTTGAAATAAATCTGTAATACACTCTTTTAACTACCTTTTAGCACAGCATCATTCTGAAGTCCAGCAGCAAGTATCTTTGGATGGACAGTCTGCTCATACATTACTGAAAGCTGTAAAAAATAAAATCACTCATATTTTTCCTGTTGCCATGATATTCAGTCTGACATAAATTAGACACATAGAGAAGGAAAGAAGTGATCCCTTAACCTGACATCTTGTTTGATGCAAACTCTTCACCATATTTGGCAAGAGAAAACACATCTGTTTGTAAACATGTTAACAAAACATCAAACCAGCACCCTTTTTTGCCTTTGTTTTTAGAATGAAATAATTAACCACATAGATTTATGCCAAAGATTCCCTGTAAGTGTTTCTCCAGTTTCTAGGTAAGCAGGTGTCACTACCCTAGAGTCCCCACATGTGAGCAGTATCAAATCCCATCCTTTCCTGAAAGTCCATAAAAGCAGACACAATATAAGTTGTTTTCAGCTCAACATAAATATTCTCTGTTTTAAATTTACCAGTTATTTCGATTTCTGCAAAGGATACTTAAGTCCTCAACAAAGGATGATATTTCCTTGTTTTATTGTCTGCTCATTACATATTGTACCTCTACAAGATACACGTGCCACTGCAATATAATCGTTCATCAAGAGCACAGGCAAGGAACAATGTCTTGTAACACATCAAGCCTTTGGTATTCCTGGAGTTTCACGATACTAAAATGAAGCTGTAGGTAAAACAGTTCTACTACACTTCATGTTGAAAGATCATCAAAAGCTGTGATTAGATATTATTAGATACTAGATAAGAATGTGATTCTTAGATACTGATTCTAGTAAATAGAGAACCTAATGGCTTGCTGTCTGCCTCCCAGGAAAGTAATGAACACTTGCTTCTAAAATGCTTGCTGGGTCCAAGAAGCTTGCCACCCATGTCACGGACTTGCTGCTCAAAGATTAAAGACTGACAGCCTCACACAGCTAGCAGCTCAGCCAGCATCATCTATCAGACCTACCTTTGCTTGCAGTGAGCAGGAATCGCAGAGCAGGAACACAATCTGACCAATGGTGATTGGCTGTTTGGTAGTAACTGCCTCCTGGTGATGCTGTGGTTGTGGTGAGCTAGAGCGTGGAACTGGTGACTGTGAACTTCCACTGTCACCAGCTCCTAGACTGCTAAGCTGACTAGTGCTGTAGGAGGATGTAAGTGTGTTCCTGGAAGGTTTGCTAGCTAGAATCTGGCTCCTGTGTTCCATCTGTGAACAAGTCAGACCATGTTTATCCTCAACTTTCTGGAGTTAGTTAAGTATCAAGCCCACACAGTTTCACCTTATCTGTCTGCTTCAGACTGCAAGCATTGTAAACTCATCATTACTGCAACGTAACACTCATTACAAGGAAGGTTGAAAAGAGCTAGAAAGATAATCTGCTCTTAGCTGCTTATTGTTAGCGACATAATTATAATCAGTCACTACAAATAAATCAAAAGTCAACTACCACATTGCTAAAGGGTATGGTGAACGCAGTGAGGATAATCTGAACATGTTTTTGTTAGGTCTTTGCAAAAACTTAATGAAAATGACTAAGTAACTTATTAAAGGAATTTTCTTAATTTTATGCATCCTAGTACTTTGCATCACATTTACTCTCAAAAAATGTAAACAGGGAAGCTCGCTCACTAGACACGGACAATTTACTGACCATTACTGTGCTATTGTGAAGTGACCAAAGGTCCCATGACAACAATAGATGCATGCAGGGGATAAAAAGATTATGGCAGTGGCAAAAAGAGATAAAGAAAATAACAGAACCTCCTCCTCATAAAGCTGATCAAGCCATAATGTGTGTCGTGACAGCTGCTGCAAGGTCAGTTTCCAGAAACGATGTACCAAAGCTGGTACATACACATCATCATGCCAACATCGCTCCAGTCCTGACCACAGAGTACTGAAAGCTTGAAGCTTCCATAGTCCATCATCTGAAGTCCAGACAAATGTGATCCATTTAAAACCATAATAAACAAGGTATTTGATATATTGCTGTCTGATGATTTGCACAACAAACGTCTAAAGCTTCTTCACAGCAACATCTATGACGGACAGTCTAATTTCAGGCAGTAAACAAATACCAGTTGCTACATGTTAATATGAAAGTACTACTTGTTTAGTTCATCTTCAGTTAAAGAGTGAGGGGGGGGGGGGGAAAATTGGTGTTTTACGCCGTGTCAGCAGCTAAGGCTATATTACGGCAAGCAGCCAGCCCTGTAAACAGATGCCAAGTGCAGAGAAAGATCAGTGCCCGAGACGAGAAATGAACTCAGGGCAGCCAACCTTCACTGTATTGGTGACAGGCGCTAACAGCGCTAACCGTTGCGCCACCGGACCGCTAGAGTTAAAGAGTGAAGCATTGCACAAGGAAGCTGATAGCAAAGTGAACACAGGTGAAAAGAACATTCGAAGTAATGCACCTACTTGTGGTAGTATTCAAGCCAGTGACCAATGCTGTTTCCAGCGCACCTGCAATTTCTTGGAATCTGAAAGTCACAATGCAGATTTCTCAGGATTTGTGTTGCCTGTGCATAACATGCTGAATATTCTTAGGGATATTTAATAGCAAGTGAAAAAGCAGTTCTATACTAAAGATTCTTACACACAATGTCCCCACACATCTACACAAATACAATGACATCCATGCACGCACAAACACCCATCATGCATGTGCACACACATATTACACATTCACACTCATCTCATCTAAATGATGACATCAGCATTAAAAATCTCAGGATGAAATTTATACCTGATCTGGAAATAGACTGGCAGGCTCCACTTTGTACAAAAGCTATGGTAACTTGGATGAGTTCGTAGGCGCTGTACGCTGGCTTGAGTTCCACACAAAGACTCTATGCTGTTCAGAAACTGGAGGCTTATCAAGTATTTCTGCAGAAAAACAGTTACGAAGGCTGCAAATTGGAGCAATTTTACATTTTACCTGATGCCTACAAGTGTTAGCTAAATGTAGTTATTGCTTATAGGATACTACCTCGACAGCCAACCCCCACAAAAACTTTTCCATCATCCCTTCCACTCATTTAAATATCATACACCAAATTGGCAGCAGCACTTGTTCCTTCTCATTCAGATAACCATCAAACTAGTCTCCAAAGTTCACGATATCATTAAACGGCCAAGTAGTTATAAATGGACTTTCACATAGGTTCTGTACATTAGTAAGGATGTCAAGATTACTTGAAATCAGGGCTTCAAAATCACCAATGATGCATACACTAGAACCCAAGGGAAACAACTTTTATCACTCATGCAAGCAAACATATATTATGCAAAAATTACCAAAATTAAAAATTAAATTCATGTTAATCATACCTTGTGGAATACTTCAGGATTACCAGGTGCAAATATAGATGGAGTGCGTGCCTCCAGGTTGCTGACAATTTCAGGCCACACTGCATTCACCAGAAAATCATAACCCCTGATGACCTCCCCTGATCTAATATGAATCACAGAAATAAAAAATATTAGTCTAGAGATGTATGTGTGTATGCTTTGTCTCACTCTGCCTACCTCCTCTTACACACACAATTATTTTTTTCTTGCTGTCTCTGATTTGGTCACCTACTCAAAAAAACATCATACCCTGAGCTAGGGCATGTTATCTTCCTCAAAGTAGAGCAGTGTGTAGGCACAAACTCAAGCACTTTAGCAAACATTCCCTCCAGACCTTGATTGCAGGACCGCAGAAATGACTCTGAGATCACCTGCAACATATAGAAAAATATAAACATGTAGCTACAAAGGCTACAATTGTTAGAGTTGGTGGGAAAAATAAGTAACCCAGACCACAGTTGTTAAAATGCAAACATCAAGTAACTGATGGCAAGCTGTTTCGCTTTGATTCCTTTTGAAAGTAAGTTGATTATAATAGAAATATAAATTGCCTGCCTAAATTATGAATCTACATCAGGAAGATTTATTCTTACCTCTTCCATGTAGGGTTTAACAATGTGCTGCCGGAAGAGATTCTCTGCATCGTGTATCTTATCAATAAGAGCATACGTGCGAAGGCACTGCCTCAGCATGGCAACATCTTCTTGCTCCAAGCCCTCTAAGAAGGAACCTTCTAGACTGTACTGTAAAGTTGTCGTGATGTTGGCAATGCGCTGAAACAGCAGTTTTGAATTAAAAATCCACAGTGAACACTTTCCTCTCTCTTTGCTGTTGATTCTGTTGAGCATTGGAGTAGATTTGCATGCAGACACCATGCAACTGCTATCGTTTCTCAATCAAATCTAATTAGTACAGTGAATTAAGAATAAACCACTTACCTGGCAATTAAAGATAAAGAAGGCCTAAATCTGTCATAAATTTATCACAAGGCCAAAGTAGCCCTTACCGGCTTTATCTTCTCCACAAGCGGCAGTCCTTGCTTTTGGAGACATAAAACTGCAACTTGTTAAATTCTGTGGCCACACGCTCAATCAACTGTCCACTCAGCTGCCTGGAAAGAACAACACTTGGTAGCTGGTACTCAAGTGGTTTATTAACATCTATAAGCAATGATTTATTTAGGTCTTTAAATGCTGTAAAAAGCTCTAAGATCTATGAAAATACATAGGCTAGTCAACTTTTTAAACCACCATAAAAATGTTGCTTTCACCTAAATCCCAAGCACAGGGTGGTACATAGACTGCAAACATCAGGACAGTAACCTTCACACTCAAGATTCTTTTTTTTTCAATAAACTAGCAGTCAAAATTAAACCATTTACAGTAAAAAATATCCTGTCTACAATCAAAAGCATGTCTTCTACAGAATTAGAACTCCATACATCATGCACAGAACAGCACATCTCGAAATAAATTAATGTAGGCACTTACCCTGCTAAAAGTGTTCTCTTTGTTGGAGAGCAGGAAGGGCTTCCACTGCCAGTGCTGTGTATACCAACCAATTGTTCAATTTTCTCTACAGAGTGTGTGATGTTGATCAGCCGTTGTAAGCATGCCTAATGCAGAAGCGGAAAAACACAGACACGCTTAAGGGGCTTCTTAACCAGACACCGGCAGATATGTGACAAATAAGGCAAATATTTCATGTGATTTTCATGTAAAAATGTTACAACCACTATCACATAATGTGTCAATATCTGTAGTTAAGAAGACTATCTGGGGTATGGAGTGCAAATAGATTAGACAGTTTTGTTCATGCATGTTCAAGACTGAAGCATTAACATAATGAGACAGTGTCTTTCCAGTCTCCTCTTTTAATCTCGTGAATACACAATGTTGTCTACATCTGTGATCACCTTTTTTTGTTGAATTTCTTTCTTCTGCTTCATCTTCTCTTCAACTGCCACCATGGCTCCATGCATTGCAGTACGCACACTCTGTGAATTGAATATAATCATCAAATGTCTGCTTTAGATAACTACTTGAAACTACTTATAACATGGGTCAAAAACATTTTATCAGCAAATGTACTCATGATTCAAGAAAAACTGAGGATGGATTTTAAAGTCCTGCTCTGTTTCCATAATCTATTCTCTACTTTTCATTGCAAATATAAAAAAAAGAGATAAAATAATCATGACTTATGATAATTACTTTGATTTGAATGCACTATCATGACAAACTGCAAACCCTTTGAATTAAAAGCAGTCAGTGTTTTCAGCAAAAATAATAAAGAGCTGAGTAATAAGTATGGTAATAAGTAAGCAATATGGTAATAAGTAAGCAAGTGTAAATATTCAGTCGATGTAAAAGCAAATGGCTACCATAGCTTTAAACTTTGCAATTTATATTCAAGTACAGTGATTCACATTGAAATGAAATAATTTATAAGCATCTTACCAGCACTTCTTCTCTCAATTGACCTAAAGGAACTGTCAAATTACTGATTGCCTTGTCCATTCCAACCTGATAATAAAGAAAATAAAACTGTGTAAATGATCTCTAAATGACAGCTTTATTCATCCATAATTTACAGAAACTGATAAAATTTGCTAGACATGAAAAATACCATTTGACTGTCAGTAAAATAAGTATTGCAGAAAAAAACTACACATGCATTTGTAAGATGTCTTCTCTGAATGTATATTGTAAAGTCTTTCCTCCCACAACTTCATAAACAAAATTCCACCACAAACAATAGTCTCACTTTGCTTAGGTATAGTACTTGATACAAATAAAAACTTCTGTCATCAGTGATAAATTCATCGTTTGGGCATTGGTCAATTCAACTTCTGACATTGGGAAAAGTTTAGGGGGGGGGGGTAGGTTGGAATTTTACGCTGAGCCAGCAACTAAGGCTATATCATGGCAAGGCGGCCAGCCTTGTAAACAGATGCCACATGCAAAGAAAGAACAGCGTGCCCCAGATGAGAGCTGAACCCAGGAGAGCCGATTCTCACTGTATTGGTGACAGGTGGTAACTGTTCTGCCACCAAACTGCCCGTCATTGGGACAATTTGGTTTTAAATGGGTAGATATTGTCTTGGTAGGGGCCGATTCATTTTAGGCTTGAGGTTAATATAGATGAGTTGGAGTCACACAGCCTTACCACCCCACCCCTCTAAAGGAATGAATGAATGTTCATGAATGTGTGTGAGAGTGTGCATGCGCATATGATAATTTCATTCTATCAAGATATACTTTAATTGATAATGAATCTGTGTCAAGAACATACCAAGTTAGTGGAGAGGTTGACAAAGTCTGCATAGTCTTTGTTGATGAGTTCTATCATTGCACTTTTAAGAATCTTGAGATAGATGCCGAGGTCATCCCGGAGAGTTTCCAATGGCACTTTCTTTCGGCAGTCAATAACAAACTTGTCGACATCAAAATCCTTCTGAAATTTATTTTATAAAAAATTTTCTTATTCCTTTAACACTTAAAATAACGAAAACAATAAATTATAGGAATAACTTTTGTAATTTCATCTAACCCTGAAGTATTTTATTTACTGGTTTTGGGGGATCGGTGGTGTAGTCGTCTAATAGGTATTTTGCTGCACACTTTTTTTTTTAAAACTTAGTTTGGCTTAGTTCTATTAATAATACGCAACTGCTTCATTAATTTCCACAATTCGTACAAAGTAATCGGCATGATATAGACGATAATACGTGGCTTATTGTATTCTTTTCTGTTAAGCTTTTTTACCTTCATAAATTCCTCTTTGTCAAAACAAAGAGAGGATGGCCCTGATGGCAAAGAAAAACCCTTGGCTACATCCACAGTCATTTTATTTGATGTATTTACTGACTGTTCGTTTCAAGATCACATAGTAAAGGGAGTTTGGTTATGGTTACTGACTGGAAACCATGTTGCTGCTGTAGACGACAATCTGAAAATCACAATAATCAAGAATTTTATAAACAAGAATCAAGCTATTTGAAGATAATTTCAAACGGGGTAGTTGAAATGAAAACTGCTTATTCACCAACCTTAATTTAAATGAAGGTGCGTGTGTTCATACTTAAGCACAGAAAGTGTGATCATGAAACATTTTTTAAAAGAAAGAACTCGAATTTAAACTTAATACAATGGAGTGTTTGGGGCCTTATTAAAACACTTTGCCCCAGTCAGCCCCTTCTTCAGTTCTTGTAAAAAAGATAAGAAAACGCAAAGGGATTTTAATAAAAATATATTTTAATACATTAATATAAATTTACAAAAGCTTGTTTCTACACTATTTAGCATCAGATCAACGTGCTTTAATTTTAAGCAATATTAAGCGAAAATCAGTAAAGGGAGACAAGTTCATATCTTCGCTAACGCCTTCAGTTGTGTCCCCTTAAACGTAAATTGGTACCTCAGAGGTTCTAATTACATGCATTCACTTGATATGTGGATGATTATTACTTATTCAGAGTTATTTTTCGGTTAGGGTAAGGGCTAGGGCTCATTCCTTCCTTCATTACGCGACGAACAAAACAACTTCTTTCAGTGTAAGCTCCAACACTATCAGGTTTGGAGAAAAGTAACGAGAATGTATTTCATCGTCAGACATTGCTTCCGCTGGTGGAGAGAGATTTGCAAGCGTTAAAATTATCATTGATGCAAGAAGATATATGTTAATAAATGTAGAGAAAAAAAAAGTGTGTAGAATGTTTTGTTTGCTGTCTCTACGTTTCTGCGATAACGTATTTGTCAGATCATCAACATATATGTATGGCTATAACAAAAAAGGAATTTGTTTTAATGTAGAAAAGCAATTTTACTAGTTACAAAACACATACACACACAAAGATAGTGGGGAAAACAGCAATAAGACGGGTGTCAATATATCATTTAAGTAGATGAAATATATTGTTAAGACACAAAGAAATATCAGCATCATTGCTTTAAACTAGGTAGGTCCTTGGCCATTGTTCTCGCCTACAGTTCTGCTTCTTTGCACGTGAGACTCGAGGCGCATAAAACTCATTCTCGCAAGTCCTCGCCATCTGTGAGATCAGCAGCAGTATGATCTAACGATGCCAGGAACACAGTTTGACTTCTGAAGGTAGGTCTTCGATAATTTCATGGAAGAATAGAAGCTTTACACATGTGTTAAATGTTCCACCCATGCGGGCTAACATAGACTTCCTGCCTCACCTGTCGATAAAATGGTCTGTTGGTGTTATTTAGACGGGTGGAATCGTGTGCTTATCGCACCCTTTGACAGCCTCCTCGTCCAGCAGTTTGATGGGATTTTCTTTCATTCAGGCGTTTGAGTTTTATTCCTGCACACGCATCTCGACTGCGAGGCTCTCAGGTCCCTGATTCCAATCAGCACCATGGTGCTGGTGTCGGCCATTGTTCGGTCAAGGATGACGGTTCACGGAAGAATGGCTCTGTTCGGGATAAATGAAAGAACAACATTTGATTGACATATTGTCCTTGCTGAATCGAACCGTAAACAGCGGAGACGAAGGCCAAGCAACGAATATTATGTAGCAATGAAAAGGGCGTATTATGGGCGACTATTATAACACATCACGGCGGAATTGACTTCACCTGGCCCATGGTGCGGACCAGCGAAGGCATAAACATGTATCGGTCGCCTGATAAGAGAGCACAATGCCTGGTAATTGTCTGTACACGGGTAGAATATCGATACAAACGATGGGGGAGGGTCAGGCGGAAGAGGTGGGTGGAGGATGTTTCATGCATCTGCAACCGTTGTCGTTGCAGCTGCACTGCTGTCGTTGTTCTGATCTGCGCAACAGTGAACGTCTCTCCTTCGTCCACTTCTTCTTTCGTCTCCCTCGTCCCCTCACTTTACTTACACTCTCTTTCTCTCTTTTCTTCTTTGGGGTGATTCCGTCGTGAATCGGTAAAGCGCACGCTTGTTACCAAACAGGTGAAGTTCGTGGTTAGAAGATTCGAATCTCGCCTCCGGCTCATTAATTTGTAACTTTATTTTGAGTTATAATTCTTGTAGAATTAGTCAGCTATACTTGCATGTATTGCAATTTAGTTCTTTTTAACTTATCTCAGGATGATCTCTAACTGATCTCTATCACACACACAAGCTTTTCCCTTTTTTCTCATCTCTCTCTCTCACGCACAAAGAAAGAAAGAGAGAGGATAGCTACGCTAAGTCTGTCAACCTTTCCAAGACTCGTGCCTCGTGCCATGGCCGCCCGGCGTAAACCCAATCGATCGTGACGTATACAAACAACACTTGATGAACGTCTTGTCAACGTCTTCCGCTCAGTCCACCTCCAACCCCCTTCGTGAACAGTCTTCAGGAGATTGCCGCTTTTCCACCCTCCAAACCTTTCTTTTTCCATGTAAGTGCCTCTCGCAGGTGCTTGCAGGTGTGGAGGACCGCCGAGTGTTCTCGAGAAGAAACCCACGTCACAGAAGCTTGCTTTAAAGGCCGAAGTTTTCTGTCAGGACAGAAGACAGTGGTATCGCCCGTGCGAGGGAAGGTAGGAGTACACGCGATGCTATTTGTGTCCAGTCGTCTCAAATTACTACTGTACCTGGACAAAGGCGGGGTAGAGATCAGAGACACCGCCGACCAGCCTGGCAATAAAACTTCTTCCTCCTCCGACCATTGTACTTGCCGCAGGGTCTGAGCGGTGAGGCGAAACGACTTCTATGTGAACCTACTGTCACAGGCTCTAGCCTAGCAATGCAATGTCTTTCTGAGCTGAGTACTTGTGTTGGCGGTCAGAAAGCTGAAGTGAAAAAGTTTCCAACTGAACACACTGTCAGGGTTCGGACTGAATGTATTCTCCACCAACAAACAAAACTAGAATATACAAAACAGAGAAGAATGAACAGCGCAAGTGACACAAACATAAAAACAACTGAATTTTCAAACAAATCAGTGGCTGGAGGCACTGCCGTACAGATTGATACATAACAAAGCAAAATCACCAGTATAACAATGGAAGCACAAAATTTAACACTATTACTCATCCTTCAATTGATATCACAGAATAACAAACATGTAAAGTGAACAAGATAAAATCAGCGATAACATACGAGTGGGTCTTGCAGTTTTAGACTGGAAGGAACATGTCTATATAGACAATACATTTATCGGTGTGGAGCTGTACCGTGGTAACAACAATTCAGTTTTGAAAGTACAAACATTGATGGTAAATTATTATCTCATTAATGAATGATGGTTGGAATTTGTTATTTAAATTATATTATTAATTTCCGAATCTTCATCAGAACTACTGTCTGTTTCAATTAACATATTTTCCTCATGTTCGGAATCAAATTTGTATTGTTCACGACACATCTCCAGATATCCTCTACTAAATTATAAGTTTTCTTTTTTAAAGTGCGTTGTCCAAGTTGTCTCCGATTGTGCTGTACACTTGCTTTGTTGTAATTTGAAGTAGAGTCTCTATCAACGTGTTCATTCCAGTCTAAAACAGCGAGACCCATGCGCATGTCATAGTGCATCGTGTTTTTAATATGAACACGCTTAGGCAGATACATCAGACATATATTATTAAAACTTTCAACATAAAATGTGTCCCTAGACATCACGTAGTCCTCAGGATGTTTATACAGGACATGGCCGTGTAGAAAGTCGCTCAGCAGCTTGACAGCAGCAGGATCAGTCAGCACTATTAGAGATGGTATATAGAGCGATTGCCTGCAAGGTGAGCCTTGGTTACACTTGTCATGGATGTTTTGGAAATGTGTAATACATCCATCCAACAAGTGCCTAAGTCTCACAGGGTCGCCATCGCAATGATCTATACACCAGTACACATGATCTCTGACCGCTGCTGTCTTGTCGCTGAGCTGAGGATGCACGTCTTGCGATGTTGACTTTACTACCTTGCGCCAGTTTTTTCATCCCAGCTTTGATACTCTTAGCGACGTGCCACCTCTCGTTGATGTTTCTAACACTTTATTTTTTACTAACTTATTTATTGTCACGTTACGATCGTGAACGTGTTCTTGAATTCTAACACCTGACTCATTCATACTTGCATACATCCTCTCGCATCCCACTGCCTCGTGCCGCTGGGTGCACACGTCGTCCTCTTTGGTGATATGCTGGAGGTTTACAACCTTGTGAGTCGACAGTCCTAAAGTAACATGATCAGTGTGATACGAATTTTTCCGACAAGCGTGCCGTGCATCTGTCATCACACTGATCCCGTCGGTCAGAGAAAACTGTTTTGTTTGAAGTGAAACTGTTACAGACTGGCGCTTTTCACAAATGTATCATTTACATGTCCCACATTGGCACAATAAACATTTTTGAAAATATTGAATGGCGATAATCCCCGATGTAGTGCAAGGTACATTCTTTCACTTGCAAAATAACTGTCACCTAGCGGAGACTAGTTACAAAATACAAACGATATTATGTCCGGTAGGACAACCAAAGATGATCAGCACGTGTCCACCCATTTTTGAAATGTTCACTTGAAGCCAAGAGGTGCACGAGACTGAATGTGCATGAACGTGACCTACAATTTTATTCACCTTGTACTCACCAACAGACAAACATGGACTCTGAGTTACAGGTGTTACAGGTGTTACAAGTGTGAATTGTTCCCCATTTGTAAAGGTACGAACATTGCACTCAAACAGATGTACTTTATGTCAGTCACCAGATGAATAACCTGAATATTGTGAATATTATCAACCCTTATGAGTGAAGAAAGATATAGAGAGATGAAAAGCATCAAAAATAAAGTTTTAAAATTCAGTTGTCTTTGTGTTTGTGTCATTTCCGCTGTTCATCTCTTTCTCCCTTATTTTCTTTTTATTTTATTTTATTTTTATTTTATTTGATGGAGAATACATTCAATTGCCGGTCCTAACCCTGACTGTGACAGTATGTTCAGTTGCCAACCGTTTCACTCGGCTGAGAAAGACGGTTTATCGCCTGCGATCTCAACTTTGCCTCGGGGCCAGGGTAGCAATTAGGGAAGACTGACCGCTGGTACTGACCCCGTGTACTCCTACCTTCCCTCGCACGGGCGAAACCATTTGAAAACACGCCCATTTCGACTTCGGCCTTTAAGCGCCACGCCAGGCTTGTTGTCCGGCTCTCAGCTGAATTCGCCAGCGACTTAGTCGTCCTCGGGCTTGTGCAACAGGCTTTACTCGCCCCGGTGACTCAATAGCGCCCCCTTTTGACACTCGTCAGGGGCACTTAATCAAGTGTTAGTGTCAATCGCGCGCACACGCACACATTCCGATGTCATGACGTCAGCTATGTCCAACCCATTAAAACCGATTTGACAGGGAGGCCAACTGCTTCTCTGCAAACGAGCATCTAAGCCACAAGTAACGAGTGAGTGAGTCACCGCGAGGTACTAAGCCGCCATTACACCAACGAACCTCTTCCTTAGCAACCATCTCAGAATTCTTCGTTTTGACACCAGCATCTTTCTGCTTGTACTGAAGCAAGCTGCGCTGTCATAAGAGATTATCCACCTCCCACCCACAATAGACTCAACCTTCCAGAAGATGTACCCTTTTGGCAAAGCCACCTGACAATCTTGTCACCAAGCTGTGACTTCGCCTGGATGTACCTCGAGAAGCAACTGTAATGGATTCAGTCGGACCTCCAGTGTGTGTAGCCCCAGGCACCGACACCAGCTAAAGGGGTGGAAGGGGTGCCGGGGGGGATGCTGGGTTCACGGCCGTAGCAGAGACACACCCCGAATGCTGTAACCCTTCTCCACCCCACTTCCCGAGGTGGCAGCACGTGCGGGCTGTTAGCGGACGAGTGTGAAAACGACGGGCCTGGAGGCTGTAGGAGAACGGTACTTGGGTACCCGGCAGCGGAGCGCTATTTGTCTTGCTTGACTGATTTTCTAGTCGTTCTGAAGGCTGTTTGTCATCAGCCTCTCGTAAGAACCACAGTGACAACAGCCAGAGGACTGTCGTACCTACAATGCACAGCATCAACCGGTGAAGACATAAGTCAGTGGGAATGAGGGAAGATGTCACTCGCCTTTGTTCTCTCCACGCGACAACTGATTTTGCCCGCAGAAATTTTATGAACACTGCGATAACAATCGGTTTAGTTACCGTGTAAAAGCAATAAACGATTGTCACACAGAAGCGTAGCGGTTTGATGGTGGATGTCATCCTCGCGCCGAGCTGTAACGATCCTTTAGCACAGCGGTTCTCAACCTTTTACATGTGGCGACCCCCCTGACGAACACCGGTACGTCCGCGACCCCCCTTAGCCAGCTAGGTCGGTGGAAGAGCGGGGGGGGGGGGGGGGGGCAGCTTTAGCTAACCTCGAACGCAGCGTCGAGGAAATCAATGCAATTCAACAACGGAAGAGCAAAGTTCGTATCTGCAAGAAGTATACTAAAGCTAATAAATATTATTTTATTGGACACTCACTTTGATTAATGAGAAGGTTGAGCCTGCTTGCTGTTGCATAGAGAAGCGAACCTGTGTGCGATGTTCGTACCCACTGCTATTCGCAGCTCAGCCTCTGCGTCCACACGATTTCTGTATTGAGACTTCAGTGCTGCCAATGCTGAAAATCCTTGCTCACACATATAAGAAGTTGAAAATGGCAGCAGAACTTTCATTGCTTTCTCAGAAAGGAGAGGATATTCACCGTTGATGCTAATCCAGAATGTTGTCACTGGTGTTGTGTGGAAGACCATTTTCAGGGATTGGTCACTCGAAAGGTCGATGAGCTGCTCTTCTTCTTGCGTGGACAACCCGCTTGTGCTAGGATCAGCCACAAATGGATTACGAATCCAATCGTATTTAGTCACATCAATTTCAGCGAAATAATGCTGAAACCTTTCTTGCAGTCCGTTTAGATGGGCAATAATTACCTTTTCACCTGATCAAGATTCAAGTTGTCAGCCTTGCACTTACACAAGCACGGAAACATATCAAAAATATTTTCTTGGCGTATCTTTTGCGTCCACAACGAAATTTTTCGGACGAAAGCATTCATCTTGTCAGTTGTTTGTAATATGGTGGTGTAATATAGGGGAGTCAGCGATGAGAGATTGGGGGAGAAAGAGGGCAAAAGGCGAGAGGAGGGAGATTGGAGGTTTAATTGTTGAGAGGGGGATTGTGTTTTGAGTTTTGGAAGTGAGAAGTCACTGCATGCCGAGACAGTGTACTTGAATAGGAAGAAGAGATTTGGAGTTTGAGCCCCCGCACCACTCGGTTACACAATGTAAACTAATTTCACTAATACCAGTATAAGAAACTTTTTTTAAAAAATGACCACCTTCGCGACCCCCTTGTAGGCACGTCGCGACCCCCCAGGGGGTCGCGACCCACAGGTTGAGAACCGTTGCTTTAGCAGTTCTCAATGTCATTTCAATTTTTTGTTGCGACATTACACAACTGGGGAACTCATAGATTCTTGACGATAGTTAATACAATTTTCTTTCTGGGTCTGACATCGAACTATGTTTATTTCATGTTTGCATCCTTCTCTGACATTAAGAAAAGAAAACAATCTGCGTTATACGCTCAACCCGGGAATGGCAAATGACATCCAGCTGTTGCCAATAGTGTTTTGGTGGTCAAGGATTTTCGAAAAATATTGTGTGTGTGCGCAATAGTAACAATGCATTTGTGTGTGGGGGAAATAGTTGACTTACTTGGAGCTGAATTTTTAGTAAGGCTGCATAACACTGGTTTTTATTGTTTTGTTATTTTTTTATTAATGTTACGGCGGACTATAGTATTGTTTTATTTGTCCTTTTAGCTCCCTGGCTTGTCACAAATACAGAGAGCGTACTAAGGTACCGGATGTTGATCTTTATGCCTCCACGCTGTTCATATGACTTTTGTTCACTCTACTGCCTGTCGGCTTATCTTCCCCCCATCTCTCTCTCTCTGAATATTCAGCTCTAAAATCAGTGACACTAACTATCAGCATGATAGACACACGAACTTGTATGACTGGACTGCTGGCAGACGATTTTTTTTCCAGTTAACTACTAAAACGAGGCATGAGACTACAAAGCTTCCGGTTTAGTCACATTCTTTGTTTAGGCTCGCCGAGACTAACGGAGAACTTGGCAAGAGGCTAAGCGTTGGTCTCGGCAGACAGACAGCAATCCACCTATACACATCCATGGGTAGACACGGCGAGTCACCTACATCTTCTAAGCCATTAACATGGAATCCTATACATCTTTCTTTTCGTTCTGATTCTTTCTCTCTACCATCATATCTTCTCCCCGTAGCTACAGGTGAATGCATTTTCCACTCAAAACAATTAGATCCGTCACCTCTACCTGGATTTCACCTTAGAAGCGCTTGTAACCGACAAATCTCATCCAAGAAGGACTAACCCTGCCTGAAGATATCCTCGTGTTTGTACAACGAGCACTTCCCATCATGCCAGCACCGTCCTTCTCAGTCTCAGAGCTCATTACGGGTAGAAACCACGCAGGCGGTGAATGGCAACCGAGGCGTAAAGGGACGCGGCTGGGGTGGGTATTACGAGGGCGAGAGTAAACACAATTGCCGCTAACTGGGGAGTCCACCCATCCGATTAGTGGCAAGCCACCCGGCCGATCTCCCGTGAGGAGCGTAGCAGCCACCCGATACCCCACAAACGCATAGAATCAGATGGGCATGCGCACCTGTGCGGGGTATACCAACAGGCCGACGCTGGAATGGAATGGGATGGCAAAACGAGGAGGGTGTGGATAGAACGAAGACGAGGGACTACCAGCACAACATGAAAGGGACATGAGAGTATCATCTCTCCTTCTACTCTCAGCTCTCATTCTCCTCCGCGCCTTTTTCGCGTTGATAGGAAAACTTAGAAGGTCGAACGATAAACTCTATCGGAGAGAAAGATAACAACCAGGGAGTGTTATCCGCGATAGCAGCCACCCTGGTGTGTTGGTGCATAGACGGGGAAAAGCAAACTGACATTTTGACAGAAGAGAAAGACCCCCTCCTCATCAAATACCTTTTGTTTTTAATTCCGTGTATTTACCAAAAGATTTACGATACTGTAAATATCAGATATAGCATCAGATGTGTAGTATCTACCAAACACATATCAAACACATTAAAATGTCAGAACAATTAATAAATGTTGTGTTGATGGTGTAGCATGCCATGTGTTGTGTCCTGTAAATAATTGCTGATATTTAGGTCCTGGAATATTTCTTTTCACCGTTTAGCTTACCTGAACATTAACTGGCCTTCACCTAAATCTTGAGCTACATTCTAGAATCTTCTTGGACACAGAAGACGTTGGCAGGAGCCATGGTTTAACTACTTCCGGTGCAAACTTCTACTGTTTCTGTCACTGAATGCATTAAACCGATGATTTCTTGATTGAGAGATTGAAAGAACCTTTCTGGTCATACTCTGATTCAGATCATCCACGAAATTGTTTCGTATTTATCGCTAATAGAGGTTCCAGCCTGAAACTGATGCAGGCGTGACAGGCAGACAAGTACTTCGCCATCTGACAGACAAAATAAATGTTTAAAAAACTTTGTACTCCCCTTTCTTCTTTTCCTGCACACCATGGTACACGTGGATCAGTGGCTTTAGTGGAAAAAAAAAAAGAAAACTACATTGAAAGTATATATCATAATTATGGCATCAAGACGCCACTTATCTTGTGTTGTTTATCATACATTCTTCGTCTCTATCTTGTGTTATTTGTCATACCTTCTTCTCTTTTGACACGAGAGACCAGCTGATCAGCTGCGAGAGTCGACTACGAGACAAGAGGTACCCTTCATGTTATGAGAATTTTTCCCAATCCTGAAACTCGAACTGAGGGTCGGAGCGGAGTTCTTTCTACTTAAAAAGCAAACTGTGATTGCCGATGATCGTTGTGAACCTACTCTAGGTGACCTCTTGGATTCAACATTTAGCATTCAACAGTAGCTAAGATAAAGAAGCGAGGGACAACTCAAGCCTGAAAGCGGGACATCACTGCTGTCAAATATTCGTCTGTACAAGTTATTATTACATTTCTTCCTTATTTGTATTCTCTAGCGGCATTTTTCTGTAAATCTTTCTTCCTTTTTCTGAAAGTTCTGTTTTCCAGATTGAGATTCTGCTTGGTTAGAATGTGATGTCGTGATTCACCACGAAATACAACAAATTTATTTTATTAAACATGTACAATTAACAATTAACGTTTAAATAATAAGGAAGGTTTTCTTTAGGAACAACAATGAATTCAATGCTTGACAGTTGTGTGTGTTTTTTAATTGAGCAGCGAACAGGCTATCTGCCAGTGACAGAGATTAATGGTATTAGAGTATGCATGAAACAATGCTCATTGTATTGGATTTTGTTGACCCTGATGAGGTTTTTTTTACTTACAGATGATTGGACAGTTTGAAGGGTAATGGCGCGATAAAATGTGCATGCAAGGAGACTTGGCCTGGCGGACATATTGCTTGCTATAGTGAGCGCCCTGTGAGGTGGAACCACAGACAGAGTGCGGCAATCACAGGATTGACAGAGAGGCAAAGAGACTGTGTAATGTGCTGTGAATGAGCCCCTCACCTTGGTCTGAGAGAGAGAGAAATGTGGGAGGGGGAGACAGAGGGAGGAAGAACTTGGGTGGGGTATATGGTAAGAAAAGGAGGGAAATAAAGTAGAGAGAATATGTGCGTGAGTGAGTGCGTGAGTGAGTGATTTATAATTCACAAATGTTTTACTTTGCTTTAAGAAAACGACGAATTGCTCGTTATTTTCATGTCTTTAAAGCTAAATTCAATCCCAAAATGAGATAGGTTATATAAAATTATGTGTAAGGTTGCCTTCTACCCAACTTCTGACTCCTGTCCACACACACAATTGTTTAGCTTGATGTGGAGTCGCCTATATACATCTTATGAAAGCACAGACCATGGACTCTACGCCTAAAAGTAGTTAAGCTTTTCACCTTTTGTATGCATAGACCTTTTATCTTCTGTGTATATTCTGTAATTGTAATTGTAGCTGAAAATTGTTGGTATGTGTATCACATGTACACGAAGTGCTTGCTTTCTTCATGCTTTAACCTCATCCAGTCTTTTCGCTTGTTCTTCGTTCGGTCTTCCATTGTTAGTTAAGCTTGCTCACAATTCTGTTGATGTGGCTACTCATTCTTTCAGCAAGTTTCGTAGCTTAAAAACGAAGAGAAAGGGAGTTTATTTTCAGTCCTCCATACATGTTGAGATGATGTCTCTCTCTCTACGCATCATAGTGTTTCAAAAAAGAAACGGTATCTTTCTTAACTTATTTTAAAGTTATGAATTTCTGTGAGCACTTATAAATTTCGAAAGGATGTCACCGTTTGCAAAATTCTGAACAGTTTGAATTCGAATTTCCAACCCGTTAAGATGCTGACGTCATCTAGGTGGTCTTATCGTCATGGTGATAAGGTCTCCATTTGACTGAGCTGCCGCCTTCTCTGATGGGTTAGTCACCACGCTCCAGTGTATTTAGTATCTTTTTTGTGTCACTCGTTTATTGCATCTTTCAGCTTCGATGTCAGAGCGACGAGAAAGGGGGACAAGTGCACGAGGTGGGTGGGGTGAATCGTGGAGGCAGGGGAGGAGGGAGGGAGTCCTCCATCCACTGGCACATCCTAGTGCACGAATTAGTGTGGAGGGAAGAGAGATAAAAAATAGAGAGAGCCAGCCAGTCACATGCTGACAGGAAGTCAGACAAAATGGAGGTACAAAGAAAGCACTGCAAGACAAACAGATGGGTGGTGTACGGATAGACGGGTAAACATACAGAAACCGAGATAGGGAGTAGATAATAAGGAAAGAATGAAAAATGAAATAAGAGACAAAACGAAAGCAAATATAAAAGAAAACAAGTAAAGGAAAAGAAAAATGAATAAAACAAACAAAAATGGAAAGAAAGACAATAACTCAAACATTTGTATGATGCAGAATGATTGATTAACTTTGTATAGTGTATATACGGTCTAACTGAGCACAGGAGAAAGACAGAAAGAAGAATATAAAGCGGTTTCAGCGAACAAACCAACTTAGAAGGTTATTGAAATAACTTTTCAACGTAAGGAAACCTTGTCATGATATCATTGTAGTATCAGTCAACAACCACACTACAGTATGGTGTACAACTTTCTCTTTCTCTCAAGTAGAACAGTAGGATCGCTTGCTCCATGATTGTACTCTACATCTATACACTAGTCAACCATGCCGATGGCATCAACTGACTTAGTCAGACATCTTCCCACAGCACCATGGTAGGAAATAGTTCAGAAGGTCTGATGATAGACGTCGGGCAAGGACAAGGACGAGGACACGGCGATGATTGGATCAGTGGCGATGCAGACAATGTAGTGTCATCGGCTTGCATCAGTCTGTGACATCGAATCAGGCTTCAGCAGCAGCAGCAGCAACCGCACAGACACAGACACCAAGCGACCGCACACCAACTTTTAAACTACAAAACTCAGACTTCAAAAGGAGTTTTGTAGTTTTATGCATTTCTCTCTCAGGGGAAATTAAAATCGTTATTATTATTGGTGTGTTATGATTATTAAAACACATCTGCATATTTTTTAAGATAAAGAAAAATCTCTGATGCAATCTGTCTCTCATAATGCTATCAAGCATTTCCAGTAAATCATTAACAGAGGTGCAAAGTGGAAACGCAAATCCTTCAAATTTAATTCCTATAAAATCTGATACTCCGTTTTGTTTCGCCCACTCTACTCCCCCTGTAGTGTACCCAGAAGTATGTTCTCTTAAGTGTTGTTTTGTTAATGGTTATAACTTAATGCTGGTTTGAGCTTTTGGTCATTAACACATCTGAAACATTTTTTATTACTAGTCACTTCGTTTCATACCAATAAATAAATATTACCATCTAGTGTCTATCTTGTGTTTTCCCTGGAAACAGTATAACTAATGGTTTATGATATTTCTTGAAGAAGTTTGGAACAAAAAGTAACCCAGGCGGAAACTGCCGAAGTTACTTTTGTTATACATGAATCTGCATTCTTGTTATCCTGTAATCTGAACCGCCAGCATATCAGGCAGACAGGATAATATTATGCACTCTGTTCATCAATTCCATGCAAATAAAAAGAACATTTTTACAACGCTGTGAATCGACCCCATTAAAGACCTCCCCTTCCTCAGAAAATAAAATTGAATTAATTTTTATAATATAATCACAGTAAGAAGACAATTTATTTACTTTTTGTGTCCACTCAGCTGAAATCTGGCTGTTGCTGTGGCTCAGTCAAACCAACCTCTGGTTTGTGTGTTGGGAGGCTGGTGATAAACTCACAGTGAGTCGAGTCACTTGTAGTGAGTGTCTAGTGAGTAACTCACACGCAGTTCGCGACTTTGTTATCGCTTTTCCTCGGCTAGAAGATGTTTATGGTAGATAACAGCATCGCTGTGTTGGTGGAGTTTCAAGGAGTACACACAGAGTACACGCGCTCCATTCAATGTCAGTCAGAGATAAAACACAAGTCAGTTTGAACCCACCGGAAATTTTAAAAATAATTTAAGATTATCTGTTGAAGGGAAATGTGCAAGGCATTATCAATTTTTGTACCAACGAGGAAGGTTTGACAATATTTAGGTGAAAATCTGTTGTTGTCATTAAATCGTTGACATTTTGCAGCAACAGCTGTTGACGACGACCTGGACATCCGTTAAATTTGCTTTTAACTTGTTCGCTGTGTGACGTCACAGGATGGGTTTGGAGACTTGCACGTGCAGTTGGTGGCAGACATATTCTTGCCTTCCTTGTACACAGAGACAATGCTCACAATTTTGCAAATTATTTTAATATGTAAATCAATGGCCTCAATCCGTCAGTAAGAGACATCATAAAAACTTTGCTTTGATTTATTTTAAGTACATGTTTTGCATTGTTGTATTAAACTCAATGAGAAGAACATTCCAGCTAAACAAAAACCGCCATTAGACCTGAAACCTCAAAAAGTTATAGGTACTTTTTTTTAAGACTAGATGACGAGTAAAGTTGCTTCGCTTGAATGCATCAGGAAGGACACAGCAACTTGAGTGACTTCAAACACTTCTTTTAAAAACAATTTATAGCAAATAGTGGTTTCCTCACACAAAGAATGGATAAAAAAATTCAATCACAGCTCTGAAAATAAATCTTTGTACTGCTTGTTCAGCAAAGTGTAAGAACAGTAACTAAAGAGTAACATCATGTGTCTACCTGCTTGTCCTAGAAGCTTGCAGTACAGCCTGCTCTTAATGTTCTTGACAGCCTCCCTGGAATTCACAAGAATTCTCGTTGAGAGAAAAACACAACCACAGACAGGATCGGGTACCTATTCCGCCATTTTAAAAATCTATAACATTATTCCTTCTTTCGTCTGCACATTTTTTCAGAGCTGTTTATAATTTGACAAAGTTCATCAGATCTCTGTCTTCAAGCTCCAGCGGAATTCCTTGGTATCAGAAAGAGATGGAGAGGTCCTGCCAAGCTTTAAACGCTAGATGACGGCGCGCGTACACACACCCCTGACCCCTCCTGACCTTCCAGCTCCTCCGTGATGGCGATCAAAATTGATTCCGCATTCGTCGATTAACTACAAAAATAATAACAAGCGACACATCTTGTTAGGAGTAGAAGAGGTACAGACCGAAGCTGACAACTTCGCTTCCCGCAAGCAAATGACTGACTGGGAGAGTTTTTAGACAGGTTGGACATGTTGTGTTGGTGTGTGAGATAATAGCCCCGCCTTTGTCATCACGCGCCGGAGAGAAGACATTTCACGGCTCGCAGCGGAGTGGGCGGAGCTACGATCCGCCGACAGACATTTGTCCTTCTCGTCGCCCATTGCGCGGCTTTCAATCGTAGCCCCGCCTTCGCACGGCTAGCGGTGGGCGGGGCCAGGAGGGAAGGAGCGCCTGTCGTAGCGGAGCTCCGCACGCGCTGGTGATGGGCTTGGGTGTTAGCGCGTGATTGATTGCCTCGTGAGTACAAGGCGAGAGCCGCTATGCGCACGCGACCATTCGGGTACTCCAAGAGCCGTCTGGCATAACTAGGCACCCCCTTCTCCTTGTCCGTCAAACTACCTGTGCGCAGTTCTTCAATCCTCTTTCAAAGCACAACAGCCGCCACTTCTTCTACTAAACAGCAGTTAGCCGCTCCGCCGCCTCGGCTCTCCAACCACTACGACGACTTTTGGAGAGCCTTCGATTCAACTTCGTCTGACTCCGTCGTCGTCGTCGCTTGGTGGTTCCAGCAACTTTTGCATCGCCAACAAGGCATCGACTTTCACAAGTAGTCATCGGCGATGTTACTTCACCGTGTCTGTTTCCTGGACGGGTACTTGTGAGTTCTCGGCGCTTCAAGTGCTGCCTGACTTTACGACACGAATTTCACGATTGAGATTTTGTGTGT
Organism: Pomacea canaliculata; assembly: GCF_003073045.1. NCBI lineage: Eukaryota > Metazoa > Mollusca > Gastropoda > Architaenioglossa > Ampullariidae > Pomacea > Pomacea canaliculata. The sequence goes on along the minus strand of NC_037597.1, from coordinate 26,943,507 downwards.
GCGATTTTATGAACGTTTTTCTCAGCATCACTAACTTCCTCATTTTCAACTTCGTAATTAGAAGACATCATCTTGAGTGTCCATCAGATCCTCTAATTTACACCCGTGTCTGGGCTGTGCTAACACCTGGATTACTTGACCACAACAAACCTCACACAACCGACCAAGGTACCTGTGGCTCTGATTTTTAAAACCTACCTGTGTGAAAAACCAGTGTGGACAATTTAGAACAGTGGACTGGGACTCGAACACAGACCTGCACCACGACAAAAAAATTTCGGACAACGGAAAGATTGATCAAGACAATCCGAAGGTGAGGCAGACGGCAAGTTAACCAATCAGATCGCCTCGGCGAGGTCCAGTGAAGCGGGTGTGCTGACCCTTAGTGGTACCCGAGAAGTGGACTTGCATTCGACAACGACAACGACAACCAAAGTGGCGGCGGCAGTAGACGCCAGCGCTCTGGCCTTCGGCGGACTGACCGCAATGTCCCTGAGCCCCAAGCACGCGCATTCCACCCCGTTCTCCGTCACGGACATCCTGTCGCCGCTGGAACACGAGTACAAGAAGACCATTGAAGCTGCGATTCCCCGCTGACACCCTACCGCAGCGCCGGCGGACAGCATCATCATCACCAGAGCATGAGTGCCATGGGGGGCATGGGGGGTATGTCCGTACCCGTCACCAACCCTTACTACAATGTCCCGCAACTGACCCACCACACCGCGGGATTCCCGGCTGCACAATACTGCAATGGCTCGGAACTCGGGTACGACCCCACGGGTCGCAGCTCCGCGGGATGGTACAGTTCCAACCCGGATCCCCGCTTCGCCTGTGAGTACGGTAATGCACGTTTGATTTTTTTGTTTCGTAAAAACTGCCCCAGGTGATTGCTCTTCACATCCTTTGCCTCGGCTTTTGTGGTTGTTGTTATTGTTTTTTTATGTTTTTTTGTATTTTTAGTATTTCTCCTGCTTCAGCATGGTTTTGTCAACGTACGTGTTGTAAACATAGGTCAACAGGATGTAGGTGATGGTTGGTATATTTATGAGCGGTCACAATTCATTTTACTTTTGTTTTCAAACTAAGTTCTGCCTTTATTATTGCAGTCTGTATGTAATTTCTGTGCTCACTTCTCGGCTGCTTGTTCTCGCCAGCCTAACATCTTCTGGGACTTTCAACTCATTTAAATAAACTTTCAACTTTAAAATTCGGTCGTTGATATCAGTTCCAGTTTCCCCACTAACTCTAAATAAACCGGTGTTCATTGTATTATTTTTCAGTTTTCGTGAGGTCCAATATGTGACTTTTATTTTGTTTGCAGATAATTCTTTATACTTGGGGATTGCGCAGGTTATTAATAAATTCAAGTGGTTTAGAAAAAGTCCTTGCTGTACACTTTTGTCAGGCAAGTATTAGTAGTAACATTTCTATATTTAGGTGATGGTGCAAGGTTAGATAAGATTAATTAAAATTATATCGTCATGAATAAAATAGTAAATGCTTTTAAACATTTATACCAATAATACACAACAATTCTATTCCTATAAAAATAAAATACGTATTTACTTTTCTTCTCTTAAATCTCTTACACAAAATCATGTGCATCCAGAGAGCACTCAAATCAGTCGGGTGGCTGTTCACACCCGGTTTCAGACTTTCGGGGGTTCCGACAAGCGACTTCTCCTTGAACACCTTAAGCAATTGTCTCTCCATTTCAAGTTGAACTCAGTCTCACACCCATCCATCCATCTCCTCCCACCGTTTGCATCCCTTAACAAATCTTCTCACCCCTCCCCCAAACCCCCTACTCCTCCCTTTTACCAATGCTTCGGAAAACCGCGAAATGTTCTCTTTTATCGGGGTGCTAACACAAACCGTTTCCTCGTCGATGGCGGCATTGTTGGCATTGCACGAGTCTCACAAAAAGTCCTTTTACAACAACTTCAGCGACAAACAGCGTGTCGGTGCCGGAGGCACTGCATGGGTGCTCAATACTTGTCAGAGCATGGCGATGGATTAAAGCTGAAAAACCTTTTGAAAAATGTTATTGATCCTTATTTTTCCACTTTGCTTCACGCCTCAGTGGCTAAAATAGTATTATTCTGTGTCTGCATTACCTTGGAGTGAAAGACTTTTGTGTGCGTATATCAAAGTATTATCCAAAGATGAATACATTTCTATTATAAATTATTCTATTATTCTGCAGTTCATCTAAAGAGGAAAAGATGCAACAACATTGCGAACAAAAGCCCGTTTAATCCATATCACGCACTAACCAGAGTTTAATTTAGTGAAACTAAATTTCAGCAAAGACAATTTTATTGAAGTGCAGAAAATGTTTGATTTAAAATTTTGTATTCATAACGAGGTAAGAGAATTTCTTTTATAAAATAAATACAAACTTCGCAGTTTGTTTAGAAATGTTCCTTTAAACCAAATAAAATTGTTTATTATTCTTAAGAGACTTTTGACGGACTTCAGGAAGATTAGCACGGACATTTCAGATGCTATGATCATCTGCAGTCTAGGAAAAAAATTGGGTGAGAAAAAAAAAAAAAATCCAGAACCATTTTTGGTAGCAGAGACTAAACAAGTTATGAACCTTCCTGGCTGTAATAAGAGCCCTGATGTAAGGTGTGCGTGGCCTCGATGGCCGTATCACCACATCCACCCCGACCTACCCCACCTACCTCACCCTACCCCGTATCAGCGGGCTGACTGGGTTTTTTAATTACAGTGAGCTGGAAAAGTTGTCTCAGCAAGTAGGTGGATAAACACTGCACTGGAAACAGCAGGCAGGATAATAAAACTTAGACCACGGATCAGAGTGACTAGGCAAAGATTGATTTGCCCCCGAGGTAAACAGCGGGCAGGTCGGTGAGTCTGTGCTCACCGTGACATGAGCACATCGTGACACGAGGACAGGAGAGGGCGGAAGTAAAGTTGTGACCCGGCGAGGTACACAACTAAGTTGTAACAACATGCTGATAGCTACTTACACAAGTCCTGGGTGGGTGACAAATCAACATATAATGACACTATAATTACACTACCCGACTACCCGAGACAGAAATTCCTGTTCATTAAATATTTATTTATTTATTTATTTTCATCCGTGTAACAAAAACATGAGGCTGGAGTCCAGCTGTGTAGAACGGATGCACGGGAAATATCAATATGCCAAGCTTTAATTTGTTTCGCCATTAATCAGTTCTAGTGAATACATCAGGTGTTTCTGTGTTTAAAAAAGTGTTTCATGTCAACTGTTCCAAACCACAGAGGTTGTATATCATCACTGGGTGAATTGTTTAGAAGAGACCTAAGTGTAGAGCATCTCAAATGCTGCATTGGGATCGGAATAAAGCAGAAATCATTTATCTTGAGTGTAAAGATAATTAATTATTAATTAGTAAAGCTAATTACAAGGCTACCACATATGCTTAAATTAAGAAGAAATGATGATCAGGTAAAAATTAAGTGGCGGCCCGTTTTAAAATATTGCAGAGATGACACTGAAATACGAAACACACACACCTACACACACACACCTACACACACATACAAATCAGAGTGAATTTCTATGCGTGGCTGTACTAAGTATGAAACAAAACATTTAAGCACATTTGAAAAATCAAACTCAGCTCTGTCTGTGGTGTTGCTGTTCATCACCTGTGAGCGGTTACCTACTGTTGTAACGGTGCGCGGTGCCTGATGTTGCTGGTGTGTGAACACACAGTCACCTCTTCATCTCGTGGTTTGTGCTCCATTTGCTTCATCAGCCCTTTACTGAGGTCCCAATACTTTCATAAAATTAATCATTCTCTTTCATTTCGCTTATAACTTAATAGTTTTTATTCACTTTTTAATTTCTTATTCACTAACTTTATAATCTAAGTTATATAATTTTTTTGTCCACTCAAATGTTGCATTCATGCGACGGTTTTTGTGTAAACATGTTTTGATAGGCTGTGACAGTTTGTTTGGCGATTAAAAAAAAAACACTCATTGCACGAGGGGAATAATGGAGAATAAAAGTAGTCTATCCAAAGGTAACTGCAACATCAACTGATGCATTTGAGTTTTCAAAAAACAACAAACCACCGCAGACTCGCTAAAAATGTATTTAAAACATGTTAATTATTGACAAAGCAACTTGTCATGGTGGGACAAGGAAAAGGATGAAGTGACAAAAGATCTTTTGAAGGAAGATAAGTTGCAGGCGAGTTAAAGAACTATCTTAATCAGACACATCGCCGAATGTGTGACTGTGTTCCGACATTTTCATTTGACTATCATACATGCAATTACTAAATATATTCGACAACCGTATGGGACTATGATCAGGATTTTTTTTTTTTTTTGTCTCACAATCAATTAAAAAAAAAATTCTGTATTTGATGACAGTGTGTGTCGCTTAAAGACCCTTCAAACAGGCAACTTTAATAAACAGTTTTTCTCTAGCGGCTTTGTCCCTTTCTAAACAGAGCAGCATCGGGAATCGAACTAGCAGGTGAACAGCTCCAGTTGGCAGAGGGATGGGTGGAAGTGACCCTTTTGTTTCATGCAGGGATCGAACCGTAGCGAAACTCTGCTGAAGCGTGTCGGTGACAAAAATCGAAGGAGATCCGAGTGGTGCGGTGCAGACGACAAAGGTGCACGGCGGACCTCCACGCCCCGATACCCGGGGTGGCGGTGTTGTCTCTGAGATGAAAGAAAGGCGTTAGGAGTATACTTGGCGTTGGCGAGCGCGCGCTGTAGAGGGCGTCAAGCACTCTTGGTCCGTGATAAAGTGAACAATGAGGTATTACAATCTACTTCTCCTACAAGCCCTCATTAGCCGGCGACGGCTCACCTTTGACCCTTAGGATGTGTTGATTAAATGAGTCGCGTCTATGTAGAGACAGCTGCTGCTTCTGTCCTCCTTGCTATCAACCTCTCTCCATCTTTGTCACATCTTCTCTCTCTCACGTGTAAATCTAGTGAAAGGTTAACATTCAAGTTACAACTAACCCAGTTTACGGGTTTTTCTCGTTCGTTCACTTACTCATTTTTCTTCATTATGGTTTCGAAAAAAAATTTATAGACGGATTTAAGGCGGATTATTGATATCCTAATGGTCTGGTGCTTCTTACAAATATTATCGGTAGCTCTAATCGTTTCTTATTTCCAGTTCGATGCTAAAATAAAAGTGAGTATCACACTGTATAGTATGGTTTGAGGGAAACACGATGGAAGGGAGTGTGTACCTAGGTGTGCTTGGCTGTGGTAGATAATATCTGAGTCTGTGACCAGGTGAATAGAACTCCCTAGTGTTGTAGTAAACAATGATTTTAGCGGGTTCACAGCTTAGTGTCGGGTTTTACACCTGGCCTAAGGCCGTTGCTGTGTGTCCCGGTGTTGTTTGCAATCTGAAGACTGAGATTGTGGTTGTGGAGCTGACATTGCTGTAGGTGTAGACAGCGAAACATCAGCCGCTGTCGTGCAGTACATGGTGTACGCAGGTGTACACCTCTCTCCATCATTCACTCATTCGCACATTTCTCTCTCTCTCTCTCTCTCTCACACACACACACAAGCACTCTCACCTACGCACGCATGCACACCTGACGGGCAAAACCGATTCATCATATCCACAGCTTACCTGTCGATAAAGATGGCAGATACGGTAACTCTCACCTTGCTCGCGGTTTGCTCAGCGGTGGAACAGTGAGTTTAGCGGGTTTCAGGGGCTTTTTTTTTTTTTTTTTAAGCAAATGCCTTCGTTTGGAAATATTTGTAATTTACAGGTTACTCGAGTAGCATTTGTTGGCTGTAATGAGAGATCAGATTGTCGATTGATCAGCCAGCCTGTGATAGCCTTCGAAAAGTAATTTTGTCCGATTTTCAAGATTTTTTACTTTATATACCAATTTTGTATCTATATATATTATTTTACTTTTATACAATTTTGTGTGAAATCCGAAAACATGAGATAATACCGACAGTTGTGTAAGATGAAGTCAGATTCATTTGACCTAACAAATCATCATTGGAGTGGCAATAAGCGGGTATTCAACCCAAGCGCTACCGGGGCAGACAAAACAAATCCCCGGCCCCCTTCGAGAAACTATGACAAGAATGCTTTAAACAAAATACACACACAAAATAAAACAACAACAAACACACACATATACAAAAAGAAAACCACGTGTCAGAGGGTCTTTGAAGGCAAGTCATTAATGTCACTACTTGTCGGCTTACGAGGAGGTAATCAAGTGTCTACCCCGGTGGTTACTCCACCATCTGTCAGATGCCTTTTCGTTTAACCCTCGTTTCCTTCTTACAGGGGCTGAGAACTTGCGTGTCCTGAGGCAAACTGACTGACAGGTGTAAGCGCCTGTGTCCTACGACCTATCACCCTTTTGTGACCGCAAATACTTGTGAGTCAGACCTCCCGAGTCTGATAGTCTCCGAGGATAAATATAAGACAACAGCTCCCCGCTTCCATTCTTCATCCAACATCCACTTCCACAACTTCCCTTCCATTGTTCACCTTCCGCAGAATCCAACTACCCGAAACAAAATGTCTTTGCTATGGAGACGACAGGTGACCGACAAAGGAAGACGGCGTGACACAGTCCATCACTCTTTCTTTATCCTTCTCCTCTCTTTCTCTCCATAGTTCTCCCTGCACGTTCTCGTCCTGCATGAACAGACGATTTGTAAAATCTGATTTGCGCGGATAATGATTTTCTTTCATTTCATTTACAAATCATGTTCATAGTCTCTGGTCATGTCACGACTGTCATTCTCCCACTTCAACTGTCATAACAACAAAACGTTTTGAGTCGAAACGAGGCGAGACGAGTGACGATCTCCGTCTTGTGTGGACGGTGACGAAGGTCGTAAAAGCCTGGCGACAATATTATTAAAACTATTGAGGGAGATGAAACGGGTGATGAAATTGTGACGTGTACGTGCGTGAGTGTTTCGCTCGACAACGGTCGGGTGGTTGAGTGGAGAGGGTGGAGAAGGGGAGAAGAGGGTGGGCATGCTATCCTCACACAGGTAGTAGTGTGTAGGAGTCACGTTCTACAGGTGTGTGGAGTGAGGGGGCGCTGCATGGTTCCCATCCCTTCACCCTTTGCGTCAAGGAAGAGGTACACCTATAGTTTAAAAAAAAAAATTAGTGGAGGTGTCAGCCAGGCATGACAAGGATTCCAGTGTGTCAGTAAAACACACACACACATGTATATAAGATTGAGAGGAGGAAACGAGGTTAGCTGATTGTGTGTGTGCGTGCGTGCGTGTGTATTTACACCAAGAGCCCGTATTTACGAAGCAGAGGTACACCTGTACTCTCGGGATTCTCGTTACCTCCGCTGAATACTTGCCTCCCTGGCAAGCCCTCGAGGCCCACAGCTGTGGACTGTAAGCAGGCCAGGGACCTACATTTTCCGCCGACCTCCGACAAGACCCGCAAAGACTCCGGGGGAACATTACCTCTACTTCTTTACTTACTTCTGAGCCGAGGAGCTTTAAGCCCTGAGACCCTTCAGGACATGATGCTCGGAAGGGAAGTCCGTCAGTTATCTCCCTTGGTAGTTACGGATGCTTTGTCACAGACAATCTCTATATCTATCCTCTCCCTCCCTATAGAAGGTCCATATGATGAGCAAAACGACTGCCACTTTCTAATTTTAGAGGCTAAAATATTTATCTCCGACGTAAGAAAGTTGCAACAGTTTCCCTCCTCCCTCTCTCTTTCTATCAACTATTTAAACCAGCATTTCCCATCCTCATCCTCGTCTACTAGTTAATACTTTCTGAATCAAACTCAGTGCTCAGATTATGGATTGAAATATAGATGAGTTGATGATGATTGTTGTTAGAGAATCCTTCAGTTCGATGAAATGTGTGATTCGGGGAGGTCTCTAGCATTTCGATATCTGGGAATAATAAGATGATTTTATTTAACAAAAAATACAGATGCGCACTTTTGAGAGAACCTTGGTGAAACTCTGAGAAGGCTGATTATTCATTGCAATATATTATTTCAACCATAATGAAAGCAAAAAAAAAAAAGGTGAGGAAAACTTCACTAACTTTTTATTTCCTTTTATTTATTTATTTCGTATCCTTGTTCGTTTGAAAAGCAGCCGACACATACAGACGCGCGCGCGAACACACACACAAACACACTGGGTTCCTTCCGATGTCCTCAAAGCCCTGGGGTATGTCCATAGCTTGTAACAGGGCCAAGCAAGTGTCTGTTTTCTCAGGTGATGTGAGCAAAGAAACAGAGAATTGGACACGACACTCAAGAGCCGCCCTGAAAGGCGGCGAGGTTTGCCACCTGATGAGGAGAAGAAAGAGATGAGAAAACATATTTTCCCTCTCACCTGGGAGGTAATTTACCAATCGTAGGCGACCGCGGAGGCAGGGGGGATGCCAGGGATAAAGGGGTATGGAAGCGAGAACGCCCGTATCGCAACGGGATTTACCTGTTTTCACCTGTCGAAGGTGACAATTGAAGACGAGCTGAGAAGGACTTGTAGGTGCGAATGTGACGCGCGGAACAATACAATAAGGTGACTGTGAACTCAGGTTTACTTACTCTCATCCGCCCGAAAACAAGAAGAACGTGTGGTGAAAAGAACAGACAACTTTTTTTTTTTTTTTTTTAGTATTGTATGATGGGAGTTGTAGAAATAATTTTTACGGAATTTCTTTTAAAAGTCATCTCTATCTCTCGTCTTTCTTTCTGTCTGTGTCTCTCTGAAGTCACCGAGACAGGTGACTCAAAGGTTTGCCGTCCATTTGTTGTTACCTGGATAGCCATCAGAAACTATTCAGATATTTTAAAAAAATCATGTATTATAAATAACTGTTCAGGAATAAACCTTGATTGTTATTTCCATTTGAGAACTGCTGTACAATGTGTAAGTCCCACGTAAAGAGTGTCTTGCTCATGGTTTGTGAGTACCTGGTGGTCAAGCAAGGGGTAGGGTGTACCTTATCTCAACCTCGAGGTTTCACCTCAAGAAGCGAGATATCTTGCCTTTGACTCCGTCTCCCTGACTGTCACGATAACATTTATCATCGTCCTTCTGTCTTATTGTGTCACCGTCCCTGGGCATTGTCACACTGCTGCTCCATTTTGCTGGCTTCACACTTTCCCAGTATAAAATACTAGGAGATTTTATTTAAATTTTGTACGAAATAGTTCACGGTTAACGATTCCTACCTGTAACAAAATATTACCTACACAAGTTACCCTGTTCTCTCGCAGTTCTCAAGGCTTGGTTGATATTTATGGTGTAGTTTTAACCCAGGTGTGCTCTGTTTCTGTTTCGCCCTGCTTTGTGTTTTTGTTTTGTTAGCGTTGCTGTAAATGTTTCATGATATTTCCCTTTACAGCAGCTACATGTGTTGCGTGAGATTGATTGAAGTGCTAACTGTATGTCACCTTGTTTACCTTGCACGCACAGCCCTCCAGTTCTCTCTCCATTCACCAAAAACTCCATTTTTTCCACAAGTTACAAAACTTCACGGGTTTCAAAGACATTCCTGAGCTATTGGCACTTCAACATTTACTATTCCGCTCGCCTGTTTGAAAAAAAAAATCGCACACTGGTTTGATTTACACCGACTGCTCCCCCTCCTCAGTCCTCCCCATCCCAGGGACCTCAGTGAATTTTATTGTACATTCTCCTCATGTAGCTATGTAGTGATCCAAAGGACAGTTTTGTATTTATTAAAAGTATTGTATTTCACTTCTTTCCTTGGACACGTGGCGAAAATAAACGCAGAATTTAAAAAAATAAAATGTCTCGACATCTCGTAGATACAGCCTGTCAGTTATCTCTCCTTTCCTGACTCCTTCCTGGGAAGGATCGAAGAGAAAGAGGAGGGGAAGGGAGAAATGCGTACAACAATTAATTAATTAATTCTCTCTTATTCCTCTTGAGTTGTAGGCACTGGTTATTGTTTGATTGTTTCTACAATCTACATGCTTTTAATTTTTTCTAGAGTATCTCTGTAAAATTATTGTTTACATCGATATTTTATTTTATCGTCTACTAAGAAACTGAAGGAGGGTAGCCTGTACAATACAATGATACAAGTAGCTGTACTCTCACCCACCCGAACCCGCAGTCACGTGGTACGGCTGTTACAGTGCACCAGAATTGTGCTTTATTTTATTTATTATTTATATTTATTTATTTATTGTTATTGCTCCTTTTTCGATTGATAGTGCCTAGAATGACAACATGTAGGCAATCTTGCATTATAAGGGAAATTCGGTTTCCTGGCAACGGGTCCCTGCCTCCACCAAGGCGGCGTTCACAAGGAAATGTTCAGTTGGAAAAAATATGACAATACAAGGAAAACATGTTTGAATCATGTCGTTTAACGATAAGTGTGCAGAGCACAGCGAGGATGAGACAATAATAACGACAAATAAAATAGGAATTTTAAAAACTATTTTCCCGGTCATCATTTGCATTTCCATTTTTTCCCCAGATTTTTCCATTTGATGATAAACATCTCCAACGCGTGTCTATTTTCTGGCTGAGATTTTACTCAGAAGCCATTGTAGAGATTAAATTTACTTTTAGTTTTTCATCATCGCTCTATGTCTCTCTCCTTTTTCAACCTTTCTTACATACCCGATACATTTGTTTTGAAATTTGTTTTTATTTTATGTTTGTGTGGGGGAAGTGGGGGATTGAGGGATACAGGAGAGTTGGAAGGTGGTATCCAAGCAAGTCTGTGATCAAAGCCAAGCTGGTTCAAACAATAGCTACCCTGGGCAACCCAGGTAGTCGGTCTTTATGATTTCTTTCTAATTATTGTTTTAGCCAGATTCCAAAAATAGGGTTTTAGTTTCCTCGCAGTCCATCTTTGTCTCTTAAGGCTACGCCGTCCGAGCTCGGACAAAAGAGTGCCATCAATTATTCAAAACTCACAGCCGTACACCTAAGAACCTCGCGAACAAGTCTTTAGCTTTGTGAGAAGGAAAGACAGAAGGGAGGGAAGAGTACGCGGCTCCTGTGCAAAATCAATGTCGCCTTTTTTGTCACGTGGCGATGGATCGCGAAGAACACGAGTCGACCAAGTCACACAAGAAATTAAAACAATAAACCGTGACAAAACAATACAGCTTTACAAAACAATACACCTTTACAACAGACTCGCCAACCTGCTCACAAGCTTGCTCGCCATGGTCTTCACTCTTCGCTCAAGCCGCGCCTCGCTTGTCTTTGAACATTTGTCTTCCGGATCGCTCTTCAAAGTCAGCCTCGGCTTCCATGTACAGTTCATCCTTTTCTCCTCCCTTCATCCATCGCCTCTGTTCTCTGTGGGTTGGTTTCCCTCTCTAGACACCTCTTCATCTTATAATAACGACTTTGTTTTGTTTAATTTTGTTTTAGGTAGGATTTGTTTGCTTTGGTTTTTGTTTGTTTGTTTTTGTTTTAGGCAGGGTTTTAGCTTTGCTTGTTTGTTTTGTTGGTTTGTTTGTTGTTAGTTTGTTTTTGTTTTAGGCAGGGATTTTTGTTTGTTTGTTTGTTTGTTTGTTTGTTTTTATGTTTATTTGTTGATTTGTTTTTGTTTTTGGTTTTGTTTGTTTGTTTTTTTGTTTTTTTGTTTTTATGTTTATTTGTTGATTTGTTCTTGGTTTTGTTTGTTTGTTTGTTTTTTTGTAATCGTTAGACTAAGTAGAAGATCGAAAAAGCAGGTGGAATCACTGGACTGAAAACTGGGTTGTCTTTCCCTTACCTCACCTACCCGACTCAAAAACAAAAGAAAACAAAAACCGACGCTTCTTGAGATTGGCGTTTTATGTCCGAGATTGGAGAATATTGGAGAGAATGAAAAAAAAAAAGAAAAAGAAAATGGAAAAAAGAATAAAAATGAAATCGTGATGTTGTAGTTATGGATAGTGAAGACTAACTGGCCAGGAAGGAGTTGAGAGTTGGAGCTGTAGTTTCCTCTTGCCTGCAAGTGCTGCACACACTGACACACAGGTGAGGAGAGAGAGAAGATGGCAGCAGAGTTCTGTGCAATGAAAACTTCAAACACTGAGGTCGGAGGTGCGCCGGGGGGCAGCTGTCGTCGTTCGCTAACGCACTGATCGCTAATGACTGGTCGTTACCAGCCAACTAGACGCCTGTCCCGGAGCTGGATTGATGTCAGCATCACCAGCACCAGCACCAGCACCAGCCTCGTTTTGGCAGCATGCACGGTGCTCATCAGTCTGGGCTTATAGCGGCACTGACAGGACCTGGCAGAGACTATTCTCAGGCGCTGCCCATCACACCACAGACAGCTTTCCTTTCAAAACTTCTTTGTCGGTTCCTTCGCTGTCACGTGTTTACCGTTTCCACCTTTGTTGGCGTAATTTTGTTCTTTAAATTCTATTAAAATCAGAGTCCAGGTTTTAAAAAATGTAGTTGCCGCTTTCCATGATGCCGTAAAGAGATAAATATTATTTGACATGATGCACGCGGGTTATCAAATATTTTGGGTATGTGTTATCTGGCACTTGTATATATAGACAGGTGAGAGAGAGAGAGAGAGAGAGAGAGTAAACACGTGACATGACAGTTCATAATGACAGTTTTGCGCAATTGCACACACTTCTGCGTGGGATCAAAAAGTTTGCCAATCGAAGAGAAACTGATCGTTAGCTATGTGTTCCTTGTCTCCCAGCCTTCAAAAAGGTCAGACGATTAACCAAAGAAAATGTACGAAAACAAAATACACCCGGACAGAGTATTTCACCTCATTTCTAATATTAGGAAAGGACGCAAAAAAGGACTTCATTCACCACGCATCATGCTAATAATTAAAATCTGGATGAGCTGAGGTTTATTTGATTAGAAATGTTTTGAAAATAAGTTTCGATTGAATTAACAAGTATACAGTCCTGTGGGTGAATCAGTGACCAAGCAGAGAAACAGTTTCCGGCGGGTGATGTGAGAACCACGAGAACTCTTGTCTCCATTTTTCTCACCTGCGTGATTGATGGCAGCGCCGCTGGCAAAGGTGCGTTCCTCGTGAGGGACTGTGTCACTCGGTGCGTCTTACAATCAATTATGGCGATAGCATACCTGGTGGAGAGGATCCCAGCCAGGTGAGCGTGCTCAGCCCCGAATCCGCATTTCTGGATGCGACGATCTGCACATGAGGCTGGTGATTCTCTTAGTATCCTTTATCCTGTATCCTGACTTTCATGGGGCTTGAAGCTCGAAACTCGCAGGGACCCTGGCGGTAAAATATGAATGTATGCGGAGTCTTGTTATCTTTCTCTTATTGTAAACTTTACAATACACCTTTATCCTCTGTGTTTAGAAAGTAGCCCATTGTTTTTGAGGATACGACTCAATATGTATGCATTATTATTTCATGCCCTTTCGTCGGTCAGGGTGTTACTAACATTTGCATTGTACATGTCCAGCAACCCTTCCTGGACGTATTCAGAATTCAAGATTTATCCCTTATCTTTAGGTCGCATACACTTTCCCAGCTCCCCAGGGATCTGATACCATGCCATCAGAAGATTACCATTTAAATTCCGTTTAGATTATTTAAAGTCGATGTTCCACTCGATCGCGAAAACATAATCGACATAGAAATGGGGACAACCCACGGGAGGGGCGAGGAACTAGTCGGGGAGCAAAGAGAGGAAATCCCTTTAAATGTTATTATAAAGACCTCCAGGCCTTGACCTGCATCACCTGAAGTAAAGTGTGGGTAGAGGTGATTACCAAACACCTTTCAAAATTAATAAAGTGCCTAATATTATCGCCCTGTTATTGTGTAAGTTTGTAAGCAAAGTGCCGAGCCTGTTAAGAACTTGTGATGGAAACACAAGACTCAGGCCTTTTCAGTCGCCACCCGAGGGTAACGCGTGGCACCCGTGACACTTAAGGACACTTGCGTCCTGTAATGATGTGACGAGTCTCCACCCGGAGTCTACCACCTGCTGGGGTTGTATCCACTTGGGATTGGCCAAGTACTTCGGGTGGATTTGGAGGATGATCGCTATCGACGAAGACGAAGGGACTTTGCGAAAGCGAGACAGGGGTCGTCACCATACCTCGCGATTGTTATCGCTTCTTTTAGTCAAACTGTCTCACCTCTCTAAACACCACCTACCCGTCTTCCTGTCAAGGCGCTGGGATCTTTCTCTCCTAGTAAAGTTCCACACATCTCAGGTAGATGATTCTCAACTGCAGCGCACTGTCTTAAGTAGGGATCATCGTCGTCGTCGTCGTCGTCATCATCTACACACTCTCTCTCTCTCTCTCCTCGTCAATAAGATACGGGTGATTCTTCCCACACACTTACCGATCTGTGCTGCAGTGCGCCTGTGGAAACAGAAACCAATTACCTTCATCGATGAGCCGGAAGCGAAGGGTTTCACTTCAGGTGTAAAGAAAGGAAGAAGCGAGGCGCAGCAGGAAGTAGGGGGGAAAGGGAGGGATGCTAGTCTTCTCGTGACGCAAAGCAAGGATCCAGACGCTTCTCTCTGTGAGTGAACTTTGCTCACTTTCGATTGGTCCCCATTAGACGGGTGCTTATTTGTCGCCAATCGATTGGGTGTTGTCTTGCGGTGCCACCCGCTCCACAGACACACACCGCAGTTCGATGCTCCGATCTTTGTCGCAGTTTTTCTCACACACCCCTGGGAGGAAAGTCAGCCGAGCAGGCCACTAACAAGGACAATTTCTTCAGATGAATCTCCTCGCCGCAAGGCATTATGGGAGGCGAGGGAATCACAACTACAGACGGCGAAGTGGTTTTAGTGAACAGTGTGCCAGGGACAAGCAGAAGTGAACTAAAATCCTGCTGTGGGTGTTTGTTTGGTTGTTTGTTTGTTGGTTGTTTGTTTGTTTTGTTTTGTTTTGTTTGCTGTTTTGTTTGTTTTTGTTTGTTTTGTTTGTTTGTTTTTTGTTTGTTTTGTTTATTTTTAACCCCGTGCTGTGGGTGCAGGTTAAAGGGCAAACAAATAACGATCAAAGAAATGTTAGGTACTTCGTAACAGTTCTTCGACTATGAGATAAAAGACAGGCTGTGGTTGAACTTTAACCTCTAATACCCCAATAAAGATTAAAAGTTTGAATATTCACTATAAAAGACGCAAAATACAAAGTTCTTGGAGGGTAGGATGCCTTTTCCGTCACCAGATGGATTCATAACATTGTCAACCCTCGTGATAAATCGTTGTTAAGTGTGTCTGGTTGTAACAATATGAAAACCGGTGCTAATCACAGAAGTAGAAGATAAAGAAAGATTGACACAACATTTGCTGGTTTAAGGAAAGTCTCTCCCTTTCCAGAAAAGTTTTGCAGGCGTCATGCCTGACTGGAGCCCCGCCCTCTGTGGCATTGACCCCGTCACCCATGAAACCAAGCGACAGGCAAATATCGCAAATGAAATATCACTCAGCAAAAATAATAAACATTGGTTTGAAGACATGCACAAAAAGGCGATATACCAGTGTCGGGTATCAAATATTCGACACCAAACTTGTCTTCACTAGAGCTTGTCGGCCCGGACACCTTTCATGTGGCTTCGTTTTCGCGAGCAGTCCTTTCATGCATGAACATGCTCGGCAGGAAAGGGAGGGAGTGGGGGGACAGGAAGATGGGGGGATAGGTGGAAAGAAGAGAACAGAGATGGAAGAGACGACAGAGGGAGGGGAGGGTTAGGGTGGAGGCGGGTGGGTGGACGAACAAAGCAGACAACAATGCTGTTGGGACGCGGGAGGATAGATGAAAGGCGTTTAGTATACGACTGTTTGCACAGCACCTACCCCACAGTCGGCAGGTGTGCCTTGCCGATGATTTAACAGTTCTGCTCCGTGTCTTTGCTCTTTGCGGTTCCGACACCTGAGGCGCAGACTCGCGCGTCAACTGTTTGCTTGTTGTCCTCTCTTTGTTGTCTTGTGGGCGCAGAGCTCGTGCTCTAATTAGATGTGCGCGTGACAAATATACTCACAACAAGAACGCCTGACTGTGCACGTGCCTAACCTCTCTTAAAAAATAAACAAACTTAAAAAATTGTTGCAGTTAGGGCGTATACTGCTGTACTCAGTTGCTATGTATGCATACACAAGCCTCCAACACTCAGTACAAGTAGGGTGGGCATACCCTGTACAGTCACACAGAGGCTGTTGTCTTCAAACTCTTGCATTTTGAGGCGATGACAAGGTTTTACAGGAATAATTCTAACAGAACTACACGTGTACTGACACACCTGCCTCATACAAAGACACAGTAAGCAAAGAATTTGAAGTTCAAGAAGAAAAGTGTCATAAACTATTTTTAATGTGTAAATCGGGTAGGCACCCGTATGATCCACCCGCCCTCGTGTTACCTACAGGGTAGTGGGCATGTGAAGCACGCGCATCCTGACGCCACAGCAGCACGTGACCCAAGTCGTGTCGCGCACTTGACCCTCCCAGCATATTGAACACCACTCAGCCTGTGGTGACAACGGTACCGTTCGTCAAGAGCGTTTGCTCTCATCTCGTCCATCAATACCTCGCGCTCTTGTTCGATGGAAACCCGCCAAAGAAAGCCTCGGCTTTGTTGAGTTTCTAGGTAAAGGCAAAGTGTTGACCGCCATATTTATTTATTATATTTCCACTTGGAGTGGGAAACAAATGCAGGTTGGAGGACTCGACACAATGGAGCACGTGCATGCTTGTTCACGAGTGTCAATAGACCTACCCGAATGTACTCCGGGTATCAGGCTGCGCGTGCATGATCCAGGTAAAACCTATTCTGCTTCTTGTATCCAGGTGTAATCCACTGACTGCCAACCCCAGTGGTATGGGAAGTCTTCAGCTCTAATGTTACTCGAAATCGAGATGCTAAATTCTTTGTCTGGCTGAAGGGTAGGATGAAGACGAGAAAGGAGAAATATATAAAGATGAGGCTCAGTATATTGAGATTAAAAGAAAGGTGGAGAAATTACAGTGAGTGATATTTTCTGCGAACCCCAGACAATGACCACCTCTCTCTCACTCAGATACTTTATGAAACACTATCAACCACAATCATACCAAGAAAAAAATTATTTCTGAAGAAAAGAATGCTGAACGCTGATTTCAAAACCCTAATGCTTCTTTTCCCGAATATATATTGTCAAACACATGACTACAGCAATTAAAAAGAATATGTCAAATTTCCTCAGTGATATATCCAAGGTGTTCACAGGCTGTAACTGTCGCCCCACAACACGGAGCGTGACAGAATTACGATTGGACAGAAAGCTCTGTCGACCAAAGACCAACTTTCTTGTTTTCACACGGCAGCACGAACCACGGACTCCCCCAGGTAGCTCTGAATATGGAAAGTGTGTGTTCAGCTTCGTAAACAGTGATTAGCCCATCGGATCGGTTTGGGCCGGGGCAGCCGCTGGACCAAAGTTTTTCGAACAAATGTTTGCCCTCGTGTCAAGTTCACGCCGCATCGATCGCTTTGAAAATAATTAGGGTTTGTGATTAATAATCCAGGATGAAAGATGTCTGATCGCCCGCACCACGAGACATGGCGGAGTTTGTGCGCGAGGAAACGATTCGCCCTCCAGAGACAAATAAATGTTTTCTGTGATAAGAGTAGGAGCTTCATGTCTTGTTGACATTAATGAGTGTTGGATACAGATCATGTTTACTATTGTGTTGGTGGGGATGTCATACTTATTGTTGTCCACCTGGTCCATCCGTCTTTCCTGGATGTTATCCACTAGATACTAAAGGCAAGCTCACTTTCATGTTGCATGTTGCTGTTGTCAAACTGTTACATAATCTACATGTTGTCTGCATGTCTGGTTTTGTTTCCCAAGAATCATCCCCATCCGGTATACACTGTTATGTACTCAAGTATATTTTTATAACATGAATAACTGAGGCCATCTTTCAAAGCTCGAGGAACACACTAACGCCATTGACAAACCGTCAAACTGTCCTCTCCTATGTCACGTGACATGTTAGAACTGAGGCTTGAGATGCTTTAGACTGTCTAAGATGTTCCTAGATGTACCCCAGACATTCTGAGATGTCGTCTGTGATGTTGTAGACCATCCGATGAGATGTTGTAGACGAATGGAGCGACCTGACCGTGGACATGGCTGTTCACTGTTTTATTGGTGGTTCTGAATGTGTGTTGTGCCCCGCTTGTGTACTTGCAGTTTCCCGCCTGTCCATGAACCCAAGCTCTTGTGCAATGTCCTCGATGTCCATGGGGTCTATGTCTTCAGGGATGAACCCGGCGCTGGGGATGCTGGAGCAGCACAAGGGCGCCGCCATGCAGTTCCCGTTGGCCCAGCGGAGGAAGCGGCGAGTTCTGTTTTCACAGGCACAGGTGAGAGACATGCACACCTTGTGACAATTAATCGGGTGTCGATAAGAGTCCCATTATTTTGGAGGTACGGATATCATCTATTTGTCTAGCAACAGATTAAGTTAGAAATGTACAGATTACATTCAATATTTACATAAAAATCCGGTCCACAAACATAATTAAATAATACTCTATTCTTGCTTCCCTTCCTGCGTAACCAAGTGTAAATTTTTGTGTTTTGTGTGTGCGTGCGTGTGCACTTGCTTCAGCGCTTACAAGTCGGGCAGTTGTATCTTATTCGCTCAAGTGTCGTTCTATTTTCAGGTGTACGAACTCGAGAGAAGGTTTAAACAGCAGAAATATCTGTCTGCACCTGAGCGAGAGCACCTGGCCTCCATGATCAACCTGACACCAACCCAAGTGAAAATCTGGTTCCAGAACCACCGCTACAAGAACAAGCGAATGCAAAAAGACAAAGAGAAGTTGGAAGCCGGCCGAGAGTCCTCGGGATCTCAGTCGGGAGGATCGGGAAGTCAGAGTTCCGGCGGTGGTGGGGGATCCGGAGGGTCCTCTCAGAAACAAGGCAACGGGGGAGGCGGGAACAACCCTTCGCCTCGCAGAGTGGCCGTCCCTGTCTTGGTCAAGGATGGCAAGCCCACCAGCAATGGGGAGGGCCCTACCGTTGGTGGAGGGCAGACCTCAGCACCACAGGCCCACTCCTCCTCTTCGTCCTCGTCGTCTCATTCTTCCGCCTCCGCCCTGCACATGGGAGGGTCGGTGCCCTCTCCCGTGGCCCAGGTCTCGTCCCTCCACTCTTGCGCGGTGCCGTCCAGCAAACTGTCTCAAGGGGGATCCCTTAGCTCGCCCACACTGCCTGAACTGTCCGCCAGCGCCATGGGAGGTCATCACCATGGCAGCGGACAAGGGATGGGCTACTACGCTTCAGCTGCAGCGGTGGGCGGAGGTTCACTGACCAACTCCCCGTATCTCATCAACGGCCGGACATGGTGAGATGGGCAGCAGGTAGGACGTGAGAGCGAGAAGTGAACGAGTTGCATGAGGGACAAACTGTCTTCTGGATGCTCAGGCCCTTCGTTGACGAACTTCCGGTTGCACGGCAGACACAGCGCTTAACTTTCTTCGTGCGGACGGGCACAGGATTCTACCTCCGGCTCCAAGGAATCATGACCACACTCTTTGACTTTTCACAGCCTGGAAGTCTTGTATATACACACTCATGAATGTTGCAAGGTTGAGACTTGCAGACCTTAGGAACAAATGAACTGAAGCAGGTGCAAGCAGGTGTGGTAACGGACAAACCGCTAAGCTAGTTACCTGGAGTTTGAGCATTTCCACCAAGTTAACATTTGACACGGTTCAGTTCATCAGCGCTGGTCTAGGGAAGAATTCGAGGAACGCCAGCAGTTGTACCAAGAACAGAGAAGTTTTAAACTGGACAGATATGTCCAAAATATTTTCAACTTACCAACAGCCTAATAGTCTAACTGCCTAACCAGAAAGATGGAGAGTGAAAGACGATGAACGCTCTGCTTTTCAGATAAAGCTGAGGTCATGTGACCAGCACGGGACTTCCTGACCAGGTTAGGGACACTCTCCCCTTTGTCTCTGCTACCTGGCGAACCACCTTGATTGAACCCTCTTTCTCAGGATGCATGCCTGACTTGAATCGTCGATGGGAATTCAGAGGTCCCGCCGGACAGTCAGTCGATGTTGCTCCAGTCTGTGACTCCCAACAAGAATGTTAGGACCACAGCCTGGTAATAGCCGCAGTAGAGAGATGTTACTGCTGCTGCTACTAACATATATTTTCCGTTGGAAAACGAAAACTTTCAGCAGTCTCTTCAGAACGACTCATTTTTCACTCGTTTGACAAGAATTGTCAGAGGTCTCGACTATATCTGCTTCATCTGGTGAAGACATCGCAGTGTTCTTGAAGTCAATGTGCCATACTGGTGTCACCACCTACTGACCTGTACAAAGTGGTAGTTACAACCAGGCTGTAAGGAAAAAAGGTAATGGAGCATCACAATAATTCATAATTATTTTGAACTACACCTAGGCCTGTTATCCCGTTCCCCAAGAAGAAAAGGTTCTACAATGTATCCCCCTTAGTGACGAGCTCTCCATGTAACAAAAAAGAAACCAGAACTGTATTCAAAAAATGAAGACACTGTGACCGGCCCCTCTCTTACTTGCTATTCGCTGATCTGTGTCAGAGAATTATTCAACATTCACCCACATGGTGAAATATTCAGCAAGGTGAGAAGGGTCAGCGACTAGTTCAAGAAGTAACCAACAGGGAGGCATCACGGTTACCTGTCCGCTCGTTAGTTCTTTGATGTCTAAAAAAGCTTTGTCTTTTTTCTCCAAGGCTTTGTAGCTTCCTGTATGATTACAGAAACCAAAATCTGAAGACTTTGAAGAACTCACTGGTTTTAGTTTTCTATCACACATGCCACGTCTTCAACATCCACCAATGTCAGGTGAGGACAGACTAGGAATTATTTCCTGCGAGTTTCTCTGGACCCAGAAACTGCATTCAGAAAAAAAACTACATCGCTCTTAAATTAGAAATCTCGCATGAAAAAAAATGAAGCATGTGTAGCAGACGAACCAGCATATACAGCTGTCTTTTTTTCAAATATCTGACAATTTTTAATCTTGTGCAACTGAATTCAGACTTTTCTTCTTTTATCTTTTAGTGTAAAAGGTGTAAATACGAGATATTTGTTTACTGTACTGTACAGCAAGAGTACACTGCATTCATGAGGTCAGTGTAGACAAGACTGAACATTTTGCATGTGTGCATGAACATTGTCCAAACTGACTTTGGAATAGTATCCAGAACTATTTCCTGCATCGTCTGTGTTTATCCGCGAGTGTTGTGTCTGTTCAGGACTACTGTGTGCATCCACTATAACTGATTACCGCAAAACTTACATCATGTCTCCTAAATTATCTACTGATACATCATGATCTTTTTGTTTGTAGATAAATACTTCTGTTCTGCATCTGCTTCTTTGTTTATGTGGCACTAAACAATGTACCCTAGCATTTATTTTTAATCAACACTTTCATTGTGTGGGACCTTAACTTGGGTGGAGTGAGACTTCCTCAGGCAAGGGGTTAACTGAGGTCAGTGACTGACCTTTGGTATTTTATTTACTGCGAAGATCATTTCTTCAAAATAATGTCTTCTTTTGCGGATTATCTAATAGATTAACAGAAAATATTTTGTAAACAAATTTGAGTAAACAAATTTTTATTCGCGACAAGGGGCTATTGTGTTTGTCATTCTTTCTACAAGAACTTCCTCGCTTAGAGTGAACACGACTCACTCCTTCCCCATCTAGAGACAAAGAAAAAGGGAGAAATACTGCTGGCTATCTCTGACAGGGCTTGGCAGTAGGAATTTAATTTTAAGCCTTCATCAATATAGGACTTACTCGATAAATGATTTTCTGAAAATCATTTATTTATGTTTATCCGTTAATTTATTTATTTATTAGCAAGGACGAACATAAATTAAATAGCTTTGAATGTCGATTTGCTCAATGATTTTATAAATACAATATGCGTAAACATTTTAAAAAAGATATTTGTGATCTATGCGTATGAAATACGAAAACTATAAAAGATCAAAGGTCAAGACAAAGGCCATGTACACGATTTTTCTGTCGATTTTATTTATCTATTTTATTATTGTCTCTTCTGCCATGTTTTTGATAGCGAAATGTCTTGTCGTTCGCCTCTTTCTTTCTTGACCAAAAACGCTCAAGCAAACTACTTTCCACTCCTGAATAATTACAATGCATACAGCAAACTATTTAACTAAAATATTTCCCAAAAGAAAACTCCTTCCACAAACATTTCTTATCTCATTGCCATATACTCTCGTTGATGACAAACGAAGTGAAATATGTCGAGGTAAATGGTGTAAAAGACAAGCCTGAATCTCTAGCTAAAACTTTTGTTTTTTCCTCAAACGAGTTCGCAGTCATTTAATTAATTAATCCACCTAACAATTGCTCTTGAAAAATAAAGCCAGCGTTAGACAGAAAATGCGAGAAAAGGAACTAACTGATCATAAACACTCGCCGAACAACAAACGAAATAAGTAAAAAATTTTTTTCCTTTTTTACACCAATTACAGAGAAAAATTAATATGCTCAATTAATTTTTAATTGACCATTTTTTTAGAAACACTAAATCCTCAATGTATTTATCAGCATATCATAGACGCAACTTCACTTTAATAAAAATAATTATTATTATTATTTTGAAAAAAAATTAGTTACCCTCCCGTTTAAAATGCCAAATATAAGTTTAATATATCGAAATGCATCGCTCTAATGGTAAATATCGTGGACAAAAGAAGACAGCATAAACAATATCAGGTAAAAATCAAATCTCATTTTTTGGAATTATTGTCCTTGAGTGGTTCTTGCACATCATAACAGATTTCCCCAACTGGCTCCTGTTTGTTAGAGGCTTGGTTTACTAATGCTTCACCCACCACAAGAAAGTCAACTTGTTCCCAGCACCTGAAAAAATCACTGGTCTGCCTCTTTCCTGTGTTTTTTAAAAGTGAGTATAGGTATACTTGTTTCTGTTGTATTTTTTGTTAAAGATTTACCATCACTAACATTAGTTTACATGATTAGAATCAGGATCCGCCAGGGATAGAAGACAGGACTTTCTCGAACACAAATCGGTTCTGATTTTCCCGAAATAAAAAATTAAAAATAAAAGTTAAAAATGGATAGAAGGAGAGGAGAACTATTGGCGGAGAGCTCGAGGTCTGGAAGACACACAGCTCTTGGCTGGGTCAAAACACGCCGACATCGAAGCAAGTGCCAGTCAATTAGTGCCAGGAAAATCAATCAATCCTTCGGTTTGTCTCCAGCAGCATCCACTCGTCTACAAAGCCACACCTTGTCTGATCACGTGACATGACATCATCCTAGCTTTTTTTTTTTTTTTTTTTTGGAAGGCGGGAGGGAACGGTTATGCAGAGAAGAAGTAACTTATCGTCACTGCTCAGAAATTCTATTGATTATTGATCTTGATTCGGAAAGAAACCTTTCTACAAATAGTTAATTGGATTTTGTTAAAGGTTCGGTGTCTTGTCATTGTGTCAACTCGCCCTTCAGACATGTTCTTGGCTGTTCCTTTCTCTGTGAATCATTTTCCGTATTATCAAGTGCATTCCTGTGACTAATCTGAGAGAGTTTTGTGCTTGGAACTCAGTAGGAACAGGTTCCATTGTTCTGTCAGTGCCAGTGCCAGTGTCAGGACTGTATAACTAGACATTGTCAGTGTTCGTACAACTATCGTATATCCTGGACTTCAAAGTGACAAAGCCATCATCAACTACACTTTTTTATTTGCTGTTTTAACTGTTGTAGACGATGAGGTTGATGGCGATGAATATTGTGAAAAAGAACAGTGCATTCTGCAGTGTAGAAGTGGTCAAGAAACATGTTTTATACAAGTGTGCTCAGTAAAATGTCGTCTATTGAATACATTCTTGTCTACTTATTAACATTTCTCGCGGGATTAAGACCAGATTAATTAATTGCGTGAATCCTAACCTATTTCATCATCCAAATATAAACATTTGAGGTAAGAAACTTAAGTTTTCGAGGCATACAACTTCGTAAAGTTTATCGCACTGAGTTTGTTGGGGAGGGCATGTGCTACAGTGTAGTTGTTTGTCAATGCCAGCAACTGTAGTGACACAATTAGTACAAACATTCCTGATTATTTTAATTACTAGTAGTAGGATTATTATGATTAAGGGGCGTTAGGGCATCTAAAGAAAAAAATTGGAAGATTTTAATTTTTGACGAGGGCTGTTTGTTGACGACGAGAGAACGAGAGTGGAGGCAGTCATCTTCTCCAGCAGCTGTAGCCAGCGAGCATCTGAGAATATTTCACAGCTGACCCCTCAAGCTTAATTATCATTTTCTTAACATTTGTGCTATTTTTGTTACTGAAAACATGTTCAGATGTAAGGTTTGTCTACGCCGATGTACATGTATGATATCCTCTCCGAGAATGGCATCTGGTATCTGCAAAAGTCCTATAAACGACCTTTTTAAAAAAAATTGCGATGCTAGTCTCTGTATGTCCATTTTATTCCATTCCATATTCTACATCAATATTCTTTGATATACTGTCCTTTAGCTCACGCCATTCGTGTCTATATATATACATGATTTAATGTTCAAGATAAAGTTGTTTGCACGTGAGCAGTCAGAAAACAATGTCACGTGATCCACGTGACTCAGGTGTAGAATCACTCTGAGCTATTGCGCACATGTATTGCGCAGCAGAGGTGTTGTGAGATCAGAACGCACATCCAGCACGCACTAATGTTGTTTATACACAACTGAGTCCATCTGAGTGGACTGGTTGCTATTAGCAACTGTAAGTCCAGTGCTAAGTGACTCAGCACCATTGACCTCTGGCGACCTGACCACGCAGCCTCGCCATTGGCTCGGCATTCTGTCTGATGTTTCTCGGTTGTACAAAGCTGTCTTTGCCTGATGTTAATTAAAACATTCCTCATTTGTTACCAAGCATGTACTTAGTATTCACCTTTTCATTATGGCGATGATCTCTGGATGAAACAAATGACTTATCACCTGTAGACTCTTACCTGACAACTGTATGTCATTGTATGCAGGTCTACACGTGGCTCAACTCTTTTTCTATTCGCATTTTATCACAGAAAATTGTGTTAATCAGTGTGAAAATTGGGCATGAATGAATAAATGCATGTGTGATGGATGTATGCAGACTTGTATCTGTTTGTGTGTGTGTACACGCATGCATTAAAGTATGTCTGTAGCAGATGTGACAATCACTGGTATTTGTCTTGACAAGTTTATTTTGATTTGTGTATCACTGTTACAAGCATGGAATTCCTTAAAGCAAACAAGCTGCCAAAGTCACTTTTCTTTGTGAAAAATAAACTGAATTGTACATTGTAAGCATAGAATTGTTTGGTCTCGTTTTATTCACAGACAAGATTTTTGTGATCCACTGACATTATTTGTTTAAGAAAAACAACTTCATCGCCATGAAAATAGAAGCATGCGAACATATAAGAAAAATGACAGACATATCCGGGAACAAAGCAGTTTTTAGCCAGCAATGGGAGACAGACAGACAGACAGACAGACCAGACAGACAGACAGACAGACAGACAGACAGACAGACAGACAGACAGACAGACAGACAGACAGACAGACAGACAGAGCAAATACCAGAGAGAGAGAGAGAGGATGCCGACATTTTATCCGTTTCTCCATCATGGCGGCGATATCAGCCAATTAGAGACACATCTGGAATCGATGTCCACCATTAGATTCTCACATCTCTCCCTGTAGCCGACAAAGCACAAGAAGCAAATTATGGTTTTGGCCAGAAGAACCCGCCATTTACGCCAATCGTCGTCACTAAGCAGCTTTTGTATCCTCAAGATGTCGGCAGCGCCCCAGCCTGTCTTTTATCGACTTCTCTGGCGCCGAGCCTCCCTGTCACCTGACAAATCTTTGGCTTTCATGGCGTCTGCAACTCACTTTCTTCCTCGAATTTGTCTTCGCGCTCTCTGATTCCACCTCTCGTGTGGGTGTGTGTGTGTGTGCAAGAGTGTAGACAATCCTGCATACCATTCTCTGTGTGTGTGTGTGCAAGCGTGTAGACAACCCTGTATACCATTCTGTGTGTGTGTGTGTGTGTGTGATCAAATCCAATTCTTTAGAATATTTTTAATGCGTGGTCTCAAAAGACTCCTTGCATTGAAGTTAATATTATACCTACATTGATGGAGGGGGTGGGATAATCCCAAACCTTACATCAGTTTCACCTACAATATACTTTTGCTGAATTTTTCGGAAGATTAGTATTTTATAAAAATAAATATACTTCGTTAGGGAAACGTGGAGTTTTGAATAAAATTACTAAGAAGAGTAGTTTCTGATTCATTGGAATATGATATAATTCATCGGATGTCACCATCAAAGCCTTCATAATCTAGTATAACCAATCAAAGCCACCATAACGGTCTTCGATGGCGCTAAAATTATCATTTATTTTAATCTAATTGTGAAATTTCTATGAATACAGGTAAAGAAAATAGCAAAATTTTGTGAAAAAATAATAACATCGCTTGACATCGCCAAAAAACAAATTTTGTCAGCAATTTTTTTTTATGTTAATGTGGTAGTTCACGTGTTCATCTCCATGCTACAGTTTTTGAAAGACTTAAACTTGTAAACGGAGACCAAATATTAGTCTTGAAATGTCTTAATTGAATTAACAGAATTTCTGATCTTCAACTATTTTAAGTACATTAACCAAAATCAAGACTTGAAATTCCAGAATTGTTTTGATTGAAATTGAAAGTTTTCCCACAAGTTTTACTTCTTTCTATTTGAGATATCATTGTGACTTTTGTTTTGGATGTTTCCCTTCATACCCAACCCCGAAATATCTTCTCCAGCACTTTATTTCATTGATATCCATTTCTGTAAACAATGAAATGTTTGTAGAAGACACTCGGTATACACGGCCTGCTATATACCAGAAACATCTGCTGGCCGGTTAATACCAGTAAACATCTACTTGCCAGTAAACATGGCCAAGTTGTCTTCCCAGTTTTCTTGACTGATGTCCTCCCGCAGCTGTGGGCCCACCTCCCATCTCTCCCCGAGTGCAAACATCTACATAATTCATGGCCGCCTCCTTGTCACCGTGTGAATGTAACTCTGTTTGCTGAGCGCCGTGTGGCCGGGCCTGTGGCCGGCTCTCCCCAGTGTCCCCCGTGTTTGGCCTCGGTCTTTGCACCTTGCTGTTTATTAAGATTAAGTAGGGGGGCGTTTTGTTTCGTGTCTGTATGGGAGGTTGGTGCTGATGTCATGAGTCTTTGATGTTGGACTGTGTCTAGAACATCTCCTGCCTCGCTAACAGCTCCATGTAGATGTTAATAAACACTAATTTTTTAATTTCCTTTTGTTTTATGCTTTCTTCTTTCTATTTTTCCTGACTTTCCCCGTTGCGTTTTTCTCCACTTCCTCCATTTTTTTTTTTTTTTTTTTTGGACGAAAACTCTGTATAGATGAAGTTAAACTTTTAACTACTGTGGAAGCGACTTCTTGACAAGAAAAATTTCCCACAAATCCATAAATATAACAACAGTATTGTATACAAAGAAGACGAGATAATATATAGAGAAAGATAGGGAAGGAAGGAAGGAAAGCCAACTTTTTTGTATCAAAACTAAAGACCGGGCTTTTTTTTTTTTTTTTTTTTTTTGAGAGAGAAGGGCCCCGACTCTTCATTGCGAGGGTTGTCACAACCATCGCCGTGTCCTCCTTGCCGACATCTCTCGCCGCAACAACCGAAGCCAAGCTCGCGCCGGTTGAGAGCAAACATGAAGGGTGCGAACTGAAACGCCTGGCAGTTTGTGTGGTCGGCGCATTAATTATAGGAACTATTTGCACATTTTGAAACTTCGCACACTGGCCTTTTCCGTTTCGATGCCTGGAATCTGAAGAGCGAATTTCGATTAAGCTTTGCTAAGGTGTGGGAAAGACTTTAGAAGGAGTGAATATCGGAGGCTGGAGAACTGTTGGTGTGAGATGTGCTGGCAGGATGGGGCAGCGGGTGGGGGAGCAGACTAAATGACACCCGACGATGAGAGAAGAGTGGTGAAGGCAAAGAAAGGGTTAGACTGAGCACGTGATTACAAAACTAATCGACTTGGAAATGAAAAAAAAAGTAACAAGTAGACAAAGAGAAGAACGAAAAGAATTAAAAAAAAAAACACCACGGATTGATATATGGAAGGACGGACAGACATACAGACAGGCATGTTTTAAAACAGACTTAATGTATCTGCAAACCCATCTCCTGGGCTGAGAAGGCAACTGAGTCAATATTACAGTGGTTAACCTGGGCAAACTATCCAGCTGTCAATATTACAGCAGTTAACCTTTGACAAACTATCCAGCTGACAATATTACAGCGGTTAATCCAGAGAGGATATCCAGCTGTCAATATTACAATGGTTAACCCAGAGAGACTATCCAGCTGTCAATATTACAGCTGTTAACCTGGACAAACTATCCAGCTGTCAATATTACAATGGTTACCCGGGCAAAATATTTAGCTGTCAATATTACAGCGGTTAATCCAGAGAGACTATTCAGCTGTCAACATTACATCAGTTAACCTTTGACAAGCTATCCAGCTGTCAATATTACAGCAGTTAATCCAGAGAGGATATCCAGCTGTCAATATTACAGTGGTTAATCCAGACAGGCTATCCATCTGTCAATACTACAGCAGTTAATCCAGAGAGACTATTCAGCTGTCAACATTACATCAGTTAACCTTTGACAAGCTATCCAGCTGTCAATATTACAGCGGTTAATCCAGAGAGGATATCCAGCTGTCAATACTACAGCGGTTCACTGAAGCAGAAACTCCGAACACGAACTCCCAGCATGCACCACGAGGCGATACCCCACTGACTGTCAGACACCTAGCCTTAACACCTAGATCCAATGGTGTCTCATTTTCTGTGTTATGTTCCAGTTTCAATGGCGTGCGGGATTCTATTTTCTCATGGCCTGGGGGGTCTTGCGTAGCGGAAAATAGCTTTTCTCCTGGCCCCTGTCGGCGGACCTGTCGCTTCATTCACGCCTTTTAGGCCCACTGAAGGCGAGCCCGAGTGGCAGTAATTTCCATCTTTGGCGCTCAAATACCTGCTTCTGTAAATAAAATGCTGTGAAGCCTGTCCACACTGAGGCAAGAAAGCGCAGGCCTGTGAAAGGAGGGAGATGCCAAGTCCTTTGTGAGAGACAACTATGGAAATGGTGTCTGAGCAAAAGGGGTGCAGCGAGAAGCGGGTGGAGAGGCGGTCGCTGAATCCGTGAGACTGAAGGTGTTCGGGGGACAGGAGGAGGGTTAAATCGCAAAGGAAAGCACTCGTCAGCAGGAAGAAATGGTGAATCTGACACAAAAACAACAGTAAACAATAACAAGCGAAGGTAATGAAAGAGAGTGGTGAAGATGATGGCGAGAAGTGTGTTCGAGTTGTTCCTGCAAATACTTGAGCAAGAAAGAACGAAAGTTGCTATCAACACACCAAGAGGAATGATTGTATCAACCTCGAGCAGACATGCACGCACGCACGCGCATACACGCTCATACAGACACAAGCTCTCAGTGTAGCGTGTACCCAGTGATGGAATGAACGGGTGGACTTGTGATGGAATGAAGGGGAAGGCTCCACGAAGCAAGTACTCACAGAAATGAAAGCCTGTCTCGCCATTGAAAGACAGGCTGTCCAAACACTTGCAGCCCATACAATGGACATAAAAGTAAAGAAAAACATGTCTAAACACGGTGAGCCTCCTACAAACTCCGCCATAATCGCCAGCCAGTCTCTGAACGCCTGTGTCACCGGTAACGAAAATAGTCCCACAGCCTCGAAGTTGCTTCGAGCATCTGTCAATGGGGTACCCGACACAGGTTAGGGAACACCTGAGAAAAAATTCTTTGTGGAAAAATTGAAAAAGAAAACAGAGCCACGACTTCTTCTAACGGAAGAAAACTAACTGCAACTAATCCCGACTGTCATCAAAATTCAGGCAGGTATAAGATGAACGCATGATGATGATGGATGAACAAACTGATTGCAATATTTAGAGACAGGCTATATCTCCGGGTAATTTCATAATTACTTAAATCATTAATTGAGTAACTGTCATCTTAAATATGTTAACCTTTTACTAAGAATAACTGCACACACTGATCTATTTCTTTCTTAATTTAAATTTTATTCAAGGGTTGGACAGTTTATGAAAGATGTGTCTGCAAGGTGTAAAGGTATAAAAATGTTGCTTGAATTTGTTCTCGTCGACCGTCGTGCGGACATCAAGCGAGGTTTTAGTGTCATGGCGAGTAACAAAATGTCAATATTATTTATAATCATGTCCTGAACTCCATAAACACTTGCTTTGCTCAGAATGTCGCGCCAGCAATCAAAATAACTGTCATATCTAAATAGGACCTGTAGTTGTCTCTGTACGACAAGAGACAGAGAGAAAGGAATGGAGAAACAACGAATAAATGATTAAAAAAGTGAAAAAGAGACAGTGAGAGAGAAAAAAGGAGAAGTAATAACAGATGTTTACACACCTGAAAAGCTGAGCAAAGATGATGCTGACTATCTTAAGAGTTATCTTCCCTGATAAAGGTTACACAGGAGGAATAGGAAGAGGATCGTTGCCTAAGAATCGACATATTGCTGAGCCCGTGAGGACTGAACTCACCCTACACCTCACACCCGTGCTTGCTGCAAACACACAGACACGCACGCAAACACACACCCGGACAACTCTGGTTACACAGGTGAAGGTGAAGAGAGGTCAAGGACGCAGTCCTGTGTGTGACCTCAGTCTTTGTATGTGTTCTGCACTCATTCAGATGCCGCCTCCTTCTTTCATCTCTCCCTCTAAGCTGTGCTTGATTATCTTATTTTTATGAATGTAACATTCCACTCAGGTAGCCCCGTACTCTCCTGTCTGTACCTTCCTGCAATATATTTTACAGGGTGAGGCCGTGTTGAGGGTGCTTGGTGACAGGTACTCCTGTTGTCATAATGCTCAGTGACACCCTCTTGTACAAGTCTACAGACAGCTGCAGCAGGATGGTAGGCCTACCCTGACCAAGACAGGATATAGGTCACATCTTTCAGCATCGATTTCGTGGAATCCGCTTTGCTATCACAGACAACTGGACAGAAGACATCTGATGGCATCCAGATCCTCTTGTCCTCCCCTCTTGATTGGGCGACTAGTCAGCATTGCCCCTTATTAATAGCCGACAATTGACCGTCTGGGTGGCTTTGTAGTCTCATCCTTTGAAGTCTTTCTGTCTTCCTTTCTTTCTTTCTGTTTTATTCTTCATAGTCGCTCTTACTACTATCAACTTAGCTGTCACAATCAGTCTTAATACAGTTATTCTCTCACATTCGTTTTATTACAGTGTTTCCTGTCGTCAGTTTTATTATTGTTAATGTTATCTCTGTCAGTTCTAATAAAGACTGGGAAGACACCTGGCAAGAAGTAGCCGCCTTCTGGCTTATTTGAAGACACGCCGCCATTTTCTTGCAAATTCAAAGATTTCAATAGTCGAATGGCACAACAGTTCGTGTTAGTATTCACCAGTAATTCCAACAATTACTGCAAACAGTTTTCGTCAGTATTCACCAGTGGCTGTAACGATCTCGGCACGCAGACGGCGCATGCGCGGGGGCCATGTTTGGACAGGCGGAAGCGTGGGGCCAGTGGAATGGAGCTGCCTTAACCTCGCTCTCGTCTTAATGAATCATAACTGACGCTGGCAAAAGCTGTGCAAATGATCCGTTGATCGGGACACAGCTGCTGCGTGGTATCGCCCACATAATCGGACCGTAGTTAGGATGGATTTTATCGCAGTAAAATAAGCTGGTCAGGAGAGATAATCACCAGGGACACGCGGCTCAGATACCCGGGGACAATCAAAGGCGTAAAGGCGACAACACACAGACGGCGATTAGAAGCTGCTAGAACATTTTCCTCAAAAACTATTTCCCTTACTTCGATAGTGCATGCATTTAATTTATTTCAGTCGAATTCTTTTTCAAATTTTAAAACATTGACACATTTGTCATTTCTTTATTTTTGTTTTTTAATTTTGTTTACTTCCTTTTTTCTGATTTTGCTGACTATTTTCATCATTTGTTCGTTCTTTCAATACTTTTTAATAATATCTTGCTGTCACAAGTTTATATAATAACTTACGAATAAACCAGTAAAATCATAGTTATTCTGTTTACAAAAAATTTAATTACAAAAAAAAAAACTATCACGATCGACAACACCGGGAGCGCAGAAGAGCCAGGGACATGCGCAGTCCCCGTCACGCTCTTTCAACCAATCATTAGTCTGCGCCATGACCATCCGTAGAAACACTCAGGGTTATGTGTTATGCAGTGTGACCCCTCATGACCTGACTATTGTCCGCGTGGTGTCGTGGACATTAAACACATCGAGTCACATGACATCACATCTACGTGTCTCCTGGACGTTTGCTAACATGGACGAACCGTGTGCTGAAGTTTCCAGAACACATCCTGACAGGCAAAACGAGTTTGAAGTCAGCATCAGGAGGTGGGTGATGGTCGTTGGTTGACAGCAATGAGGACGACCCCGGTGAATGACGGGAGAGTCTCCCGAGTTGTGAGCACAGCTCACCCAGAGGTGGTTGTGCGGTGTTATCAGTCTGCCGACTGTTGACTGTGGATGGTGGTGGAGGTGGTGGTGGTGGGGTGTGTGTATGGTGGGGGGGTACATCGTCAACACCGCCCTGGCGATAGCGTTGCCGCGGCGCCTGATAACCCCGCACTATCACTCCCCTCAGACAGTGGCACATCTCACCCTGTTTATCACACACCACCCAGCATCTCATCCCTTCAAAGTGTTTTGTTTCTTTTGCTTCTACCTGCAGTTGCTATTTGCAGTGTGAGCGCAGATCCTTCTTCAATGAACTTATAATAGACCACATCGTCCTAATTATACACCAGTTTGTCTTTATTTTAAGATTTATAAAAGTGAGGTCTCTAGCACATTCCCTAACAACCTGAAAAAAAAGACATCGGGCGACTTTTACCTTTATACAACGGTCGTGGCATACATAGACCGGTATTTTCGGTATTTCTACCCTGAATCAGCAATCTGAATCACCTGAGAGTGCAAATCGTGAAGTGATGTGACTGCAGCACGGAGCTGAGCTTGGCGATTCTCTTGATAATGTCTCGACAAACTGTTGTCGCGTGCGACTCATAATAGCCTCGCTAATTGTTCATGGTTCTGTGTGGTTACTGTTTTCTGTCGCCGGGTGTCTCTGTCGTTAAAGGCCACGAGACATTCGCTAAAAGCCAAGTTTGAATTCGGGTCAGATACGAGGGTGAGGAGCGAATGGAAGAAGTGAGTGGTACAGCTTGATGCCGTGGTTTGCGATTTGTTCGCGGGATGGATAGCTAACCAAAGTTTAGTGGATATAACAGCTTAGCATCTGGCGTCCTCCCCACCCAGAAATAATGTAGACCTTGGCACCACCACACAAGACAGCTTATAGACTGATCGTTGACAGAGGAGGGCGAGCTGAGGACGGGTGATGACACGTCCCGATGGCTTTTGTTCCACCTTCAATCAGCCTGCCTCAGCCGGGTGGTATCGGGTATCGCCGGCTTGTATCGGGTAGCGTCGCCAAACACAGAGACAAACCTGGCAAAGTGCGGGCTGGGACTGTCAAAGACGGGGCTATTACGGGTGTCAGAAAGTCAAACGCAGCCATTACATGATAGGAAGCGATGCCGCGCGCGGCTACAGGCGCCGTGACGGCGGAGAGGGCGCCAGGGGCTGGTCGACTGGAGTTGTCCGCCCTGAGACAGACTTCACCACAACATCCTGAGAAAATGAGATATTTGTAAGTTTATATTTATACATTCACAAGGTGCTGGGACGTGCCTGTCAAGCAGGAGATGGTAGGGTTACGGAGCGAGAGAAAGGGCAAAAAGAAGAGGTGAATTTTGATAAGACTAAAACTGCACAATGCACAGCGGAGGTGAGTGCAAGGATTGTGGTCCAGCTGGTTAGTCCCCAGTGGGGGGAAGAAAAGAGTTGCTTGGTGTTTGTCCTCACAGACCGCGGGTATTGTGGCCTGCAGTGATCCCCCATTTTCCCCCCGGGCCACACGGCTGATTGCGGAAGGCGCTCTTTCACGAGGAAGGCGGCAACGACGGAAATGGTCTTACAAAGGGAGGAAACTCTTTCTCTGGTGCCCAGACTTGGAGACCACACGAGGCCAAGCGTCGTCGTTTCCGGTGAGAGATGGATAGTGCAAAGTGATGGGACAAGCATTTGTTTTTGGTTTAGGGGTTGTCTTGTCTTCTTCAGTGCTCAGCTTCAAAAGTCGTTGTTACACACTGTCAACAAGACGGGTACAGCGGGTACAGACGGGTACCAGAAGCCAGAAGTCAGAGCGGGGATCAAGAAGAATTTTCTGTTTTCAACAAATGTGCACAACACGCTCTTGCGACTTCATTGGACATAATTCCTATTGAATTCACAGACAGAAGTGCCTGTGTTCCTGCTGTTGTTTATATTCCCATCCTATGCGTGTCTGTCTGTCCACCTGGTCACTCGTACCCCATTATTCATGAGGAATGATTGCTCAATATCATTGTTACACTTCTAGTCATTGTCATTGTCATTGTAGTCCAGTCAATGTGTATGCGAGCGTGCAACTGTGTGTGCGCGTGTGTACATTCATGTTTGGGAATTTTGTTAGCCTTATTCCTCCTTACCACTAGTGTCTTCCACCTCTCTCTGCACACTTCTCAGTCCTTTACACAATGTCAAGCAGACACGAGTGACTGAAGGAGGTATAGCGAATGTCTCACAGCCTCCATGATGTGTGATTACTTGGGGAACTTGTTTCTCTATTGCCTCATTATTTCAGAACAAATGAATAATACTCTGCTGTGCTATAAACAGAAGAGAGAGAGAAAAAAAAAACACTAATGCTTCCCACTTAGGTAAACACCTGCCTGGCAGTTTAAAATGGTTTCATCAATCCCAAAATGGCTTTGCAGGTCGATGAAATGGCGGTGCCAGTCACAAAATGGTTTCGTCGATCACAGCATCGATCAGTAAGTTACGAAAGTGAGCCCGAGCAGATTGACCCTCACAACCCCTCGCTTCCGCAGGTACCAACATTATCAAATTATTGTCGATAATTTCAAGTGTTAAAACTGTGGAATAATTGCAGGGTGCAGGAGCTGTGGTGTCATCTCGGGATGCATCGCTTGAAATGTCACGGCGCCGGCCTCACTTTGCGGAGACACTCGGAAATGAGAAACAAACATCCTGTTTGATTTTCTCATTTTATTTTCACACTGTTTGGTCGCCGCCATGACGGGCGCAGCTTTTGTTTCTGCGAACAGTCAATTTGCACAGTGATGATGTGGTGTCTCTGTGGTGTCACCAAGCGATCTGAGACATGTTTACGACAACTGCTTTGTGAGTGGGTAGGATATGTACATAAATGTGTCGTACAACCGGGGCAGTAGGTTATAAAAGGCGAGGATCGCAAGCAAAGCTTGTTCGTGACGAACCCCATCCTCCTCCCAGATATTGGGATGTCACGACCTTTGACTTCGCGACTATCGTCCGTTGGTGGTTGTCTGACCCAGTCTTCAAAACATCAGATCCTACTGCACTGAGACGGATAAAGAACCGAGCAGCTGTTTAAATAGGAGAAAAGTCATTTGAAAGAACAACATTTTCTCACTACTAACCGCAAAATCAGTTGAGTTCTGTCGGCACTTGTGATCATCATCCAGAGATGTCTTGACAAGCCAGTCTGTACCTCATCCCTCTCCATCCCCACCCTCACCCCCCACAACACTCCCATCCAAACTATAAAAAATGTTTTGCAATCCATGAGATCCGGCTTGCAACTCTCCTCACGCCTGAAGCCACATTTTTTGGTGAGGTTTGCTCCTCGCACGCCAGCAAATAGTTGCAACAATGACAGTCCACAACAGGTTAACACCAGGCTTAGCGCCTGTCACGTGACAACTAGCTTGTGCACTGATTGCACGCACCTTTCCTATCTCTTAGCCATACACAAAGTGTCCACGTGTTCTTGTTTGGTCGTTTGTTGTTGTTCTTGTTGTTGTTGTTGTTTTGTTTTTTTTTTTTTTTCTGTTTTGTTTTCGACGAATGAGGATAAACGTTTTAAAATTTTAAATCTTCGAAGATGAAATGTGTCAACAAATCTTGTCCTCCGTTGTCTTCTCTCTCTAGGATTTCTTTTTCCGTAATTTATGTATTTATTTTTAATTTCATAGAATTGTTGGATAACGAAGCGTGTATTCGTTCAAATAACACTACACTCCTTCCCCCGCCCTGTTCTACAATTTGTCCTCTTTTCTTTCCTGTCGTCTTGGTTGGTTTCTTCACTTTCTCCTGATCATTATTATTGTTGTTATTATAATTAACATCATTTGTAAAACGCTATAGGCTTGCTTATAGGACTGGGATATGACACTATAGAATTCCCGTCTATTATTATTATTAATATTATTATTTATTATTTATTATTATTATTGGTTCGGTTAAAAATGTTCTCCAGACTATGTAACAGCCCAGTAAACATTGTAACATTTTGCGGATCCAATGTTTTAGGATTATAGTTTCCTGTTTATACATCTACAGCTACAGTCATGTGACCATATATTTATTAGTTCGTGATGTGACCGCACGATACAATCAGGACATCAAACACCAGGTCTTCTGATTGTGTTTTGAAGTCTTGTCTACATCACTAGATTATCGGTATTCACAAGGGAAGACAAGCAAGGGGGGGGGAGCGATATGACCTATTATGTACTAAACAGTTAAAACAAGTATCAACCAGACGACATACAATTTTAGGGTTGCACAATTAGTCAGTTTTTTTCGAATTTTACTTTTTTATGTTTCTTTGCTTCCTCGCCTGCTATTTTGATTGATCGCAAGTGTGTTAAGCTCTGATTTTAGTTGGGTTTTTTGTTTAATGTTTTATTTATTTTATTTTATTTATTTTTTTATTTTATTATTATTTATTTATTTATTTTTTTTGCTGTAGGAAAGAAAAATCTTGATGTGCATGAAGAAAATAGGAAATATAAGAATGTAATATTAAAGGACATCATTTTTGCGATCACGTGCTCAATTGAACGCCCTCCTCCACCCCACCCCCACCTGCAAGGTGTGAACGGCAACAAATTGCAAAGGAGTGGCGAAGGTCGCACAACACGCGCTTACAGGGAGTGAAAGGGGGGCGGGTAGACACGACAAGGTGTGAGCGGTGCACACTAGGAGGGGGTAGGTGGAGGTGCTCATTAGAGCCACGATCGGGTGGGCACCCCGCGGAGCTCTCTCTTCTCACCTGGCTCACGGGCCACCCAGAGCAATAAGGCCGACGGTGTCAGGGCTACCACCCGGTATTCTTTGCACCCAACGAGGGGTTCCTCCACACTGTCGACAACCCTTTCCTCCGAGTTGAGTCCCCCTGTCAGGTCTTGAACGGGTATTGAATACTCGAATTTGGCGGAAGCAGAGTTAAACGCTGTATCGGGTATTGTCAACAAGTAAATTGTTTTTCACGACCAGGCCACTGGCTTATAAGCCGGCCGCCAGTCTATTTAACAAAATACATTTTAAGGCTTTAGGTTGGTCTCATGCCATTCAAGCGGCAAAAGAGGGCGTTCCGTTTACGACAGGGCGGGGGGAACTGTGAAGTCGGATAATGGAGGTTGGGGGGTGGGCTTGACACGCTAAGGATAAGGGGTACGAGGCATAGGCAGGCACGCTCGCACACACACACACATGCACGTCCCAACCCCCACCACAGAGAGAGAGAGAGACAAAAAAAAAAAAACTTTCCATGAGAGGGTATAATCAGCTAATGGGTGTCGGGTCAAGGACACAACTTCCTACTTTACTGGAGAGAGTAGCTAACCACCACCACCACCACCACGAGCACCAGCACCACCACCACCACCACCACCACCACCCCATCGTTGACGAGAAGGAAGCTGAAGGTTCTCTTGACGGCGTTTTGTAGTTGGCGTGAAGACACTCTCGGTAAGTGTGTGAGATCCCACGAGTGCCACCAAGCATCAACCCCATCGGGGGATTCAAAACAACTCAGTGTTGCCTTGAGTAAACCCCATCATGGCGGCATGGGACTGTCATCGTAGCCTTATCATCCAGTTTGCAGCCAAACCTTTCAAGTCGTTTACAGCTTAATATTGTGGTGCACCATCCTCCCTCCCCCAACAATATATATATGTAGGTGAAGAGTCTTGACAAAGTGAGGGACGAGGTGTATCTCCGTAAGTCTACTAACTGTTGTGTGTCAGCAGAATCGTCGCCGAAATCTTTAATCATGTAAAGGCGGCAACTTTACTAGGGTAGGGGAGAGGAGAGGTGGAGTGAAAAAGAGAAAAGAAGAGTTCACGATGTGGTTGATGATGATCCCTTACGCTTTATACTTTGAGTCTCCATCAACAGTTCGCTTCTAATAAGCACACACCAGTGAAAAAATAAAGTTATAATTATTCTTTCGGTCAGCTGAGTGCATTAAGAGCTCGACACGTGACTTTGGGGGGTGAGACTGTTGTATGTCTGACAGTTTTCAACATGATTAGCCAGGTATTCAGGTATTTCTGGCTGAAGTGACGGGTGGGGGGTTTGAACGAAAAGAGTTTCACCCACCCACTGTTGGTTATCCACAAGGGTTTTTTTTTTTTTTCGTGAAGGAGAGGTTGCCGTGTGTACTCAACAACTTGAGCTGTTTTACTGTCGAGACTTTTCTCTGTACCCGGATGTAACTACCTACCGAATGGCTGCATGCTCCTTGTTAAAGTCGCCATCGTTTGATTTTCTTCATTTGCTGCCGATCCCGACATCCACCAGGTGTCACTAATCACCGGTAAGGTTGAAAGCATCAGAGGACCGGCAGAAACCTTCATCATTCCTGCTAATAAGTTTCATTTTTATGCACTGCTTTCATCTGTCTTTTGTGAACTGTAGCTCATGTGTATTCCGCTTCAAGAGAAAAAAAATACTGACATATATTTTTCATCTATTTATATATACTTAACATATAAAACAAAATGTACTAATATCGTGGGATGCTATTTTTAATGCTTATAGCAGAAGGTGGATGGATGGATGGATGGATGATGAATGGATGGGAATGAAAAGGATTTATTTGCAGTTTATGGTCTCACACACGTGACTGTATTCACTGAGTGTGGCTGGTATCTAAAGTCGGAAGGGGTGAACATTTTTATCTAATGGCTTCGTAAAGTCGTAAAAGATACTGTCTCTCACAATCTCAGTGAATTCCCCACTTCCGGTCTCTAGACACGCGCATCAGCAAAAAGGTCAACATCGTGACAGACGATGAACGAACAGACGATCCCAGTATTCTCGTTGGTTGCAGTCTTGACTACGTGAATATGTCCAGGAACAATCCGGACATCAATGTTGATGACCTCTTTCTGTATTTGGTGGTGTATATCTCACGAACAGAAAGGGGGAGAATTATTCACTCAGAGTATTGCACTGAGCTTTACCCTCTCATCCTCAAAAAACAACAACAAAAAAAGAAAACCAAAACAAAAATGCAGAAAAAAAAACAAAACAGAACAAAACAATGCAGTCCATTAGTACAACCTGTTTCGACGACACTTCAGCATCATATCTTCATTGACCTCACTTGACGAGGGCTTATGAGGAGTTGTCCTTTCATTTTACTTTCTTCATCTGATGTCAGTTTTTTTTAAAAATTATTTTGAAGGTGGTGTTCGTCAAATCCTCCAAGTTTTGCCGCGCACCAAACTTAATAAAATTCACCATCGGAAATCGTTCAAAAGCACACACACGTGCACCTCGACGACGCCGCAACTGTCTTGTCGTGTCCATGTTTGCGGAGTCGCCATGGCCGAGGTCCAAAACACTTTTCTCGTGCAGCGCCTCGTGGCGCACTAATTGGAGGGAAAGTGTCACCTCGTGTCGAAATTAATTCGGGGTACCTCGTGTTTGCTTCGTCGATATCCAGGCGACTCCCGCGGACAGGGACGAGCGAGGTTGATGGCGGTGAGGGGTTGAGGAGGGTGAGGAAGAACAGTCCGCAAGATGCTTCATGAACGCCAAAGGTAAACTGTGAAAAGAGTGAAAAAAAATGGATTGGATGAAAGACCTGGTAGTTGTTCTTTTCTATTTTGATAAGTTCAGTCTGTGATCTCCGTGCCAGCGCAATGAGTTCTTTATTATTATTATTGGCCGTTTGTTAAGATTTCTTGTGTCGTCCATCACTTGTCCGTTTGGTCACTCTTTCTTCACGCGTTTATCTTTTATTGCAAATGTTTTGAAGTCGACCCTGGAAAACGAAAATACTTGAATTACCTTATATACACAATTGTCTCTCCCCCTCGACACACACACACATATCTATATATAATAGCACACGCACTAACGTAACCACATAGACACCCTATACTGTACCCGTAGACACTCACCCACACGAGGAGTGGAGAAGGAGGGTGCAATATGTCAAACCCTCCCCCGACTGCAAGGAGAAGACAACTCGTGTGTCGTGGCTGAAGAGTCGCGCAAACTTGTCATCGCGGGTCAAAACCTTGTCAGCAGGGCAATGTACCCCGGGTGTCCCCAGCTTCTCGGAGCGAAGCGGAGCACGCCACAAAGGCCAAGATGTCAGAGCCGGACGACATGGAAGTTGTGGGACTTGAATGACATATTTGGCCGCCTGGTGGCTGCTGCGTAAGACCGCGGCGTGTGGGTTTGTCCCCCCAGCACTCAGTGGGAGGAGGGTTCGGTGTCCACAAGTCTTTCCTCCGTAAGTTAGTGCAGTGGCCTTTAGAGGGAGCACCTCTCACAATGTCCAACCCTCTAGTTCGGAGGGCAGGTATCGTGGATACCCTTTCTCTCCTTCATTATCTTTTCATCATGGATTTCCTCCCTCAGCCTCCATTTTACTTTATGTAATGTGTCTTTAACTCAAGCAATCCAGAATTAGAATACTTTATTAGTTCATATCTTATCGCACTAAATATCTACATTCTACAGAAGTCTGATTTACACAACAATCATGCGATCTGAAGCAGACCTAGCAATTCTCAGAAAGAATCGGTAAGCAGCAATTGATATTGTGCATGGCCGACCTAATACCTGCTCCAGTAGAGAGGTGCTATAGTGGCGAGGCTTACCTGTCCAAACACCTGTTGACCCGGGGACCTGGAGCAGCTATCAAGTCCGGTTAGTCGCTCACCATTTTCCACATTTCTTGGTGGCGTGCACGGGTAGAGAGGGTGGCGGGAGTGTTTGTACACTGACACGTCACTCACTGCGACTAATGGCCGACAGACAGGTATGTGCTGGGCAATTATGTTATCAACGGCCGCCGTGAGACCTCCCCTCCCACTCGCTCCCCACTCCCGATCCCCCGTTTTCATTCATACCTCTCCAGGAATGCACCTCATCGGCCCACAAAAGCCCTTCTGGCGAGAGATTAAGTCAGTACTCCAAGAGCAGAGAGCCATCAGACTTCACTTATCCCTCGTTTGAGCGAGTGAAGCGTAATGGCCAGCTTCCTCTCGGTGTGAGAGGAGGAGGAATTCGTGTCGACGGCCAAATCTTTCCACTTTGTTTCTCGCTGCTCACACTTGATGTTTACTCACAGAAAATAGCTCCTCCCCTCCGCCAGTCTTGTGAAAAGGTAGCGAGCGAGAACTACTTCTCGTAACCCTCATCACCCTCCCACATTAAGCTCTTCTAGTTCTGTCCCCTCCACGACCACCTCCTCCTCCTCCCATTAAACAATTCAGCCATGCTTGTCGCGCGTGTTCCTGGTGATCATTCAGTGAGGCATGACTGAAGCCAGCTCGTGGGAAATTCCAAAAAACATCAATCAACAACAACAACAACAACAACAACAACAACAACAACAACAACAACAACAGAAGCAGAGAACTTTCGCGCTCTTGCCAAATCAAAGCCAGGCTCACCTCGAT
The DNA here is from genome assembly GCF_003073045.1 of Pomacea canaliculata. NCBI lineage: Eukaryota > Metazoa > Mollusca > Gastropoda > Architaenioglossa > Ampullariidae > Pomacea > Pomacea canaliculata. The sequence continues at coordinate 26,901,432 of NC_037597.1, read as the reverse complement.
TTACAAAACTTGTAAGAGGAAAAAAAATGTTCCACGAACCACCCCACTTACCACCCCTACCCCTTCCCCCCTGCCCCCCTCCCAACACACATTTCTGTCTATGGCAGTAGACAACCATAAACAGGAGCAATAAAGACACTAAAATAAACAGGAGAACAAAGACACTGCTATTTTGGTCTGATGGTGGGCTAGAAAGGAAAGAGAGAGAGTGGGAGAAAGGTATCAAGTGTAACTTGGTTCCTCCGTGATGTGCGCCATTGATTACCCTCCTTGCACTTGTCGCTTCGATGAAGGTGATTGCCGACTGGTTGGCTTGTCTTCCATCATCGTCACACCGGATGATACAGGTAGATGTCCAATGAAAGTCTCCCACACTTGCGGATCGTAAAATATGGGGTTCGGATTTCATCTCAGAGCATACAGACCTTTGTTTTGGATGTGACACTTGATCACGGCGCTCTATAGCGGGCTCCAATTTTTCAAACATTTTCTTCCAAGGATGACTATGCGAGAATATAATATATATATATCATAATAGAAATAAAGATGTTAGAACACCAAGGAATATTCATATTACTCATCTTCAGAATGAAGGAATCGTCATCTACAGCGTGAAGACATATATGTAAACAAATGTAAAAGACAATAACAATGATGTTGATGTAATTTAGAAGAACAAAAGGAGAGAGTGGGGGAGGGATACAGAAACTACATAAGAAAGTGTGGGGACAGAGATGTGCAGGTCCTCATGACCGACATCCAGGGACCGAGGTGCAGGCTGCTCGCCGCTCGACTGATTACAGTCCACTCCAGGTGACAACACCGGGGATCAGTGTGTCGTGCAGCATGGCCACATGTTTCCACTGAAGTCTCGTTGTCAAGCACATCTCGACCCCACTCTGCTCTCTCTTTGTTTGACTGACAAACGAGGGCTTGAAGAAGTGATTTGACAGCAGCGACCTCTAGCGGACGAAGTCCTCCAATGGGAGCGTCTACCTTCGCCCTGCATACGTGCCATCTAGCAGCCTGGCGCCTCGGCCAATCAAACGCAAGGGTCATGGCTTTGAAATGATATGATGTGATATGTCCTGGTATGACTGGGCTTGGTGGAGCTGCCATCAGGCGAAAAAGTCCCTCGTGTGTTTGATGGCTATGCGCACGTGCATCCTATTCGTGTGTGTGTGCGCGTGCGCGCGTGTGTGTGTGTGCGCATCTTTAATGAGTTAGCCGATGGTAACAAAATCTTTTTACAAAAAACTGCGCATAACATAAAATTTTATTTCATTCCTAGATTCCTAGATATTTATTTTGTATGCTCCTACGTAATTAAAACAAAAACATCTTATCATCCCCCAATATGTATTTGATTTGTGTTTTATTGTCTATATTCTGTCTATATTTATTGTCTATATTCTGTCTATATTTATATGTCTATATACCTATTCTGATATTTCATTTAAATTTAAGCTAAACAAACATGGCCTCTGACCTCGTAATCAGATTGTCGTTTTGTAACAGAAAACGTGATACTCGTATAAAAGCATGGGTATGGTAGTTAATATATATATATATAGTGTTTCATATCTCTGTGTGTGTCTTAGATGTGAGTGTGTGTACATTGTTGTTCTTTTACCGTTTGGAAATTATCAATTAGCTAGTCTGTCGGTGTTACCAGGAGGTCAATCGTTCCTGTAGTTGACCAACGGTCCTGTGTGTCCGCTTCATGTCCATGGCTTGTGTCATGTGACACCGTCCCGCAGTGACAGCTTGTATCTTCAGTAAAGATTTTCCACAGAAGTGCTATTGTACGATACACTACGATGTACATTGGACATAATGCTCATGTTTTAAACAACAAAACAACCCCATACATACATCGGGCTTGTGAATGTCACCATAAGATGGATGTCCACATAATAAAAACAACCCTCTCTCAGTCCACAATAAGCAGCATCCCTTGAAAGAACTCCTTTGTCATCCATCAGTAAAATGTTGTGACGACGGCTTTCCCCAGGACTGAGCACATTATCTACGGATCGCTGCTTTGCTCAAACCCAGGGAGGAAGATACTGATGTCTCCGGCGAGCTGCGTATCGCTAGTGGCCTGATAACATGGCGTCTCGCTGGACACCCCGCAGCGACACCTCGTGGCCTCTCCACCTCCTCACTTCGCCACACACTTCCGCTTCACTTATCTATGTGAGAAAGGACACATCACAAGCATGTGCTCGCTAGCATAATCTCAAGACAACGCCAACATTTGTCTGTCTGTCCGTCCGTCCGTCTGTCTGTCATACTCATACTAACATATGATTGAAGTGTGGAGAAAGGCGGTCAAGGAATAGAAACTAACATCTTTTTCGGTCTTCTTCCTTACTTTCTTCAGAGTTTATCTACACTTCTTAATTTGACAGTCGAGAAAGTATTAATGCAGTCCAGACCAATCAAAATGAAGCTATTAAAACAACTGTAAACAAACAAACAAACAAACAAACAAACAAACAAACAAACAAACAAACAAACAACCTAATCACAACCACGTAAATCAGCTCACCCAAACACCCTCTGTCCAAACACGCGTGTGTTTAAAACCTTTCGCCACAATAATTATTCCTCTGGGGTCATCGTCGCTTCCTGTGATGCTGATAAAGTTTTTTTCTTCTTCTTTTTGGTCGGTGTCAAGGTTGCCTACGATTAACACCTGCGCTAAATTTCACCTTACAAAACCCTTCCAGGCTCTCTTTTTCCCGCCAGCATGAATAGATGACAAGACTCAAGCCAATTGTTTAAATGGTCATCTGAAAGATTATCAGCACCAATAGGATACTCGAGAGTGAACCTTTTGAATGCTGGCCCACCTGCCGTTCGCTGATTGACCAATGACGTCCGACCGAGGTATCCTGCCAGGTAAAAGGTATGTCAGAAGTCTTCATACAGGGCCTGTGATGATAACATTCTGTCTGCAAGGGACGACAGTCGTACTATCAGCCGACAAACCCTCGGCAGGAACAAATGAACTCGTCAGGGACCAATCTGCAGGTACAACAGCAGGTGTTTTGCTACTACACCTGTAGCCAGTCAGCCATCTATACACAGAGTAAGCCAAGGTACTTATTCTCAGTTTGATGACCATTCCACACAATATTTTTGTCTATAATGAATATATCGATATATTATCACCATTAAAAACAATAACTAACAAAACAAAGTTGGGTTTGTTGTTGTTCTTGTTTTTGTTATCATTCGGCTTCTATGACTGATATTTTAGACTGATGACTATTCTCTGGTGTTAATGCAAACTTTCTCACCTTCCTGACACAGAGACTGACACATCGATATCCAGCTCCATGTGTTGGCATCGGTAGCAACTGGGAAACATGGAAAGTGCCGTAAGCAGCCATCCAAACCAAGGGAGATAATCATTGCTGTACGACATGAGGGGAGCTAAGCGCTTATACTACACAACACAAACATGCACCCCGGGTGCACTGGTTTACCTTCTATAGATTGGAGATACTGGCACGTTCTTGAGGTCGGCTATTGTCTCACAGCAAGCTCGGATTGACTAGACTATCAATGCCGCCATGCTGATTACTGTCTAATTATCTTTCTTTGATGTTGCCGACTGGATGGAATGGAGCCAGGCAGTGAGGACGACTGTCACGAAACGGAGCCGAAGAGACATTCAGGAGACAGAGACCCCATAGAAAAGTTCTTTTGTAAAATGAAGGGATCCCGCCCACACCCGTGCTCACACATGTGCACCCATGCGCATCCACGAAAAAAAAAACCCAGCACACAATATACATAGAAATATACATACATGACAATACAAATACCGGAATAACACACTCTTGGAACGAATTTTTCAGATTCCTTTAAAAAAAACCCGCTCAGATATTTCCTTTGTGATATTACAGTCAATGGAAGATCTGCACCCAGACTGTCTGTCCGTCTGGTTATTTGCTTGCCCATCCCTCCGTCTGTCCATCCCTCTATCGGTCTTTCCATCTTCCCAAGGACAATAACATCCACTTGCAGGCTACCGACCACGAAACAAGAAGAAGCACCTAAAAAGAATTATCGGGTGCAAAACAAAATATCGAACAAGCAAACAACTCCCAGCTCCAGCTGGAAGAAGCGGCGGGAATGTCCCCAAGTCATCTGCCATGATGCTCTGTTCAAATGTTGGACGAGACGCGAGCCTCGATCACGTGATCGGGTGGCAACCCATCAAGGACGAAGCATGTGTTGGAGTGGTCACTGCACGTAAGGAAGGTCCAGTCCATCGACTTGAAAATCGAACTCAGTCAACGGACCTCCATCGCTCCAATTAGCCAACGGCCGAGCGCAAAGTCCTCGAGGATATTGCCACTGAAATGTGGTCCTGGTCTCAAGGGGTCAGGTCCTGTGAGAGTGACCAAAGGTCAGCCAGCAGTGCGATGCAGTTCTGTCGAGGAGGTCGTTGGCAACAGATTTGCTTGTTCTGATTGACAGTCTGGCTCTGAAACACATCGTCTGACATCAATATGCTCGCTGATGAGCTATTGCCTTGCTCACACCTGTACCAACATGACAAAAACTTCTCTACATCCCTTTCTTCAACGGACAAATATCTTTGAAAGGTTTGATCAGAGTGAATGAAGTTCACAGAAAAGCAACGGTCTTGGGGCGAATTGGAACTTAGGTCAGTATGATAAGTTGAAACTTGTTTTCCAAATGCCCGGCTGTCAGCATTCACATTTCTCTGACTCACAGGTCAAAGAACTCGCACACAAACTCTAGCACGCATGGATGCACAATATGCAACATTATTTGTATGCACAGACGCACGCACAAGCACACACGCGCTTCTCGCCCACGAACGCACCGACTCGACCACAAACACAAAAACACGTGACAAAACACCTTGATGCACACGTGTGACGAACGCTGACAAGTGCATGCACATATGTAATTCACCTTCATTCACACACTCACACACACACACACACGTACTCATTTGCACACCCTTTTATGACCCTCCTCCCACCCTGATTCACTCTGCTCCAATATTTATCCACATCAGGATCTGAGGAGGCGGCCGTGTGTGCCGAGCTGGGGACCGGCCAGGTTTACGAACCACAAGCCAGGAACACCCAGCCACTAACTGGTTTATTGCACACCGGCGCCTTGCCACTTCAAAGGACAGCGAAGGTGAATATTGTTCACAAACACCCGGAGGATTTCTTTGGGCTCAAGACAGCGGGTCCCTAGAAGCATATTTCTGTCGCAGGTGGCCGCACTTTTTATGTATGATTCCGAAACGGAAAAGGTTATGAGGGTTTGGATCCTGTAAAGGTTAATTTGTCTTCTGGCAGTAAGACACAGACAATCGTGCTTATGATGTTTGTGACTTCCGGTCTCACCATGTCTGGTAAAACAATACAATAAACAGGGTAAACGTAGGGTTGGGCTTGGGGTTGATGCATGGGACATTTTTCAGTTTGTGATAAAAAGGGTTAGGATCAGGGTTTCGGGGATCCTGGCTTCGGTTGTACAAAATGTCATACAAATTATTATTGTTGTTATTATTACAGCATTAACTCTCATACAACTAACCCCGTGTTTGTTTTGTTTTTCTGTGAATGAGAGAATGAAGAATATATGAAAACCTGCACAAGCAAGGCAGTCAGACTCTAAGTTAAGATTTGCTGTGGTCCTTATTTCCTGCGGGTTTAGAAATCATGGATGTATGAAAGATTTCCGGCTGCAAGGCACCAAAGCACAAGACTCGCATGAAGTCCAAGAACCTACAAAGCAGACATGAGGTCAAAGAAAGGCGGTAAGGAACCAAAACCAAGACAAAAGACAGAAATTGCTAGCGACCTCTAAACAGTCGTCATCGATGACATTGGACAAGCAACTTAAAGCATGCTGCGGATTCTAAAGAAGAAAGAGACCAGAGACGAAATTTAAAATAAAAATGGCGTTGACTAATATAAGTAATGAACACTATTCCTACAAGTAGATGTTTTGTTTCTATGTGGTGGATTATTTTACAGACACTACGACAACTGAGCATACACACCTGGCTTTTGAAAAAAATCATTTTGGGAATGTTAGTAATGACCGTGGTAGTATTTTACATAATTTTACAACTCATTTTATATATAATTACATGTTAATAAAGAAAAACGATGTAACAGTAGTTCCCCCACTGAGCAAACTATTGAACTGTGGAAATAAAACTGAACAATCTTTCATGATGTGTGACAACAATTTACTGTTACCTTACATTCACTTTATTGCCAAATCTTATCAACATAAAATCAAATATTTAATAATTATTTTAAAACTAAATTTAGGCTGAAATTCTTAAAAATTCTCCCTTCATCATCATTTCATAATTATCACATTCAGCATTGTCGTCATCGTCGTCGTCAATCATCTTCAACAAAAACATTATTTACATCTGTAAAGCAATGTTCATGTTATGATAACATGACAGACACTATAGCAATGAACCACACATACAAACACATTTATTAGGTTCAGCAAACAAGTGAACAAGGTTGTTGCAAAGTATACTAGATGTCAAAAGATTCGGCAGATGATTTTTATCGAGATTACGAGAGGAAACACTGTCAAGGGGAGGAATGAATCTCTTGTTTTTGTGGTTATCGCCTTTTCTTCCACTGTGGCATCATTAGAAAAAAAAACAAACTGAAAACATAAGGGGAAAAAAAACTCAGGTACATATTTTTGGGAAGTTATTCCCAAAATGTCTGTTAATATACGTGAAACATTCAAGTAAGAATAATCTACACGCTTATGGCGGGCTTGGTTTTCTGTCAAAGAAAATATTACAAGGGAAGAGGGAAAGGAGAAAAAAAATTACGAATAATAAATGATCATCATATCTACTGTAAATTCTTATAATATTTGTTGCACAGACCATCTCATAGTAAAGATTGTATTAATTTTATTTGACATCTTTACTACCAAGAACTATCGTTTGGATTCTTTTTCTCAAAAACAAATAAAAAAAAGAGCAGAAAGAGAAAAACAATTATACTAAATTGTATTAGTCAAAGGTTTTAATACATTTCGCACAAAGTAGTTAAAAACATTCTCAGTCATTCCAGTTATTTTTTTCTGTCGCATAATGTATCCGATCGGATGGCTGAGTTGTTTACCACAAGAAGTCTGAAAGAACAAACATTATTAATTACAGAGAAAATGTTCTCGTTCTCCACGAAGCAGGAGTCGAGCTCTGTGCGATTTGATTGCTGGTGACGATGGAGGAGCCAAGAGGGAGATACAGAAGACGGGAAATCAAGCAGGAGGCGACAGCTCTCGGGGGGAGAGATGTTGATTCGTCGTTTAATTTTGCCGAGATGCGGCCGATAGCTCGCAGGCCCGAGCTGCCCGAGCTTTATCCAATGACACCCTAAAGTTGCCACTTTATCTTAATGTCACATGTTTGTGAGTGGTCATCAGCCCCGTCTTGGGGCCGCCATTACCGCCCTTGCCTCTCCTCGGTTATGGCCCCTGGGCAGGGGCTTGGATCAGCAAACGTCAACTGGGCAGAAAGGAGGGAAGGTAGTCTCACCGGAATCTCGCGCTCTCTCGCCTTTGCCGGGATTATGGAGGAGGAAGGAAGAGTGATGCTGTGTGCGTGGGGAGAGGCTCAAGTACGTAAGTGCAGTAACTTTTCCTCCCTCAGGCGCCTGTCAACCGCTGGAGGATTTCTGTCCATCTGGAAAGGCACTTTAAGCTGCAAATACTCCTTTTTCTATTCAACTTTCTCTGCGCAAAATTTTGTTTATTTGTTTTTGTTTTGGTGTGTGTGTGTGTGAAAAATGAAGCATCCCGAGGGTGTCGTGCCCGCTAGGTGTGACAGCTCGGTCGAGCCCCATGCCAGCTGGACAGAATACTTAAACACCAAAAACTTAATCAACCAGTAGAAGCCTAAAGGTTATCGGGAGTTTTAAATGATGAAAAGGACTGGCACTCACTCACTCACTTATTTATTCATTCACTCACTAACGAAAGAACGAACGAACGAACGTACGCAGAGACACACCTACACATACATAAACAAAATATTTGTCTACATTTCTCGTTACATGTCTCTGGCTCTCCTTCCTTCTCCTATTATCTCTTTCTATTTCTCCGTCTGCTTGCCTGCCTGCCTGCCTGCCTGCCTGCCTGCCTGCCTGTCCTGTCTGTCTGTCTGTCTATCCTTCCTTCCTTCACTGCTTCACATCTCTTCCTCCTTCCTCGTGGACGGGCCTGGTGCCGCGAGCGCGCAGAGGGTGATGTTATTAGCAGCTTGATGAAATTCTCCGTTTCATCTCCAAGCGAGCGTGAAGTGTATTTTGCTAGCTTAATGAAATATATTCCCCTCTCGATAGTATCGCTGCAGGTCCTCGCTCAGCATTGTCCTCGTCGCCGTGAGATGGTCTGGCAGCCCTGTCAACATGGCGCGGGTGCCGGTGGATGATTGAAGTTCAAGTGGCTTGCAGGAACTCCCGCAGACCTGGAGAGTCGCAAGAAGACGGGAAGGAGAAGGAGGTTCCTTGAGGTGGTGGACTGAAGACAAAAAAGACGAGTTTTGTGTTGGAGGAGGAGAAGGGGGACTATGGAGGTGTCGGGGAGGGAGAGTGGAGATTGAGAGGGACAATGAAAGTGAAGTGAAATCGGCGATTTATTTTATGACTAACAGAGAGAGACCTTTTGTTTACATTGTATTGGAGGGAGAGGGAGAGACAAGGGAAGATTGTTGACGTGACAAGAGGACAAAGATGGTCGCGAACGCATTAAGAAAATCAACTCCATTAAGCAATTTTTTCCGAAGATCGTTTGACTTTTCCTGAAGCAATATAAAACTGAACACAACCATTGCGGGAGGGAGAGACAGACAGACAGATACAGAGAAACAAAGAAGAACGAAAAACCCAGACTTTTGGCCAGATTATTTCTACTCGATCCCAACTTGTTTGTGTGAATGTAAAAGTTGGGTCTAGAAGCTACATTTTGTAGTGTTCTCAACAAAAAGACACTGTTAGTGACAGTAAAACATAATCCCGTATACTTAAAACTGTTTTTTTTTTTACCTGAAGAATGAAAATCATGAGAGTATTAGAACTTGTATATTAATGTGTATTTTGTCTGCGACTGGGTTGATAAACCCTCCACTATATGAATGAGGGACTAAAACCTTAAAACTTTTTAAACGAGGGTCTAAAAGATTCCAACAATTGTATCTAGGAGTCTCAACCCCTCTTGTATTTTATGGACAAGAAAACAAAATGTTTTTTGTCCTGCTAGTCGCTAGCCATCAACTAAGTGTTTATTGTGCAGCCTGCATCAGCAGCTCAGATGTAAGGTCTATAGACAATGAAAATAAAGTTGTGTAACCAGAACATCAATTGCTTTTTCACGACGATTGCGAGAATATCTCCAGTTTGCTTTGTTTGAAATTGTTTTCTTTTTCTTTTCTGTTTGTTTCAAGTACTTTATTTTTCACATCTTTGTATTCAAGTTTGCTTTGCTCTGTTGACTCAAGATGCAAGCCTGTAATACAGAAACTACAAAGCAAAGTACAGAGACCAGCCACTCCACCCCCAGCCCTCGCCACCCCGACCAGCTTCTCTCCTCTTTCTTCCGCGCTCTCGATATAATCCCGAGACCTTAGACCTCTGTCCGTCACTGCCACGTGCAAATGACGTTAAAAAGTATTATCTGAAGAACGTAATGGCCTTGAAACGCTTTGATACAAAAGACTTCATTAGCGTCCGACTGAGGCTGGTGTGAAGAAGGAGTTGAAAAAGTTTTCATGTTCCCCTTTTCCTTTCCCCACTTTTTTTTTAAAGCTGGAACTGAAGCGGTGGAAGTGCTGTTTCAACTGCGTCGACACAATATTTTTCATAAAAACGTAATTAAATACAGTCAAGCGCTCCGTGAAGCCAGCCATCAAAAATTCACGGGGCACCTGTCATGGCGCATGAAAACCACAGGAACCTGGTTTTTGTGGACCAGCGCCAACTTGTAAATAGAGTCGTGACGTCGTGCAGCCCACCACACGGCCAGCTCCCTCCCCTTTCCCTCCGCAAGACAACCGCACCCCGGCTTTCCCCTCCTCCCTTACTTTTGGTGATTGAGTCAGCTGCCAAGATGATGGAAGGGTGGAAAAAAGTGAAAATGATGAGGCCCAATGAGGTCGCCCTGCCAAAACCCAGTCGAAGGAAGCGGCTCGGTCTTCCTGTGGGGAAATTTCTCTGCGGACGCTTTTCAAGAAGCGTCAACATTCCCCCTCCTCTCAGTTCCTTCTTCAGTCTCCCCCTTTCCGCAGTGTTTAATAATGTATTGAAGGGGCAGTCACCGCGGCCCGGCTCGGAGTCTTTACAAAGGGTGGGGAGTGGAAGGGTAAGGTCCTCCGATAGCAGTGAGTAACGTGCGATGAGGAGGAGGAGGAGGAGGACGGGGGAGTTAGAAAGTACACCATTCTGTTCACATCAAGAAGTGTGGTGCCAGAAAGACTGGAAAAAAAGCGAGACCCCTCTCCCCATCCCGCTTTCTTGTGAAAGAAATGAGACTAGAAACAGCAGGAGGAAAAGATGGAAGATGGAACAGGACTGGACAATGCAATAATGCAGAATGGGTTTTTTTCAACAATTAGATTATGGTTTTCTTGTGACAGCCACATCGTTCGAGCTCGATGTGTCACTCTCGATTAAACAAAACAAAACAAAAAGAACAATAGTTTCGTCCTCAAAATCTTGCACAACTCACACTTTCAGAGAACTGTACGCCCTGCAAAATACTCGTTAAAGGTCTTGTAGAGTCCAGTTCCTTTAATGAGTTTAATTCTCAGCGCTAGATACCATTTTCACCAAATGTGGGTGAAGAGTACCACTTCCATTCTCGAGATACACACTTGCAGACATCAGCATGCACAGAGAGAGGTCAATTGTGACCTCATGTTTGTACACAGATGCCTAATTAGCATATTGTCCCAGCTGTCATATTTGCTTGGAGAGGGTAAGTGTATGTACAGTCTTTTTAAAGTTTTTATTCAGTAAGTACAATTAACAGAACATAATTCAGACAAAATCCAGAGATGAGAGAAGAGAGGAAACAAAAAAGTGTGGACGTGGGTGTGGGAGCAGTACAGTTATCTCCCCACACAGTTTAGTTAGGGGCGAGTTGCCTCCAAGATCTTGAAAATCCGTGTAAAATATTTTGACTCTTTCCACAGTTATAAAATTTGGATTCAATATTTGTTCACAGGCTGTATGTAGGTCAACGTTAAGTAAACATCGTGTATCGAAAAAAACTGCGAAATAAATAAGACAATAAAAAAGCATGAAACTCGAGATACAAAGATCACTGCGAGGTTACCACCAGACATTCAGTAAGATCGACCTTAGCAACCCCAAAACAGCTCGTAAAACTGCAAGTGTTTAGTACAAAATTAATTTTAGGGAAAAAAGATGTAGCTGTTACTTATGTTATTAAACAGAACAATATATATTATACAGGTAATAATATATGTGACATCACACACATTTTGACTATTTATTAGTAACTAAACTTTTAAAGACATCTCTACATTTCTTGCATTCGCGTTTTTTGCAAACTTCAACATGTTATTTAACTTTAAGAAGAAAATTGTGTGTAATTAAGGTATTAAAAGATAAAATATGATGGTATTATGGTATACTATATATATATATATTTCATACAAATATTTTTGCTGGCTTTCCCTTGTCCTCTTTCATCCCACCCCCTAATTCCCGGTTATGTCGACCTGCGATAGATGGAAACTGCAATAGAGAAAGTCGTGGTGTACAAGGTAGATAATTGTCGCTAAAACTGTAATCGTTTGTCTAGTGTTGAATGCCAGCGAGTCCGTGTGTGTTATTATGAGATATGGTTCTGTCTGAGGCGATTATGACAACAGTGATGATCACTAATTACTTCAACTATCAAAAAACATGTTTTAGCTTAATCTTCTCTCTCCGACACCCAGCCCACCCCTTTCTCCCACCCCTCACACCCGTACCTCCCCATCCTCACTCCCCCCTGCCCTCGTCTCAGCTCGGCGCGTCTGGTGCCAAAAGCAAACAGGAGACCGCAGGCCGGCCACAAGAGAAATAGGTCGATAAGGACGACAGGCGATCAGACGAGCGGTCGATGAGGGAAGGAGAGGTAGGAGGCGCGTTATTTACTCACACAGCCTCGTTCTCAAAGAGCGTGGATTGTTCTAGTCCCCGCTTCCATATCGACAGCAAATTACAGGCTTTCGGGCAATTTTTTCTCGCTACACAATTAAGGAATTTTTCTGTCTTTCTTTCCATTCAGTTCAGTTTTGATCCCCCGGCCCAAGATGTGGCAATTAAATCGCTAATTACTGGGCTGGTTAATTACTTGATATCGGAAATGGTATGAAGTGGGTGGGAGGAATGGTAAGAAGAACAGCCTGGACAAGAGCGAAGGAAGGGGGAGAGAAAGAAAGGTGTTGGAAGGGAAGACAAGAATATTCAATATATACATGTGAAAACAAATGATCTGACCAAAAAAAAAAAAAAAAAAAAAACAGAAAACGGGGCCGAGAGAGAGAAACATTGGAGTGAGGGAGGGAGAGAGGGAGGGCAATGCAGAGGAGTAATGTCAGTCGAAGAAGGAAGACGGGAAGTTTCTGGAGTGGTTGGAAGATGAAACAGAATAAGAGGAATACGTTTGAATACTTTTCGATCAAAGTTCGCTTACATTTGGCCAGTAAATGACCCATGTTTGCAGGGGATGGGGTCCTCCCCGTGTGGAGGGCTCTCAGTGCTGCCCACTGGCTGCTACTAGAATGTGTGGAGTGATGTAAGCAATGGCGCTGGAGTGCTGGGTGGGAAGCTATGGATCTGGTCCAACCTTGCTGTCATCTGGACTTGTAATTACTAAATATAGCACTTGAAAAAAATAATAATAGTCAACTGGATTAGAAACAAAACAAATTGAGATTTTACCGATTAGTTATAAAACAAAGCACTTGCTTCCTTCTCTTTTTATCCACCCACCATGTCTTTCTCTTGATCTCTTCCACTCTCTCCCTCTCTCTATCTCTCTCTCACAATGACCGGATATTTTGGACCGTTCAGTAATCTGACCGGACATTTTGGTCCGGATGTCCTCATCATCTGTCCATGCGGCTGCAGGACCAATGCCCACGATTTAAGAGTTAGTTTCATTTTCTGGCCGCCTGTCGACCATGCTACGGGGGTCCCCTCACTTCACGGGTGGAGTGTCCGGGGTAGTGTCTGGAGTCAGCGTCTTCCCTGACAGAAGGACAGAACAATGTCACTTGAACCACTGGTCAGCCGCCCTCCACACCTGGACTTTCCAACGAGCTGATAACTCCTCCTCGGTCAGTTTGTCTCCCTTCTCGTCTCTCCTCGCCGCCGACACTCATGTAAGCTGTCCCTAGCTCCTGTTGCTCTACAAATTGTTCTGCAGGAACGTTTTATATTTTTAATTCAATTTAATTTCAAAGAACAAGTAATTCGATGTATACAGTGTGAGTTCTACAGCTGAGAAAGAAAGATACTCCGGTCGCGGGTACCTCGGGTACCTTGGGTCCTCAGGACCAACAACGACTGGGTGGTCCAAGGTCTACCAGATGCCATGCTGTGACTTTGTCCATCTCTCGGCTGGACAGTCCACAACCTCTTGCCCACTGTCGTCCCTTCTTTCTTTTCAATTTGAGAGTTATCCCGCTTGTTGTGCTAGGTGCATTGAACAACCGCCAAGAAATTCTTTTAAGAAATTGCAGGATGGTGCAGTCATTAAGAGCTTACTTGTCACCGTTGTAATGAGAATCATTTGCCTTTAGTCCAATCACAGAGCTAGCTGTAGGGGACATGTGGACTTTGGTCAACAAGCTAAACTTAGTCCAAACAATTTTTGCCAACAAATTTGTCAATACAATGAGGCGCCGCGAAGGTCTGAAGCTTCACCGTTTTGCTGATCATTTGCAAATCCTTTGCTTCCTCATCAGCGGAAATATTTCACAAAGCTGTCAATAAAACGAGAGGTGAGAAGTTTCTCGACAAACTGAAGTGACACTCAGAACATAAATGAAGAGGCATCATCTGATTCCAGACACACACCATCAACACAACAACCTGTTCAAAAGGTCGCGAGAAAAGCTTGTAGACCTACACACCTATGTCAATGGTGTGAACACATAAAGCAGGAATAGTGTTGAGGCGTGAGTGAGTGCCGGTGTGTATGTGTGTGAGTGTTTTAAAGAGCCTGGAGTGCATTTTGTAGGAGGATGCTGTGGTTTGTTTGCGGCAGCCGGTATGTTGCTGCAGATTTTCCCGCCGAGCTCAAACATCGGCGCATTATTCGCTTTTACTGGAGGTAAACACTGGCTACACCAGAGCATCATGGGACACGTGCTGTGCAGCACACGTCTTGCTGCTGTCCTGGCCACTCACGTGTAGCCCTATAGCCTCCCTGCTTTGGGGGGATTCATTCACAGGACTATTGTGGGCAACAGACCCTGATCTGACAATGGATGTGACAAGTTTTAATTAATGAAAATACTTTTTCGATGACTTTAAGCGAATGGATTGCAGCTCCTTGGAAGACCCAGCTCTTTATAGTTCTTCATATTTCATTTTATATTTTTAAATATACGACTCCGTGGAATTTAGTAATCTAACCTAATTTCCTTGTCTATCAACGGAGAATGTTTTGACAGCTCCGGTGGTCGATTTCCAAGTCCTATTAATTGATGGAAAATAACTAATTTTCTTCATTTCTATTTAAATTTCAAGTTAAAAATCTGTTTTGGCTAATAACCTGGCATTGGGAATAGTAATAGTTTCTAAGATATTGTGCCATATTTGTATCTTTATTATACTTTCATAAAACAATTAGGACACAAATCATCAAATAGTCGGCTTGTGATTTTATCCATTTTACAGAGAAACATTAGTCTTACTTCTTGAGTTGATATTAGATTACTATAATCATTCGTGAGTGGTGAAACAGGAAGTTTCGAAGGATGACAAACACAAATTACGATTGTTCTTCATTTTACATTATTCTCTACAAGGACAATGTGATAAGTAGAAGAAAATGTTCTACAAAAATAACTTGTGATGGATAAATAACTTTTAAACTCATTTTCCTCTCTAGGAGTGTTTAAACCTGTGTCAGTGAGTTTTATTTTATTGCATTATGCAGTCATCTGCACTATTCAGCCGCATTTCAACTTTTTATATTTTATTTTTCTTCACTCCACATTTTTATTTTTAGTTGTTTATTTTACAAAATTACAAACGAACACCAAACAACTGTTGCTGAATATAAAAACACATCGCCAAATTTCAAGATTTGTGTCAAGTATCAGCCAAGATAATAAAGGAAACGGAAACTATCTATTTTGTCCCTCAAGTAAAAATCCTCATTACCTCAAAAAATTAATTCAGGAACCTAAAAAGATTAGTCGCTTAAAAATTGATGCCCTCAGCTAAAGAGGCAGGGTACTTTAGTCCTGTAGAACTGTTTATGGTTAAAAACATTCCTCCACACACCCACACACTTTCTCCAGCCTTTGTGTACCCGTTGAGATATCCACCCTCTCTGCAGCCCTCATCCCCCTTATGATGCACCACCACTCCTCCCCATTATGATGCACCGCCCCCTACCCCGTGTATGTCAGTCCCAGCAGCACGCGCGCCACCCACAATAGGGGGATGGGTAGGTGGGGTGGTGTGAGAGAGGGGAGGGCGGCCATTCCGGGTACATGTCGTTATCCGCTGTGTGCCTGTCGCCCTGCCGCTAAACTTAGTGCCGACTTGCTTTACCCCGAGTGCCGTCCATTAAACTGCGTTTTACGGTTTGTCCTCATGTTTGTACAGTCAACACAAAGATGGCAATCTAGGCGGACAGGGACATCGGAGAAATGTCTGACTGGCGAGAGGGGGACCTGGTCGTCTGCTGTTTCGCCTCACACCTTCTCCTTTTTCAAAACTTGTTTTACTGCCAAAGTTTTTTCGGCGCATCCAGCATTTCTTGTTTCCTGCACAGAGTGTGGCAGGTCTTGCACGGGTGGAGGGCCAGGGGGTAGGCAGGTCTTGCACGGGTAGAGGGCCAGGGGGTAGGCAGGTCTTGCACGGGTAGAGGGCCAGGGGGTAGGCAATCCCAAGTTTCGGGTGTGGTTGTGGATGCGGGCATAATCTCTATTGGTGTTTATTTTATTTTGGATTAGTCTTTCCGGCATAGATAACACGATGACACGTTAGTGCATGTTTATCATTGTTGTCATCAAATGGGAAAATTAAAACGATACTCTCCTCGGAAACAAAGTAAATCCAGTAATTTCCTCTCAAATGAATGAAATTGGGCAACAGGTCTTCTGTTCAGAGCTGAGCAGTTTGTTACCCTGTGGACTGACTGCTAGTTCTAGTGGTCAGGTACACAGCTACCCACTCCCCACCCCATAATCTAAATTCATAATAACTATTTCTCTTGACACTGAGGTCACTAACCCTGACTGTGAACCCCGCTACACTATACTTATCTACACTACCTACATTCTCATGATCTACGTTGTATGTAATTAGCTATATCGAATCTTTTACATTTAATTACTTTTACTTTCATCATCTGTATATTCTTTCACCTGTAGCTCAGTGGCTGGGTGTGACAAATGACAGGAAAACACTGGATAACTATAACTAACAATAGTCATTTCTTTATTATCGTTGAACTCCGCAGAAAGCTCATAATCAACAACAACAATAACAAAAATCAAAACAATAACTTTTTAAAATTAATTTTAATAATTGTTCTACTAGAAAAAGAGAGAGAAGGATGTCACGGTCCACTTCCACCTCAACGAGTCACAAACTGTCACGTGGAGCATGACGTAGAATCCTCAATTACGTCTCATTGTAACGACAACACCAGCGAATGTGACAACCTAGTCAACTTCACGGTAAGCGACGACTGCAGCACACAAGCGATGGCGATGATAAGAAGTTAGTAATCTCTTAATGACGTCACCGAGACCCTGACCACGTGACTTTAGTGAGTCTTACCACCTGTGTACCTGGGGGCGATGGAGGGTGTCGCTGGTCCAACACCTGGCGATAATCTGCCAACAAGAGGCGTGGGCGTTGACAGCACTCTTTGTGTCGTGGATATAAATAGGTAAATAGACATGCTGACAACGACGATGACGATGACGACGACTACGACGACGGCGATGATGATGATGACAAACTAGAAGTAACGGAGCGCTGAGGACATACAGAGCACCCAAGGTAGATAAGATTTGCGTGCATGTTAACTACGTAGGCCAGGTAAGTGTACCTCCGCTGACCGTCTGTTTAACTGCCGCCGTAAGCTTCATTCACCTGTCAGACCCTTGTTACCCCAGTGGTTGTGTGGGGGTGGTGGTTGTGGGGTGGCTGGGGGTGGACTAGCAGTGCGGTACTGGACCCCGGCCAGGCGGAACAATGCGCGGTGTCGTGTCAGCCACCCGAGCAAAGAGTGCCAATGGAGTCCGCGACGTTTCAGCGGAGTTGTCTGCCCTCGCTATTTCGGGTGGCAGTCAACTCACCAGGCGCTCGGCGTCGTTGGCGAGAGACCAGCCCCAGCATTGCAACAAGACTCAATTAAACAGGTGCGTCAGCTCAGCTGTCTTCGCCTCCACCCCCCTCTCTGGACATAAGCCAGGGTATGTCTCCACCCCCGCAAAGAAGGGTCCCCGTCTCCATTTTACCTCACCACCCACCCCTGTACCTCATTTTCCGCCACCCTGCCTTTGGCTTTAATCTGCAGGTGTGCCTGTTCGTAAGCGTGACAGCCGAGGGGGGATCTGATCGTGGACTACAAGAGGTGGAGGGTGTCGGCCATATACAGCGATGTGAGCGGTCACTCATGGTGCGAAGTGAGTGAAGTGTGGAGGGACAGGGTGGATCCACCCACCAGACGCCTTCTAAGGTCGGCGGAATAGGCGACAATTGCTGCGTGGAAACATCATTGACACGCACTCTGCATATTCCGAATGTCCGGCAGGGTGCACCTTGTCACGTGACCAGGAACTGTCTAAGGTCAGGTGGAAGAGCAAAGGAAGAGTGAAGACAGGAAGATTGTAGTGACAGGAAGACCAGAACCTCTCAAAGACGCCGTGAGCACGATGTCAGCGCCTAAACCCCGCCTTAGTTGTGATATTATTATTATTATTATTATTATTATTAAACTTTTTCTTCTAAGCAGATTTTACTTAAGAACAAATAACAAAAAGACGGACAGAGAGATGGAGAAGAAATAAATAAAGGACTAACTTTTGGTAGCGTTTGCGCCGAGCGGGTTACGAACACGGCACACTCTAAACCCCAAGACTACGGCAGGTAAAGCTAACGGTAGCGAGGCCACGAGTAGCCTTAAAATGACGACAGTAAAGACGTGCTTAGCACTGCATAACACCCGCCACTAGCGGGGTAGCGGGTAGAGGTAACAGGGTATGTCCAAATATTCTCGCAGCCTTCTTGTCCCTTTCAAAAACCTGTTAAGCAAAGATGCGGGGTGGAGGGTCAGCGCTCCATCCACCCTTGTTAGGCGGTGGAGGACATGTTTTGCCCAGGTGTTTCGTCTATTAACAGCTGCCTGCGTCTGTTATTTCAAAATTAAACAAGGGAATCGTGGTTTGACTGCTTGCTAAGAATGGCACTCGTGGCAGCTCGGCCAACAATGAGGGTCGGGAGGAGACAGTGAACGGGGTGCGTGGTCCTTGTAGAGAACTGCTCGTGCGGTAATAACTGTACACAGCTGCACGATACATACCCGTACAATGGCCGCAGCTGGTTGCCAGGACTTACAGTCGGGTCTCACTCAAACTAATACAACAGAAAATCACAACAAACAGGTAAACAGTTTTAATAAATCAGTTGCCATTATTTTCACAGGAGAGGATATTAAATTCTTCACACAAAAAGAAAAATAAATTGTTTATTTTCTGCGATGTGGTGAAATGTTCAATATAGAAGTCATCGAAATCATCCTCCCAGGTTTCAGACGATTAATGACTTATCACTGGCCCTGTCCTGCAGAAATAACAACTTATGTGACTCAGTGCAAACACACGGGGTACCTGTCAGATGGTGAGTGGGTCAGGTGCAAGGTTCCAGATCCTCTTGACGATGGAGAATATTTGTTGAAGTCAGGAGCAAGGTGGAAATGTCTCGTAAGGGTTCATGAATAGATTATACATTTATATTTCTTCATGGATGCATGTAGTGTGATAGGACGAAATATTGTGGTCCACACACACACAGATGAGAAAACAAGAGTTCGTGGGGAAAAAAAATCAACGGTTAAAGGTGTGTTGGGGCCGAGATCCGAACCGGACGACTTCAGATTCTCACTTTCGTGGCACTAAGGCATTATCAACAGAGGAAACAACTTCAGGTAGTCACCGTAGTGCTAAATATTGTTGTCGACGTCCTCGTCTTCGTCCTCATCCACCAGCGATGTTGACATCGGCGGCGGAAAATAAAAGATACACGACAAGTGAACCCTCCTCACACCCTCCACCCTCTTCTTCACAAGCGTGCAAAGTGGCGATAAGGGTACGTGGGTGGGTGGAGGGGTGAAGGGCTGGAGGGCTCGTGGGGGGGGGCTGGGGGAGCAGCACCAAATCATCAGCAGCGACAGACATGCAGTGCTGCAGGCAAGAAGACGATGCTGCACAGCAGGACTGCAAGTACTCCAGTCGCGGCGCTTGCGTCCGCGGAGGCCGAGCGGCGGAATGGAAATTTGATCGGCACGGGACTGGAGGAGCCGGGGCCTCGGGTGCCCACAGGGTCGGCATTGAGGACATGATGTAAAGACGGCTTTGTTAGTCGCCGGGATTAATGCCGGGTAGGTCAGATTGGCCTCGTTACTGGCCAGCGAGTCTGGCACGAGAGCTTGGCAAATAGTTGGCGAGGGCCGAAGGAGAAGACTCCAGCCTCGCAGACCTTCAAGCTTGTCCTTTACTCTTCTTTTTAATTTTATGTTTGACAGCGTCCCCACGTGCTCCTCTCTGTTAAAGACCTGTATTTCTGATCTGAACTATCGTTAACCCGGATGCTTTCTATAAAAATTTAAACCATTCGCCTCTGCAATCTTCATCCTCAGAACCCTCAACTTCTATTACATTTTTTTTTCTTTTTTTTTTTTTAAACAAGCACGACTTCTGGAGAAGACAGTCGACAAAGCTAGCTTTCTCATCAACTCTACATCTTTAGTGTCGTAGAATCCTTTAGCCTTACAATCAGTATCTTAGCCTTGTAATCAATTCTTTACTCTTCAGTTTTAGCCTTGTCGATCACATGCCCATGATTAAGCCGAGCGTTTGTTCACCTGAGGCTTTCGAGATCGATCCTTCGCAATCTTTTTTCCCTTTAGAAATATTTGATAACGTGCGCCACCGATCATCTGGAATTCTTTTCTTATAAAGGCGACAATAGTGTGACGTGGTGGTGGTGGTGGTGGTGGCGGCGGCGGCGGTGGTGGTAGTGGTGGTGGTGGTGGTGGTGGTGGTGGTGGTGGTGGTGGTTGAACAGAGGTATCCAGTACGATCCCAATGAACAGAGAGTAGTGGATGTTGTGTGCCTCTAATGAACTGTCTTTAACGAACCACGCTGCTGAGAGGGGATGCAGAGTGTCCTCCCCTGCCAACATCCACCTTCTGACGTATGTTGCGCATGAGGGACACGTGACTGGCCTCATCACTAACTCCCATCCTCTCACCACCGACACTAAATCCTTCAATTGTTTTATTGTTTTATTTATTTAATTATTGTGAAGTCTTGGTCATCATCGGTCTCCAATGGACGAGCGAACGAACGAACTGCACGTGTTCTTAGAAAGTCTTTAACCTCTCGTGCATGTGTCCATATTAACCTCACATACAACGACCACTGCTGGTATTACGACATCTATGTCGATAATGATGCACAGAAACATGATTAGATGATGTTTTTAGGAATGAAAGCCAGAGTTTTAGCAGCCAGTGGAATTTCTAGTTGTCCTTAACACCCGCGTGGCACTTCAACTCTCTCGTGGAGGAACGGGAAGGAGGAGAAGAGCTGTCGACTCCAGGGCATTTGGGACATCCGGTGGGCAGCCAGAGGTTTGGAGAGATGCAGGACGGCTGTCTCGAGAGGCTTCTCTTCTCCATCAATGGCACCTAGACTCAAGGCAGTGAAGTGAGAAGGTTCATAGCAACCGCACTTCCGCATCCCCATCTGGTGCTGCTGGCTGCCATGTTGACACGTCCTCGTTGCTCTTGGCAACCAGCTTCTGAGCTGTCTCACGGCAAAACGAAGATGAAGGGAAGAGGTAAAAAAGAGATAAACTATATCCAATGCTTCCATGCTTGCGTGCATGTGTCTGTGTGTATACGTGTGTGTATGTGTGTATGTGTGTGTGCACGTAAGTACGCATGTGCAGTGAATAAGTGATTGGATGAGTGAAGGTGGACAGGTGGAAGCTGTCTTGATCTTGAATTGTTGTAGGCGGGAGAACAAAGGGGATATCCAAGACTGAATGTTTGTCAGGAAACTGGATTACTGAATATTTGAAAACTTTTCGCTTTAAGTATTCAACACATGGGGTAGTCGCTATAAATACTAATTCCAGTCCAGCTACAGAACTCTACAGTGTCTCAATCCATTCTACAATCGCAGCTCGCTATAGATGATGTGTTATGTGTACAACCTGTCTAACACGGGGTTCAATACAAGGTGCACCCATCCCTTGCACTATCTTTGCTTTTCTGGCAGCGCAGAAGAAAAATAATGAGGATGAGTTGTCAGACATGGCCTGACCTCTCACTCCTGCACTCAAATGAGGCTGAAGAGCTGGTGAAGAGCAGGCAGGGCGGTCACTACTGTCGATACCGACGAGTACGACAGATGTCAAGCCTGTGACGATGATAGCAACGGCAATGGGTGGCCTGATGGTCTCGCTGCTGACCGGGTGACGACGATGACTATCGCAAGAAGAAAAAGAAGTATTACAGTCTCGATTGAAAGAAAAGGTCCGTAACCTTGCTATCTCATTTCACAGCCAACTTTGATTATTGTTTAAAGGTCATTTTCTTCTGTATTACATTTCCCCATATCCCCCCAGTCAGGTACCCGACTCCACAGCTGGGTGATGTGGATGAAGCTCGCCGCGCCCTACAGGTGTTGAACCGTGTGCACACCTCCAGTCTCGGACACTTCATCCCTGATGTTTCTTCTAACCGCTTCCCCAAGTCTACTGCGTGTGTAAATGTGTGTTGCCTTATGGGTTACCATGGTGATGAAGACAGCAACACCCACCTCAAGCATCGAAATGACAGTTTTGCCAACACGGAGTTACCGAGAAAGCTTTGAGTCATCGCCTGCAGACCTGTGTACGTACGGACGACTGTCTGGCTGCATCATGGCAACTTAACAGTTATCAGTATCCTGGAAGCTAGAGAGCATCTTCAACGTGTGAAGAAGGTTCCGTTATGTTGCTAATTTTTGACATGCACCGTGCTCGAGCGCTGAGTGCAGAGGTCAAGAGGGCGTGGCGGTGCACCCGAGGACGCTGTCTCCCTCTCCAACGCGTCCTGGATGAGGATGCGGGCGATAAGGCCTCACTTGACACATCGGCACACTTCACAAGGGCTTTCCAGATGCTAACAGAAACCTTCTTTTCTTCTTGTTGTTGTTTTGAAGAAGAAATGTGGGTACTTCGCTTTAATAAACATTTTCTTACGGTTAATTGTTGGATAGAATAATATAAAGGTTATATAAATGGTTTATCAATGAGATGTATGATTTCCCTTCTCACACCAACATACAGAATGTTTACTAAACTGACAGCAATGCATCTGTATCTTATTAACATGTGAAATATATCAACGGTTTTAACACTTCCTGCACACCATTAATGACATTAAACAAATGTTGTGGTACGATGAAGGAATACATAAAATGTCGGTGGTAATAGTACGGAGAACACATTTTCTGCTGGCAGTTGTATCAACCGATGTACCTGATCTAATTATTTTTAAACTTTGAAGATAAATTTTATCTTTCCTTACAGAATAGAATTGTAGTATAGCTGTTGTGCTGCCAGTACAATGTACAACATGTATTGATAGTACAATATGTGAAGTATAATTACTGGCCCTGCTTTATCTGATAATAAAACAGAACTAGGTAGTGTGACTATTATACGACAGACTGCATAGTGTACAAGCACACACACACACACAAGCAAACACACACAGAGACAAAGACATCGAGATATCTGCTTTAAGACTAACCAGGAATGGACGCCTGCATTTACAAAAATTCTTGTCGTTTGCTTCCAATTTCTGTGTGGTCCATCAGTGTCTGACTCCATACATCTTAGGGCTTCAAACAACCGTTTCACATATTGTGACCAAAAGCCAAATAAAGCTACAGTCAAAACTTAGTCGGACAATTTCCAAGGACTTCATACAATTTTGGTCTAAACTCACCCAGAAATTATCAGACAATCTGTTTCTGTTTAAAATATTTGGTGGACACGCGAAGGGACTAATCAAAAATTGTCTTCCGCTCGATATTTTTATTTTGTTTGAGTTCCATGCACGGGTGGGCATGGCCACTGTACAGGACCTGGTTGCAGACTGGTTCTCGGGGAATGGAGACAGAAGGATGTCGGTTGGACCTCGTGTTGTTTGAGAGGACGATAGCAGGCTCGAGCGTGTCAAGACCCTTTTCTACCAAGCAGACGATGCTTGGTCTTTGTGGAACTGCCAATGGCGAATGGAACGCACGCCACAAAACAAAACAAACGCACGTGCAGGGTGTGCAAACACCGACACGCGCGGCGCCGGAACGAGGCCATATGTCAAAGTGGATGTCCCACCAGGACTCGTGATGCTCACAGGCACCATACGCCGGCCAGGCTTAAATCCTCCTTTTTATTATTTTTTCCAAGTAGCCTGGGAATGGGGGTGAAGGGAGGATATAGGAACAGGTCCTCGTACAGCCTACCTGCCACTGTTAAGGTTTGGCATTACAGTTGTTACTAATGGTTCTTCAAATATGGACAAACGTTTGATCAAGTTTAAGAAAGTATTTAAAATCTTTGGCGAATTTTGGACAATGTTTGTCCAGTCAAGAGAGATAAACACGTTTAAAGTTTTGGATAAGAAAGAGGACAGGTTAGTCAGGGATTACAAAGTGAGGATCAGACCAGTAAGGTCAAGAAATTTTTAAGGTAACGAAAAATGGTTAGCAACTTGGTAGGACAAAAGAGTAGCAGGCTGACTTGTGAATGTTTCGTTCAAGGTACGGAATAAATGAAAACAAAAGACACGAACATGCGCACACAGATACGCAGACACACAAACCACACTCACCTCTTCCAGTTTAGCAACAATGCCCAGGAATTGCCAATTAGCCGTTTCTCACCTTGTAAAAAGGAAGAGCTTATGTCACGAGCTAATTATGGCTTCAACACCCACCCGGAATGAGAGATAATGAATGGCTGCTCATGGAACTATAAACTGAAGGCGTCTGCAGGCTCTTTATTCTCGAAGTCCCAGAGCGTGGCCATGGAATGTCTCCTCTTCTCTTATCTCAGGCTGCTGTCGGTCGCCGCCCTGACATGTTCAGTCAGCAGCAGCCACTACCCCCACACACCTTTGCCCATCCGCACCCCCAGGCCAGCCACTAGAGACGAAGCAGGATTCAAATTTGAAGCTTTCAAAAGGGAACTGCGAACACTGTGAACACTGTCAACGGCGGTCTTTATTAGAGAGGAGTCTGTCCAACCGATGATCTTGTCCTGGTATCACAATAGGATTTATAGCAATTCATAAAAGATAATTTGTAGAAGACTTGGAGCGCAATTAAAGTTTGTTTATTGACGCCAATTTCTCATAGTAAATACTTTTGTTTTTGAAAAGGATTTGTTGACATCAGCGTTCATCTAAATGAAAGTCTGACAACATGGAATAAACACCTGCTCGATGTTCGACATGTTGTTACCTTCATTCTCCAGTCGCACCTAAGGCTACTCTAGGGAGGAAAGGGGTTTGAGACAAACATGAATCCTTTTGTTTGTTTTTCAGTCATCTCTACTTAATTACTTTCTTGTTTAGAGCATTCCAGACATTTCTTCTTGAAGACAGTTGTTCCATAAATGGAGTTTATTGCTTCTTCTATTTGCTTTATTTGGAATATAGTTGACGAGTAACATTATGACTGAGTCCATATTTGTTTCAGGACAGAAATGTCATTTTTATTTGTCTCATAATACTTACAGGGATTGTTGTCTCCAGTTTGTCAAAGCTGTCTAGACGGAGGAGTCCATTGGAGAACATCAATGTTTTATGACATCCATGTTTTATTATGTTTTATATTTGGTCCACAGGATTGTCCCATGGCTGCTCTGGGGTATTATACCCAGGGTATGGCCTGTGTGTTAGGAAACTGTCTTTGCTATGAGGACATCAACTGTTAATAACTGTATTGCGACATCAGCGTCTCCGGTATATTTATTCAATGTTTTATTTTATCAGCGAATTCAATGCAAGTCTCAAAAAGTATTTTTGAAAGAGGTTTATTGAAACATAAAAACATCTCTTAGATAAAATAAAAAGAAAAATGACTGTTAACAGTACCACAGCTGTTTCGAATATTGTAGTAAGCGACTGTTAGGTCGAAATCGTAATAACAAATATAAACACCGTTTACTACTAAATAAAAATGTAATCAGCGACAGCCTTAGAGAAGATTTCTCTTGTTTATTATCTGTAGAGTCGCTAAGTCAACCGGAAACGTGGGATATAAAATATAGCAGGGACAGGAGGGTGAGCAAGGATATCCGGTACCGACCCCACCCGACCCCACCCAACCTCGTGAAGGGAATGCACATGACAGTAGATGGTAAAACACTCAAGGTAGAATTACTGCCCCGGGGTTATCAAGCTGTTGGACTTCTTGATCAGTTCGTTTCTCGTGTCAGCCTCCATTTGTCAATAAACTCATTCCTGTGCCACAACGCATCACACCCTCCTTGAAGCTCACAACGAACGAAGACACTTCATTCAGGTAGGAAAAGGTATTCAATTCAACATCTTGGAGACTGACAACAAAGGATTGTTTTCTGTATTACAAGCAAGCATCCTCCGACTTCTAAGTGACAATCAGCAGGTAATCGATGAGTAAGAGGAGGAGGCGCTGAGGCCCCGAGACGAGATCCGAACCCAAGACTCTCATTCCTCATTGCATCCGTAAAAGCGTTTTACTCACTGTCGGCAACTCCAACTGCCTTTTCTCGTAAACCTCAATCATCTATAATGATAAAACAATCGGTGGAATAACCTGGCACTGGTTTGTCGTGATGACCACGTGACGTTGACAGGTAGGAGACCCACAAATACATTAAAAACAAGAAGAGGCAGGGAATGCGCAACAGCATCAGGTGGGGTCTCTTGAGAGTTCCGCACTTCTAGTGATCGTGAAACTCCTCCTACTGCATGCGGCACTGGCTTCCAGTCTCCAGCCAAGATAATGCCAGTGTTTGATGACATCAGTTCCGCCTCCATCACAGTCACGAACTGGATTGTCCCGCTTTCCTCTTGCACCGACACTTCCTCACCCTTCTGCTCCTCCCATTTCCCCGGCACACCCCGCTGTCCACCCAGATCTTACCCGTCTCCGGACTCGCGAGAAAAGAGTGTGCGCCCACCCATCCACCCAGCCTCTCTACGTTGGCAAGAATATTTGACCAATCAATATGCCAGGTTTGATTTTGGAAGTCTAGAGACTGCGATTCTTCAAGTGTCGCGGTGGATGACACCAGTGTCAACCTCTCCTCTGTCACAGCCGAGGACCTCAAGACGATGTGGACGACCCTCCCGGGCCGCGTGGCTGTCGCCACAAGATGGCTGCAAGTCACCCGAGTACACAGCTGAACAGTCGCCCACAGGCGCGAGGTGACGGGTAGCGGGAGGGAGCCTGTGGCCACAAAAATTTATGTTGCATGCCAGTCCATGGCTGCTGACAGAGTACATGACCTCCCTCCTTCGCTCCTAGTCTTTTTGTCTTATTGATAGTCCTTCCGTCTTTCAATCTCTTTTCATGGTTTTCCATCAATTTTCATTCATTTTCTCTGTCTTTTTTTTTTTCTCTTTCTCACACTTGGAACTTGGAAACAATATTTTTGTGTCTTTTATGCGAAAAACGTCTAACATATGTCGCGGTAAATGGAAGACTGAATATATCCAAACTATCCACCTAGAAGAAAATGTAATTCTTGTATTTTCTTCTCCGGAGAATGAGCATAGCGAGGGAATGTTTGATGAGGTGTCCACCAACCTTTTTCAAATTTTACATTTTAGTTCATGTTTCATCTCTCCACACTTTCATCCAACACAGAAGTTGCTGCCTTTTCCTAAGTCCAGTCGGCCATTAGCTTCTAACTGCATTCATCCAGCATCGATGCCTTCCTTATTATTTTTTTTCATCGCCGAGCAGTACAATATTTTTTGCGAAGATAGCAGGGGTGGTCACGTGGTCACGTGGAGCACTCCACCCGCTTATTTCTGTGTACGTAAGGACACAGCCGTGCGTGGGTATCGATCCCCCAGCCTGTCACTTTTCCATTCAAACGGAGTGAAATGAAAGGAGACCCGCTGCGAGTTGTAAAACTTTTCACAGCTTCCAAACCTCCTCCACTTGGTGTGGTCCCCCCCAGCTTCCCTCCGGACCCCGGGACACAAGATGCCGATGGTCTGGGAGATGTTCCCATCAAAGGTTTAGAGAAATGAAAAGTGTGGACCGCCTCTCAGTCGCCTCTCAGTTTCAATCTGCTGCAGGAGAAAACAGAGAAGAACTTTTCTTTATTAAAATATTCAAATCATCATCCAAACTTTAACCTAACAGACATTTTTTTTCATAAGTTTTTACTGAGCATTGTTATCACAGTAATCGTTTAGTGTGTTATCATATCAAATCAAGTTAATAAGACATTTGGGGTTGACCTGTAGTTCATGTGTCAGCTTCAAGTATGTGGGGTAAAGTTGTCTGATTATTTGTATTAATTTATTGTAAGTAAAGAAAAAGTATATGAATAAATAACTAATTAACCAATGAATGTTTAAATAAATAAACAAACAGAAAAAATTCTTTCGTGTCTTTAAAAACTGAAACCATCTTTCTGAGCGTTCTGGTGGTCATCAAACTGAACTCATCCTCCCAGTACTATGTTGGATGTATAAAATAAAAGCAAACTGACAACTAAAAATATATAAGGATAAGAAAACTTAATTAGCATGAAATTATCCTGCTGTATCATTTATTATCTCTTCCTCAACACTGGAAATTCATCTGACAAACCACTAAAGACCCTCCGACCGTTCCAACTAACCATGATACACAAGTAACTATCATTGGGTTTAATTTCCAGCCTCCCAATCCGCCATCAGAATAATTCGCCACACAACAACTTTACACTGCAAACAATATAAACCACAGACAATTCGCATGTTTCGCAATCCAGACAACCAACGCCATGCTTTTTTATTGGTCCTCAGAAAAGTTATTTGGTAATAAGAATAATTTTTGAACATGATCCGTGATGATTTGCTGTTGCAGGTGAAAGTAAATTTGTCGTAATCAGCACGAGCACTGCACGTGGTCTATTTTGGTATGCGAACACAGCCATGAAAATGTCACTCCTCGTCCCGCCGCTCCGGCCACGTTTTCAGTCCCCCACCCGAGGGAGGTACCCGACAAAGATTTACACTCGCCATACACCGCCTTGCGACTCTGGTTGTATTTTTTCCCCCGGGGCGATATCCCCGGCTCGAACGGAGAGCGAATTTATAGCGGGTTACAACTGTCGTATATCAATAAAAATGTGAGATGTTTATTATCTTCGCGTGAATTACGGTAACAACAAAAACTTCCACCGCACAGATAACACCATCGAAAACAATACGACATAAAATCGGACTGGGTATCGGATAGTTTGGCAATAATTCATGTTTCTTCTAATGCACAAATAACGTGATATGAGAAACTGGGTCTGGAGAGGTAGGGTCGGGTGGGGGGAGAAATTCATGGGGTAGGAGGTGCGTGCACGAGCACACACACACACAGAAGGACACACACACAAACACGTGAACATACACACAAACACACAGACACACAGACAAGACACTTGCGAGAGGGAGACAAGGAAGGAAGGAGGGAGGAGATGCAAATATATCTGAAGAATTTACACAGCCATCTTTTGTCCTGAATTATGCACTGAACTTGCTGAATTCCGTCCTGAAGGTAGTCGACATGTTGGAACTTATTCCTCGACGAATGTCTACTGGAACTGTCATGACATGACACTGACTGAAGTATTCTTGTCATCGTCATTTGATTTATATATTCTCATTTTTTCCTCTCTTTCCCTCTGTCTACGCGCGCGTCTCTGTGTTTGTTTGTTTGGAATATAAGCATTAATGCTTTCGAGAATATACTTTTAAACATAGACTAGACAGTTATGTGTAAAGGAACTATTTGTCACAAGTGTTGCCATGATTACTGTCCTGATAGTGAGATGACTGGTTACAGGCAGACGAGAGACAATTTGAGTCCTCGTGCTAATATTCTGCACGGAGAATCGAAGAAACAATATCCTTAATTAACTATCACAATCACATACACTGGCTCTCACCTGCAAGGATACCTAGAATGCACCTGTGCAAATATGCATGCACACACCTTGGCCTGCACTGGAGCTGCTGACACCAGGTGTAAATGAGGTGAGAGTCGGCAGCTGCCGCCTCATCCATTGTTCACCTGTCTTGCTTTTGTTTGGCAACACTACCTTGCACTCAATACCCGGCTACAGTTTCCTCCACGCCCCAGTGGTCGTCACAGACCAGACACTTTTCTCACCTTTACCTTTAGTTTCACACTTCAGTCGTTCTCAGAGTGGGAGGGAGGGATGGAGGAAGGAAGGAAGGGATGACTAATGTTTTTACTTTTTTCGCTACATGTGAGTGCCCCAAGTCTTCGGAGTAGAGCCTGGAATATCCCCAATAACAAATCGTGATTATAGTATGGAATATCACAAATAACACAGGACTGCTGCAAAACCTTTTTTTCTAATTAAAACTAGTTTGTTATATAACATAGTCAAGACAACTTTAATGAAGGATTTACTTCTCAATATCCCGGTACGGACAGACGGACACGGGTATCTAGCCAGACTATTTATCTTTTAATGATAACTTACTTGTAATTATTACTTATTATTGTTGGTGCCTTAGTCTCTACAGGTGGATACAACCGTGAACGGACGGGTGTTGGGTGCGGACCTTCAGTGGGCTCCTACACGACACCCGGTATTCAGTTTGGAGGGTAGCATACTTCGCATGCTCACTGAACGACTTTGTATACAGAAACTATGAGCTAAATATTTACTTCCGGTGTCAAAGTTGACCATGACGTCTGCATGTGACAGTGAGCAGACGACCGACTTTACACAGAATAACTTGCTACAAAACAGTCGGTTATGCAGAAACAAATCATTTGTAAAGTGACACAGTACAAGATGTACAGTCTGAGGATATGAGGACAAGAATTGGAGGGAAAAAAATCTGTAAAGTGGACACAGGAACCCTTTTTCAAGCTGTGTTGGTGTTCGTGGTCCTGATGGATGTCATCGCCCTGTCCTCACCTTGCTGGGTCTCAGAACCTACAAGTGGTTCACTGTAAATAGATGTTGTATTGCTATATAATATACAATAAAGAAACTGAGGATTGAATGTGAAATTTTAATGTCATACGTTTTACTTTATTTAATTCATTTATTCAAAATGTTAATTGTGATTACTAAGCTTAATCTCATGACTTCAGCTGTAGGCTCAATTCTATAGAACTCACCCCGCACCTCCTCACACATTGTGGTAAAACAGACTTTTCCTAAAGATGTCCCTAGTTATGAATATATTCTTTTTATTTCACTAGCCTCGTTTCTTCAATCAACATTTGTGTTGGCAGATGGTGGCGAGATAACCAGTAACTTAATCCATTATAACTAACTAAATCCATGAGATATAAGTAAATAAATATATTATAACTCAATAAATATTGTAGAAAAATTTAACGAAAGCACAAACAATCAGCTAACAAATCATCAGTTCCCCTTGTTCATATAAAAAATTCTAGTCAAGCCTCATTTTTGTTACACGGATAACTGTTTTAGATTGTTTAAACAATCACATCTTGTTGTCTCTACTCTTTAATTATTTACTCCAGTCGCTGTTTTTTAATTTCTCGGAAATACTAAAATCTTCCCAAGAATCTGCAACACTCATAAAGTTAATTTGGTAAAGCGGTTTCCAAGTTCAAAGATCATAAGAGAAGTTTTTTTCCAGGTAATTAAAGGGATTTCGAGGACCATTAGACCTGAGCTACCACTCAAAGATGTCTGAGTGTCATCAAACGACCATCGCTTGAGCTTGTTCAGTCTAGTGTTTCAACACAGTACACAGCTGATGAGCAAGTTCAGGGTCTGTAACCCGTGACCAAGAGGAGCGAAGGACAAGAGAAGAGGAGGAAAGGACGTGGAAGGGGCCTTAGGAACGAGAAAGTGCGAGAAAAGACGGAGCTTTAAACCCTCTTGGTGTTTTCCCCGCGAGCTCTTGTTCCGCTGTATACACTCCATCTGAGGGCTGCCAAGAGTCTTATCCATGATATTGCAACTTCTGTACGCGTGAAGACCCTCGATGACCTCCCCCTCCTTTCTCTCTCTCTCATTCTCTCGCTGTATCTCTGCTTCCTAACTCTCTAGTTACCACGAACGAAGACTTTTCCAACGACCACTTCCACCTCTCTTCATGGGTTTTTTTTTTCTGATGGAGCTCCAAGACCTTTCCAAGTTCTCGTCCTCGTGACGAGGGCTGTCCAGGGCTCTCCTTGCTGGCGTCTGAGAGAGAGGCGAGGACCTCGCCAAGGCCCTAGTGGTCCACTTGCGGATCTCTATACGCAAACGTTGGGCGATCACGAGCTGGTCTATCGCCATGTCATCTGTGCCGGGGGAGAGAACCGGGGGTGGAAGTGGTGGTAGTGGTGGTGGTAGTGGTGGTGGTGGAGTGGGAGGACGTCTCGTCAGCAACTCGTCCAGCCTTCGTTTTGTTGGAGGGTTCTCTGGGCGAGCTTCAAACTCGGTGATGACTCGTCCGCGCCTCCCTGCCTGGCTGCTGCATTATGGGCTTACAATCGAGATCGTTGTTGTAACAAAGTTTTACCGAGAGAGCAGAACTGAAAGACTTCTTGAGAATAATTTACTTGCAATCTTCTTTGATTCTGCTTTTTAATCTTCAGAAAAATCCATATTTACTCAGTATTTTGACACAATACACTATCGATTCAAATGTATGTCCCCGTCATCCCCACTACCACCAACAGTAGTAGCAGTGGTAGTAGTAGTAAAAGAAGAAATCGCCATTATTTAAAAGATAAAAGGTCGTCCCCTTACCTGTTTTAAGCCGTTTGCGCGGAAAGTTGGGGAGTGAGGTGTTCAAGACCCCATTTTTCTCATAGATCATCATCATCATCATCATCATCATCATCATTGATGCTGCTTCACTATTTGCTGGGTAGTGCACAATTTCCTTCTTTTAATCGTTTTCGACCCGAACATTGACTTGCACATAAACGATCTTAAAAAGACACAAAATTTCCTCACCTACATAGCATGTGCACACCCTCCCTCGTCCTCCCTCTCTCTCTCTCCCCAGTTTGAAAAGACCGTAGGCCGGTTAGCTCCCATCAAGGCGCTCTCCAGATAGAAGAGGTGGTTAGCATGTCAGGGCGAGAGGGGACGAGAAGCTCGAGTGCTGTGGAAACGCATCAGCCTCCACTTGGGCCGACATTAGCTTTTCCTAGCACCCAAAACTGCCTTCTCTCTGACAATAAGCATCGTTTACTTACCCTTCACCTCCAAGAAGAGAATCGTTGTTCACAGAAAATTGGTTTCCCGACAACAACTTGGGCTGTGAACTTGTCAGCCATTTTTTTTCTTTTTGTTTTGGGTGCTCCCCCATCTCCTCCATTTTTTGAAACGATAATAAATGCGATATTGTTTTGTGCCTCCCCCGACTAGTTGGTTAACCTCTTACAGGCTAAAGATCTCCGAGTAGTGTAAGCTGTCTTTTCTCAAGTCCTCTAAGTGGTTTGTATGGAATGAGTGATCGTTGGACACGGAAGTGTTGAAAGGTGTAAAAAGCTGCCATCTTGACAAAAACAAGTGGAATGTCGCAAATGTATGAAATTTGAAACCGTGCTTAAGTGTGGTACATAGTAAAGAAAATTTGAAAGACTGCAGCCATTGAGTACCTGTACAAGTATTGTAATCTTTCATTCTGTAGACAGATACTTTGCATGTCTGCATCCGATTCTTCTAATTTAATGCACAGTCAACCTCGTCTTCAGTGGTTTTTTTCTTTATCTCTCAAATGCATTTCTAGTCGATTCACGACTTACGAATGTTTAAAATTATATCAAAGTTTTTTTTTTTCAGATTGTAAAAACGAAAAATTAAATGAAATAAAAGACAACACGCACTTTGCAGAAGTATCCAGGTTGCGTTTCTATTAACTATATTGTATATATACATTAAATACATATATTAACAATACATTGTGTCTGAGGTTTTAGTTTCTTCTCCTTGTCTCCAAGTGCTGATGTCTGTACCACAGAAGGCGTTTGTAACTTCAAAAAGTTTGTTGACAATCAGCACTGAGGTCAATCTGTAGAATTGAAAATAAACTCGGGTGCGAAACTAGAAAATATTATTGTTATTACTTACAAGAAATCTTTTCATTCCACGAGAAAAATTACGCAAGTCATACTAAAAGCATGCTTTGTGTAAATGTGAATCCCTGGACATGGACAAGAGATATTTTGGTGTTTGTATTGCCTAGCAAACATGACCTGGACCTTCCTCCGCTTGTTTGGTCACAGACCCCATTGTCGCCACCGAGGGCATTTGGTGTTTGTCGGGGCCAGAGGTCGCTGCACTCTCAGAACCCTCTCTCCAGTATTTTTATTGGTCCGTTGTCTATCACATGTCGCCTGAAGTGGCCCCCGGATTCCTCAGGAGGATCTCATCAACACCTCACCGACGCCGCAAGCGACACAGCGCTCGTGCTGCTGAATGCAACTGGGAGGAGAATTTTACCATGAGAATCGCATCTCGCTGTTTCCTCCCCTCTTATTGGCACCGAAAACAATGGGAAGGCCAGGGACAAAGAGCCGTTGGAGTGAGGCCCAGCCAGCTGTTTGACAGACTTCAAATGTTGTCCCCTGCTTCCTGAAAACTCTTATGACAAGAGTGGTCTCCCTGGAACGGTTCCAGGGTTGGGTTGAACCCGTGTCCGATGAGGTTCACTTTGTCAGCGCCCGTTAGGGAATACCACCTAGACTGTTCAGCATACTTCCATCATCTGCTCGCTTCATTCGTAACCATAACAACCAGAAACTACAAAGTTGTAGATCGGTAAATGCCAATCGCTAATCTTGCAAAATTCCTGTCTCACGTTTCTTCTGGCCGTCGCTGGTGATCATGGGAAATTACTGAGCTGGGGGTAATGACTGGGAAGGGGATGAGTTGAGTTCAGCTGGTCACCACGTGAGGGCCATTGGCAGGTGAGTGACGTGGAGTGGCCACGTGATGGGGCGCCTAACAGCGACCTCTGCCGTCGCACATTCAAGTTGCGAGTGGACAGGAGCTTGTAGGGAGTCCTTCAGCAACAACGGCAGGGTGACGAGACTTTCACTGCGGTCCTGATTGGCTGGACTGCCGGGACTGATTGTGTTGGTAGAAAGGCCTTCCTTTACAGTCTTTATTCCAATTTACTTTTTATCGGAAAAGCGACTGGAGTAGGAGGAACTCAGTGTCTGATGGGGGCTCTTCTTTCTGCATTTTTTACTTTCAGGCTTTTTTTTTTTTGTACGATATAATGGAATTCTACTCTAATCATTTTCATGCACATCATCATCAATCATCCATCCACCATCATCAATCATCATCATCATCATCATAACACCATCTGTGGGAAGGTTTCAGAGCATTTACCTGAATTCAATAAAATATTTCAGACCATGTTTCTGTATGGCCAAAATGCTGGAAGCTTTACTGACAATAGTCTGGTCACAAAAGAAGCCAAATCCATCTATTTGACACACTAACCTTTAGAATAAATATGGACACTGTGACTAGTATACCTCACACCTGAACATCTTCATTTGTTTTGAGTGTTTGATGACATCGTTTGATGACATCTTGCGGTGGCGACTGTAGGATGTGAAAGCATCGTCAGTCCCGTTGACCTGGGGATCGTTTCTCATCGTGGTGCAGGCTGTCGCTGTGCACTTGTCTCGTGTTTTTCCGCCCGTGTCATCCCCCGTCATATCTAAGGCCCCAATCGCATCAGGCGCCACAACAATAGGCGGCCAGACTGGGGCCAGGATAAAGCCAGTCTTTTGTCCCGTAAGGCGACAGGTGACGCATTGATCGGAGGTTTCATTCATCCACACCTTGTCTTCGGCAGGGTCCTCATGTCACCAGCCCTGTCAGTCATCAGGCTTTTCTCCCTCTCACTCTTTCTCACTCTCTCTACCCCCCCCTCTCTCTCTCTCTTTGATTCCCTATCCCGCTACCTCCGCCACAAGCCGCTTCATCTTCTGCCAGTATAGTTTGGAATGAGCTTGATTGTTGTGACAACATGTAATGGAAACAAGTATCTTGCAAGACAAAGAAGACATGAACTGTTTATTTTTCTTTCTTTGGGAGGTAACGAGTCGTGATTGTTCGTACATGATTGAATATTTTTGTAAAGCACTTTCTGATCGACTTAGTGATGAGTTATGGATAGGCTCTGCTTTGTTATTGTTGTTATTGTTATTAAACGTTGTTGATCTTGTGGATATCGGAAAATAAGGGTAAAAATTGGAAAGCATCATGGTCTTTACCACTGCCAGCTCTTACATTTGGGAAGAAAATTTGAGCTTTGTGACATTTGTCAGTAGCTACAGCAAGACTACACCTAGGATTGCAGAAGTTTCAGAATAATAAGTGGGTTTTAATTATTATTGATTAATTTTAATAGCTAATATTGTAATTAGTTACACCTCGCTTTAATGTATTTATTCTAAAATTGTAAGAATAATATAGCCACTCGCCTTTTTATTTAAAGATCATTTTGTCTTTTTCATCGTTACTATTTTTCTTCTTTTCCTTCTTCTTCATCTCAGTAAGGAAGGCGCGTTGACTTTCCGGTTCGTTTCCCATGTTGCGCAGCGTATTTCCCTCAAAACAATCCAGCTATTGAGTGGGTATCGGACTCCTTAGAAGGGTATTGAAGGAAAGGCAGTGAAGAGGAGGCTGGTTCTGGTCTCTAGCAACCAAAATGTTATACTCCGATTTCGTCCCCACCGAACAAGAATAATTAAATCTGGTTAATTTTCCTTACACCTATAAAATACAGTACTATTAATAATGAGTTCATACCTTTCTTTGTCAGCCCTTCAGTCTTTACTATCAAAACTGTCTCCTTTCTCTCTTTGCTCTTCTTTCGTCTCACATCACACTGCTCGTTGAATCATCAGCAATGAGAAATCATTGACGGCTTAAAAAAAATTCCTTCTATCTGAGACTGTAATTTTTTTTAAATCTTAACTCTTTCTGAACCTGAATTTTCTCGAATTGCAGCCACGTGTCAAGGGAGACGACTGTTGTTTTGTTGTTTTGTTGTTTTGTTTTTTTACAAAGCGGGGACGTGTTTGCGCTGGAGGGCTTAATAGCGGTACAATGTTCGACCTATGCTCTTTTGTTACCATCTGACACTGTGTGTGAGCAGCAGACCGTAGCCTCCACCTTGCTTTGCGAGCAGGAAATGTTGTTTTGAGTATTTTTACTTGAAAATTAGGCTTCCCTTCCGTGAACTCATGGCGTCTGCCCATTTCCTAATTAAGCATTTTTGTTCTTTATTGCAAGTCTGTAATCGCTGCCGCATTGGGTTGTCCTCCAGCCTGCACCTGACTTTTCAAAACGAAAAACGCGAAGAAGGAAAAGGAGAGAGAGACAACACGATTTATTACTTCAGACTTCGAGAGTCCGCTCTCCAGAATTCTTTTCTGGTGGAAGAAAGTCTCCTTGAGAGAGACAAATGCTCGATTTTATTCGAACAGTTTGCACACGTGGTTGCGCGACTATTGTTTTAAGCCAGGTGTTGGTTCAGCTGCAATTAGCCGTGAAATCCAAGAATGTGGAGCACTGCATGGCGCTGGCCCTCTGCCATTAGAAAACAATGCCGAAAGTTTTATTTCTCGGCAACTAAGTTTCCATTCACTCGGCCACCGCTCGGTGAGGTGCGTTGTGTGCAGTGGGCGGCAACCAGAAAGAAAGGCGCCAACAGAGCACCTCTGTGGCAATGCTTGTCACGATTTAATCCTAAAAACAAAGCCTTTGAAAAATAGTTCCTACCGATAACCTCCAGTAAATTGTCGGCAGCTCGCGCCATCGGGAACGGCTTTGGCCTTTAATTGCGCGCGCTGTCTGGATGATTTTTTTTTCTATTGCAGCACGTGCACATCATCACAAGACTGCTCCAGACTAGATCTCAAAAAGGCCGGCTACCACAAACTGCAATTAAAGGCAAATTCCAAGTCTTTGTTCGCGTGCCAGACCGGCTCCTGTTTTGGCTTTCCACGCGCAGGCACCGGAATGCCCTTCAAGAACTGCGTTTGTAAGGGCTACTCCACGCAGAAAGGGACTCCTCCCGTCCAAGAAACACGATTGTCTGACAATGGCGCGATGGCTCGAGCCAAAAGAAGAAGCTGGGAGAGATCTTCAAGCGCTCGGCGAAGAGCCGTCAACGCTCGGAGTGAAGAAAAACTTCGTAGATGACAAAGTCTTGTCGAAGCAAGAAATCAAAAGAAACTAATATTTTTCGAGTGTGTAGCTAAATGTTCTTCCCACTCACTCGAGAGCTCCCTTCTCGTCGTCTGACCTGGCTGCAAGCAGAGAATCTTGAGACGAGAGAGACAGAGAGTGTGTGTGTGAGAGAGACAGAGACAGAGGCAGAGGAAGGCGGGATGGGTAGTTAAAGGTTCGACTGGCGGAATACGGCAGTGAGCGACCTTTAACTCTGGCAATACCGTTATCCGTGAGAGTGTTTTTGTGGCAACAAGACGATTTGCCGCAGACGACCGCTGGGGATGGAGGGGGGCACAATGAAGAAAAATTGGAAGGACGAGAAAAAGCGAGATCTTACAGAGAAGATTGCTGAGTGTCGCAATCGAAACTCAAATTGCGGAGAATCAGTTTTGATTTTCTTTTTTATCATGTTTTTATCATCGTCGTCCTCATCGTCGTTGTTGTCGTCAGAGCCTCTCTTATGTCGGTCGTAGACTGGTCATCATCGATTAGACTGGCTCCACCAGCCAGGGTAAGGGGCGTTAGAGGGAGATAATCGGAAAGGGGGATAACTCTCTCCGGCGAGAAGGAAAGAAGCAAAAGACTGTTTGCAGAACTACGATTGTTACTGCGCATGGCAGACAGCAAGTATGGCGCCTGTCTTGTTTTTCCAGTGCCATGTGTCTGAGGGGGGAACAGATAAAAAACTAATCAGGTGGTTAGAGTTGGCGGGGTAAGGTGTGGGGTAGGGGAGTAATGATAGGTGGACAACACACTACTAACTGGCGGAAGAAATGGTTTTCAATTTCGCTTGCAGGCTGAAGTAAACTGTTGTCACGGCTTTCCATGTCAATTAGTAATCAGTTCCGACCTCCGACCTTCTTAGCATCTAAACAACTATCACGCTGATAGAAACATCAACCAAAATCAGTTGGAAATGAATTTAAAAAATATGGAAGAGTTAGGTAAAGGGTCAAAGGTTCCTTATAAAGTTTATCTTCTATATCTTGCTCCTCTTTCTTTTTACCGCTTTCCCGGCTCTGTGAGCACCATCACGGGTAGTTCTACCCGGCTGTATATTAATTTCATTGCAGTATTCAGTCTCCACACCCCACCCACCCAGCCCACTCCCTCCTCCCCACTGGCCTCTTGCCTAAGGTTTTTATTTTTCCTTTTTCTCGCCAGCTTTTTGCACATGGCCTGGTGGCCAAGCTGTGTATAATGACAGGTGTCGGTACCAGTAATATAAGTAGTCATACAATTCGTACTTTCTTCTAATGAGTGTTATCATCACATCTTTGTTTCACAGTTGTGAGAGGCGAGTGTGTGTGTGTGAAATTAATGACTCACAAGTGTAACATTCCCTTGTCATATAGGCAGTCAAATGGAAGAGGTGAGTAAAAGAAATATTGAGAACGGAGAGTCTTGTCGAGTGAGAAGTGAGAAACAAAATTGTGACCCACGCCATTCCTTCTAAAAGTTCTTTAATTCTCTTACAATTCTTGTAAAAATTATCCTATCTGTTGAGATACTTTCTCCGATTTTATGTATCCTGGTCAGACGGAGCTCCGTACCCTGGTGGTGAAAGCACTTGAAGGTAGAGTATAAGTCGCTGGTTCAAAACCTGCCATCGGCTGGAAAGCTTCCCCTCACCACCCAACACCTACTTAACGGAAAGGGATAACTGATTTACCGCAGAGGAAGAGGTGGTTTGCAGTTAGGAGAATACTTTAAAGGATATTTCTTTCAAAATAAACCAAATACTTTCAGTTTTATATTCTTTTCAAAGCATCGCTCTATGACTTTTAGATGTACTGTCAAGGACTTGTAGAGATATAATAAAGCAAGCTAGGTATTCGCTCTATTATACATTCAAGAAACAGAAATGTTTTCAACATCCACGATTTCAATGTTAACATTTCTTAAAAAAAAATTGTGTAAACGTTTCTTTTTAAACATTTATCTAACAGCAACAGATGCCGTCAAGTGCAAAGTAGGATAATATAAGACTAATATAAGTCTTGTGCGGACTTTCAGGAGCAGAGAATGAAAAACTACCCGTCACAGCAGCTCGGAAGATGGAATACAATGGTTTATAAATAGTTTGACAGGAATCCTTCGGGTGAAGCCGTGAGTTGTTAATAAGAGACGCGAGGGCTTTATGTCTCTTTTAATAGCAGGATCCCCGCCAGGCAGTAATTCTGATCGCGAGTCAGCCATTAAAAAACAGCCATGAGATTTATACTTAGGAGCATGCTTTAAAAGGATATATCTTCCGAAATAATCCTGGTATGTACTTCTTTTAAATGAGCACGCATGCGCACTCTCTCTCTCTCTCTCTCGTTTACTGGCTCATTCACGCTCGGACGTCACTGAAGCATTCGAACAGCATCCCCCATCCCATCCACCGCATCCACCCGACCCACCCCACTCACCCAACACCCAGGCCCACACCGGCATTGACAGGAGGAGTAAAGTGGGGAAGAAAGTCTGGAGTTCGAAGCTCTCTCCTGCAAAGTCGCTGGTCTCAATCTTGCGACCCGGCAAAGGTCGCCGAGAAACAAGGTGTTGCAAGGTGTGAGACAGCGGTCGTCACACCTCCAAGATGTCTGTCGGCCCAGCCAGCGCCTGCAGTATATTTCCGCGAGAGCCAGCTTTATGGTGCCCACCCGGCTTGTCCAACAGTGAATTTAGACAGCTGTACGGCGGCCCCACCACTCCATGTAAGCTTTGCCACGTTTATGATCTTAGTAACGATGTGACCGTCACCAGCCCTGCACGTGCGCCCCCATGGCAGGTAACTGAGCCTCGCAGTCCGACAGGCGACAGGTTCGCCACCAGAGACTAGTTATTTCTACCTCAGCCATCAATGCTCGCCTCGTCACCCCCATCACCAAATAATGATGATGATCATGATCATCATCATCGTCGTCGTCGTCATTGCCGCTGTCACCATCTAGTCAGTAATTCCCTCCCTTGCCGTGTTTGTCGAGTCATGCATCGCTGGATAATGTGAAGGGAAGTAATGTTTATCACAGAATACTCAAACTCAAACTCAAACTCATACTCGAGGCTTTTTTTTCGCGGAACCAATGTTTCAACAAACGTTTTGAGGAAGTCTGGCAAAAGTGTTTACTTGACACTGATATAACATTTTTTCTAACCGTAGGCCTCACTCGTTTGTCCATATTTGTGATGAAGGGAATCCTGTTTATGTTTATATGACCGAGAATTTCACAACACGTGAGCATGATGTGATAGCAATAGAAAGAATCTCTTGTTCATGCACGAGCCTTGAAGTAAGGAGTGTTCAGTTTGTAACCTGGTGGTAACAGGATGAATGCAGACCACTTTGTAATCTTTTAAAAAATCATTTGAATGTACATCTGGGTAGATTAACATGAACAAACAAACACGCGTATAAATGTATACAGCAGCAAGCATATAGATATACATTCACACGAGCACGCACGCACGCGCACGAGCAAAGTAAGATACAGGAAACAGCGACTTGCAATAACACATTCCATCCCATACCACCCGGGTATCGGTGAAACGGGTGTCACAAACGTGTACCCCACTATCGTGACTCATAAAATTTTTTCGAGTGTCTCTTGTAAATTCTAAGCGAGTCAGGAGACAGATTTACAGCCAGCTGTCCAGGTTGACGGCTAACTGGTCCATTTGGCAATGGCAGAAATATGAGGCCTCCCATCTCTTTGTCACATTATTCTTTAGCGCTGCAATCACCGACGTGTCGTATTTACATCGCATTTTCTTTTTTTCCCCCTTGCGGAAGTAGCGAATAGCTTTCTTTCTATCATTCCACTCCTCCCTCCTCTCTCCTTACTCCTCCTTCTGTGTGTCTCGCTTTTCTTTCTTTCACACACATGCACGCACGTACACATTCAAACTTCTGACATTCTGACGGACGAAGAAACATGCACACATAATTTTAAATATTTATTTACCTGCCTGTGAAGATATTAGCCATGGCTATACCAGAAGCTATCCGTAGATGAAGACGAGTGAGTGTAGTAGCTATGTCCAGCCTCTCTACAGGATGTGGCAGCTGGACTGTGAGTAGTACTCAGGACAGACAGCCCGACACAGTAATTAGTGTGGCTACCCGCATGTAGTCTGCTGACACCTGCTAAAGTCAGGTTTTCATGGGTCGCGAGTAGCGGACTCGGGTACCAATGGAACTGTTTGTTGTGACAATTCACCTGTTTATAGGTTAGTCTGCATGAGTGCAATAAACAGTCCTCACACATGTTTATAGGTTAGTCTTTATGAGTGCAATAAACAGTCATCATTCCTTTGAAGGCTGATCACATGACACTCCTAACCCCTATATATCTATATTGTTATAATAAAACTGCTTACAGTTTATTTGTTATTATGAATTATTACGAATAATATACAGTAATAGTATTTTTAAAATATACCGGTATCTTTTTATTTGTATTTACTTGTTGTCGCATTAATCCATTCATTCATTAAGATTTCTCACCTTTCTTTCTTCATTTTCAGTACTTTTTTTTTACATATGTGAAAGATGTTAGATTTTGTGTACATTATGTGAAGCTTTATAGATTCTTCATATTAATCATAATTACAAATTATAATATTTGAAAATATAATAAATATATTACTTCCACGTTTGAACAGAAGACTGAGCGTTTCTTAAGTCCAATCCAGTCTCTATGCTCTGCCACGTGTTCTTTAGTGAAGTAATCTTATACATCAAGTGGGCATCTCACCCGCACTAGACATTTCCCAGGAGCTGTAGGAAATGTCTAAACTAATAATAGAGTTTTACTGACATATGTATATATAACAATTAACAAAAGTGTCAGAACATTTGTGGAAATCTTTCTATTTAGCAATCCAATTATTCAATAGTCGTTGCATAACAAACAGGTCATATGACAAATATCTGTTGTGAATAAGAACAGAAAAATAAAATTGGTTCAGATCTTTTCAGTTGAAAAGGAGGGAGGAAAAGAAAACAGTACTAGACTAAAAAAAGATGGTTACAAATAGATTGTGTGAACAATTATGTTTAAGCATCATCTCAGAAATAAATATCAATATGTATTTGTGGAAATTAGTTACTGGGATGGAAAATTCAGTAACATGAGATATAAATAATTAGCTGTGCTCTGTAACTAGTTTGTGTCGAGTTAATTTTGTGAAGTGTCCTGCAGAAAACAGCTAATCGTGCTTTCCCTAATCACATACACTGTAATGAGACCAACTATTTTAAACGAGGAG
Organism: Pomacea canaliculata; assembly: GCF_003073045.1. NCBI lineage: Eukaryota > Metazoa > Mollusca > Gastropoda > Architaenioglossa > Ampullariidae > Pomacea > Pomacea canaliculata. The sequence goes on along the minus strand of NC_037597.1, from coordinate 26,858,151 downwards.
AAAATTTCCAAACATTCAAAAATAGAAACATCATATTATTAAACGTCATATTACTAAAACAGCTAAAAACTACGTCAATGAAAAAACAACAACAAAAAACAACAGAGTCGATGGGATTTTCTCGTTGCAAACAGATATTTAAAAGCAAAATTCCAAAGAAGAATGATATTGTCAGAATCCAAATAGTTGCTACCAGCACAAGAGAAGTGAATGTTAGAGAGAAGGAATGTCAAAAAAGGAGACTGTGTTGTTCATATAAACATCCAATGACAATTTTGTAATTAAAATCATGCATCATCAAGGCCAATTGTGATGTTACTACGTGGATAGTCTATGAAAAAGTCATCAAAAAAAAACTTTTAGGATTTTAACAGTTTAATCCAGAAAAATAACTCAAAATTCATGATCTTACATTAAATTTCCCGAACGCCTGAAACTGCAAGCGCGGGAGGAAGAGGTAAAAGTTTCGGGTGGAAATGTTTAACATGAAATTCTTGTATTGTTCTAGAACTTATGATTAACTATAGGTTTTATAGACGAAGTGACATTGTTTTAATTCTTAAACGATAACGTTTACAAAATAACATTTAAACTCTTTTTTTTAATGTGCGTTTTCCCACAACGATATTAGAAGCCTCTATTTTGCACAAACAAATACTGGAAACTTATTGTGCAATACAGTTGCCCTCCATTTATTTAGATCTTTACATTTATGCAATGCATTTTTATATTTTGCAGATTAAAGTTGAGTAGTTTTAAAGGTCACAATTTTTGTTATTTTTTGTACTACTTTCAATATTTGTTTTCAAGTACGGACTACTCCCTAAAAATGTTTTCCATATATATCATTTATTTTAAACGATATATAAAAAAATATATATCGAAGACAAGATGAACGCCTGATAGAAAGAGAGAGAAAAAGAAGAAAGTGAAACGCCTGATCCCACGGACTGTTGAAGAATAAGAAAATCCCTTGTCCTCTTCAAGAACACTAGGAATGGAACTTATTGCCCGCTAACCCGCAAACCTTTGTTGTTTTCCTCGCAAAAAAGTAACATAATAAAGGTTGGTTGTATCTCCACGCTATGGTCAGAATTAAGCAGCAGGAAAACCAGGAAAGTTTCCACAAAAAGACAAAAAAATTATAAAGAATCTGTGGTGTTCTTTTTTTAATAGAAAAGAAATCAAACCTGCACAGAAAGAATTGTACTATGAAAAGGACACAAAATTTATGAGAAAAAAATTGTTTTTGGAAGTTTAGTCCCTAATCCCTTTAAGTCAAAAATAAAAAGTAGACCTGGGTACGCTGGTGGAGATTAGCCATTAATTAATGGTGGTTAAAACGGAAAGTAAGGAGTGAGGGAGGCAGACCAACATCTTTCACAACCTCCTTGCCGACAACTGGCTGCTGTCCGAAAGAATGAACATCACAAGATGACAGCACAAGTGAAAGAGCAGCTGCACCAAACAAAATGTTTAGAAGTTAACTCCAGAAAGCTTGCTCTGCTCATGACTCAATAAAAACAAGAATAACTTTGAGTAATAGGTTACAGAGTTGCCTGACAGGGGAAGGTGGGTATATGTGTGGAGGGTAAAACACAGTAATCGGAGTAAACAGTTGCCACAGAGTCTGCAATTAGCTTGTGGGGTGAGAAAGGATATTCCTTAAAAATTTGAGAATAAATTCTTTTTGAAGTCCAAGCCCAAAGATTGGCCTCTGGGGAGATAACTAAGGAACAAACTATCTGGAAACAAGAAATCTCAGTCCAAGTTGCTGGCAAGAAAATGCAGCTGTTGTTAGTTTGGTACAAAAATCCTCACGTAATTCATCAATTAGTCGCTTTAGAAAAGCACACGTTGGTTGACTACAATGCTTACGTCACTAAGCACTTAAGTCGCTGCCAATGAGAGAGCATATGCTAATGAGGCATTGTCCAATCAACCTACATCTGTGATAAACAAAACAAGTCCCTTGAAGATCGCGAGTACATTAAGGTTACCCGAACAAAAATTAGTTCACATATAATCGAGATTTGTCACCTTTAAACATTCTCTGTGTTGAGTTTCAAAGAGTGGGATGAAAGAGCAGGAAATACTCGGATAATTACTTGAGTACTGATACTCAAAGTACTCAAACCATCAGGGAAGACAATACAAGCTGTTTTAATTCGCCGCTGGCATCGATCTGTACATCACGTTTTAAGTAAAATCTTTCCCAGTAAAATAAACCAGCCAGAGATATTTTAAATTGTTTCTTCTTCCTCCTCCTCCTCCTCCTCCTCCTCCTCCTCCTCATACTTTTTTCTCTCCCTTTTCTATCTTTCTCTCCAACCACCGTTTCCCTATCGAATTTCACATTATTAACTCAGCATTTAAAATGATTTTTTTCTCTGGTTTAGGTACTCTTTTGTGGTAAAATCTGCCTGTGAGAATTACTCGCAGTAAATCAGTGGCTGCCAAACGAGAAAGATTTTCGATGAGCGCTGTTGTGTGTGATGGCGGCCAGCTTACCACACCGTTTAAGAAACACTTGAGAATAAAATGCCTGCGCCACTGGGATGTTGAGAAAATAGGCGTGCCCTGTACTACCTGAAAACTACAATTAGATAATTTGTCTGTTCTTGCCGGGCTCTCCCCTGCCGCTTGTCTTATTAGTAAATTGTTGTCGGCCTCCCCCGGACAACTGCCACGTCCAAGGGGCTGCAAGAAGCTGCTCGCTCTGGCTTTGTCCCCAGCTGTTAGCTCCCGCTCGATGAAATGTTTGATGAAAAGTTGCAGCTCGGATTTTACCAGACCATTTCAAAAGGCGGTTGTCGAGAAAGCTCCCACCTCTCTCCCCCCTTACTCCCCCCAACGACCAATCAACATCCTTTTATTCGAAATGAGAACGTTTGGAGAGGTTACTAAGTGGATAATTGCCGGGACAACTTGCATTCGCTGTTGCGGATAATTAGCAACAGATTTTTAACTGAGGAAAGAAAAACCGCTGTAAATGACAGAAATATCCTAAATCGATTTTCATTTGCTATTCATTATTTCACACACTCTTATCTTCCATCACGTTTTTCTTTTCTTGTCCTTGTTGTTCACTTGCGTAAGTGAACACCAATCTCTCAGCAACAAGGCAAGGAAGAAGGTTAGGAGGGCCGACAGAGTGTTTGATAACGGGTGTGTGTATATCAGAAATATATCTGTGTACTTGGTGGGTGAGGGAATAAAGAATAGTTCATCTTGAATCTAGGCTAGCTAAGTTTATATTTAATTAAGTACTTACAAAATCACAAATCGTAAAAAAATAAACAAGAAAGTATTTTCTAAAGCTGTATTATGCGAATAATCTTTTAAAATTAAAGAAAAAATAATGAAGACAGAAAGTATCTTGAGAGTAGGACTGGTGCCAATAATAGATTTTGGAGAGACACCTTGAGATATTGCGTCATTACCTGACCTCACGTGACCACAGATTTACGTCATCGCAGTTTTGCGTCACCACAGACTTGCGTCATCACACAGTTTTGCGTCACCACACTTACGTCATAACAGTTTCGCGTCACCACAGACTCTGTTTCTCATCGCTATTGTCTCGCGTTAGGTTGAAGATGTCAAAAGAACGCGACTCACCTTGCTCAGAATACTCCCACAATGCCGCAGTCCTATAAGCGGGACGTTAACCTGTCCACCCTCACCCTTCCTTCTGTACTCTACCCACCCACCCTCGCTTATGACGTTTTGACAGTTGTATTGTCTGTATGACGCTCACGAACACCAACGGCTGAAGCAAGTCCTGCGGACAATCGGCTTTTGTCTCTTGACCGACATCGCCCTGCCAGTAGAAAGATATGAATAATGCAATAAATGTATTTTGGATTACACACACGCGGTGGGTGTACAAACCTGTGGGGGGGGAGGGGACAATGGGGGAGATGGTTGGGAGGGAGAGAGAATGAGGGAGATAGAAGGACTGACTGAAAAGAAAGACAAGAAGGAGGACTGGTGAGAGAGGTGAGTGTACTAATCATATGCTCAGTCAATGTCTGTATAAACGAACTCGCAGTCGTTGTTTCGTGAGGTCCCCAGATGAAGGAAGGAGGGAGTTCTTTTAAGTTTTTTAAATTTTCTTTGTGATTCACTGTTCTCACATTATTTCACCGCTTCTTCTATCAGTTGCTTTGCTTTTAGTTTCCAGCTTCGTGTGTGGTCTTAAATACAACTCTGACATCATCAGACATTTGTATTCATTCATCCCTTAAGGGCTTTGGAGAAATTGAGTTATACACAATTAGCAGCTCATCCAAACGATTTCCTCGTATAAGACTTGAGTAAGGGTTTGACTAAAAGTATATAAAATACAGTGTTATAAGAGAGAAAAAACTTAATATTGATACTAATGATGGCCAAGATGTTAATAATTACTTTGCACTGCATTAACAGGACTTAAATTAGTGACATTACTTACCGAACATATCACAAATAATCTGTATAAATTGAAAAGTGTATTTCAGTATGTGCTTTTTGTGGAGCAGAAGAGAGTTTTAATCTAACTGCATTCGGGTGTTTAAAATAAAATTTAGGAATTAAACTTTTTTTTTTCATTCTTGAAGTAATCACATGGAATGTAGTAAACTTCGCCTCCAATATCACAAGATTTACATTCAGTACAGCGTTGTAATCTTGGTGTGTATCAAAATCGTTTAGTCTGGACTGGAGGATTATTATTTGAGGTTCTAAACTGAAAATATGTAACACAGTACTTTTAAGGTAATAATGTATTTGTTACAAAAGAAATCCGTTATGTATATCCTCATACAATTCAAAATACCATTTTTGCATTTGTAAGTCACATAAACATCTTGTAACCTATTTATTCTAGGGGAGATTTTGTTTTTATTGTCCTGTTGGTGCCAATCCGATGACTACTCAGTAAACTAATTACAATAACATAATCTGAATGAATCTATTATTCATATTCAATTAGTGTTTATACCAGTAAGAAATACTAGAAAACGTATGTGCATTAAAAGGGTCGAATTTATACCAAACACATAGCATCCTAATTTTTGCAATAACATCATGTGGAAATCCACCTAACTCATCAAGCATCATGGGTGTGTTTGTTGTGTTTAAAAACGTACTTATACAAATATAAATTTGTAGCCAGAGCACACGAACTAAAGCCCCAACTTCACAACTATCCAATATTATAGGAGCAATCATCCTATGAAATCAGTCCAGCTGTGTATTATATGAGCACTTCCACAGGTCATGTCAGAACCACCCGTATTTCTACACCAACCGCTCATTAGTTTTGACAGAAAGACCGACATCTGGCCAAGTAAGGCAATTTGGGAATGAAAAGGGGAAAAAATAATTTTATTTCTCATTAAGATATAACCATTGTCTCTTATTAAACACTATTGCTATCTCATTAACAAATTAGAGTAATCAACCTATTAGGAAATTAATGTTACTGCCTCATTAAACAAAATGAAGTTTACTACCTCGTTACTTACATGAAACTACCATTTCAAAAAAAGTAATATTAAGAATTAAAATAAGAGTAGCATTAATATTACCCCTACATAAATAAAGAAATTAATTTGCAACTAATTAATGAAAGAATCAATTTATAACTCATTAATAAAGGAATTAATTTACAACTAATTAATGAGGGGTTTAATTTATAACTCATTCATAAAGGGTTTAATTTATAACTCATCAATAAAGGAATTAATATTACCAGTTCTTTGTTTACAAAATACACGCTAACATCTCATTAATAAAGAACTTAATACCTTTAAAAGAATAATGTTCTCATCTCTCTATTCAAAAAATAAATGAACTCAAACACCTGAAACGTGTCACCTTACAGCTACCCGACTCGGGAACCCCACCACTTTGTTCAACGGTAGCTGATGTCCCTAAAAAGGTCCTTGTATTTTGAAAAAAGAGGGAAATTTTGAAATAAATATCATAATCTGAACAGCGGGAATCCCTCCGATGGACTATTGCCATAGTTGCCAGTCTTGCCCGTAGCGGCGTCTCTACAACCTTTTCCTTCCGGTGCTCACTCACGCATTTCTCTTTATCTGTCTTCACGTTTGGCCCCTCGTCCCGTCCCCACCCAGTCCATCCTCTCGCAAAAAAAGAAGAAAATAATGGAGGGAGGGGGTAGAAGTCATGGCAGCCCGCATGCATGAGTGATAACCGTTGGCGCTGCTACACAAGGCATCGTTTGGCGGCCAACAAAAAGACGGGATCAATGGTTAAACACAATATCCTTTCCAGTGACTGAGGTGGTTCCTGCCCTCCAGCCACGGGGGCATCTTTGGCTGCAACCCACGTCCCCGCAGCTATCACAGAATTTCTCTTTCCATACCCTTGTTTGAAAAAAAAAGGAGAAAAAAATAATCATATCGAGGAAAAGAAGAATATGATGATGATGACGACGATGATGATTGAGTAACCGGACAACTATGAGCGATCCGTGACAGCTTTAACATCGGAGGTAAAATTAAATGAGTTACAGTCAAATCAACAAAAGCTGGAACAGGAGAAAAAATTCTCTCAGTCTTTTGTGTCGTGGCGTGGGGGATATCTGATCGTTTGCTAGCGCCCCCTGCCGGAAGCTGGGTGGCAGTGCGCCGCAGGAACGCGGGGGGGAATAATTGACTGGGAGGAGCTTCGGCGGTGTTTCAATTTTCAGCGCTTGTTCAAGCAAACCTCTAACTCCCATGCTACGATTAATTCATGAACCGCGACAACTGCGTCGGTGGGCCCCGCACGGCCGCTGCAGCAACAATGCCTGCGACAAGCTGCATGGCCGGCTCGTCTTTCATCGCCGCCTGCGACACTCCTCCACTCCATCCCGACCACCATCCCGACGCACCAACATGGCGGCAGTTGTTGGTGGTGAGTTACGGGCCCTGCTGTGGAACCTAGCGACAGCAGCGCGGACATGATGAGCGGTAGGCAGCGCCACTGACCAGACGACTGAAGCAGACGACATATGCCAGAGCCTGTGGCGAGTCTTAATTTGAAGTCTCCTTTCGGCGATTTCTATGGCTGTACAAACTGAAGCAGATGACAGCCATCTTGTACTTCGCGATAAGACTAGTTTCATATTTTTAGTCAGTTTTTTAACACACACACACACACGATATTGGTTTTTTTTTTTTTTTTTTTTTGCTTTTTGTTTTGTTTTTTTTTTTCGCTTAGATGGGTGTCTTCTGGCAACATGTAACACTTTTCTTAGTGCCGTGTGAAAACCGGAAGAGGGGGTCCAGCGTCTGTTCGCTGCTTAGCTTATGGCCCTCGTTCACTGCCGTTGTCTTCCGATTTGAGCTTCAGAGACAAAGATAAAGAGCGACTGGAATCAAAGTTTAGAATCTGACAAAGTCATTTCAACAGTTGCCTGTTAAAGTCCAACTTGTAGACGGTGGGCGGCAGAAACAAAACAAAACTTTGAAAGCAGTGCGTGACTTCACCTGATTAATGAGTGAAAGACTCAGTCACGGTCTGCTTGTGTCTAGTTCTTCCACCTTTATAAGCTGGTTGAGAACATTTGTCGGCGTCTACCTTTCTTCTCGAGCGAGGGAACTGGACAGGAAGGAAGGGTGGAGTGGTTTGGGAGAATAAAGCCGTTTCACTCACATGAACCGTAGATGTACAGTAACACGCATTAACAACATTTTATTTATCAGCACAACCATACACTTAATTTAATAATTGCAAGGGCTCTTCATAAATAACTAGTTTAATTAGCAATAATGAACTGATAGTTCTTGGTGTTCGCATCAAATATTTATATATTTTAATGTTGTTAAATGACGTACGGACAGACTCTCATAAAAGAAGTCATATTTCCCCTCGTTTGTGTGCGGTTAATGGCTCGTTCCAGGACGATTTAAGTTTTTGTTGACTTTCATACCCATGGGATGTAGCTGACTGAACACCGGTCATTTCTCTACAATACTGATATAAACTCTAAGCCGCATACTGATGAGTTTGTTATCAGCACGAAGTTCTGTCTTCGTAAACAAATAAATTTAAAGGTTAAAAAATAAACAATTAAGGTCACAAATGAAGCATGGGAATTCTCTTTAAAGTGCAAACCTGCAAATGGCAAACAAAGCCAGTCATACTAGCTGAATGGTTGAGTCAACAACAAGTATTAATCAATCATCACAATCGTTTCGCTCGACTTTCAAACGGAATAATGAATGTCGTAAGTCTGGCGTTGCTGGGAAGACTCCCGAGATGTTTACCCGCCTTGAAGATGATGATAGGCGGCGCTGGTGCTGAGCAACTTCGTCACACTCAGTGTAATGCGAGCATCCATCTTGAAGCCTTCGTCACACTCAGTGTAATGCGAGCATCCATCTTGAGGCAACGAGCAGCCAAACGGACAACGCACGACGGAGCTGACGGAACCCGACCCACCAGAAGATGGCGGTTGGGAGGAGAGGAGAGAGGTTGGCGAATATTGATCAGATAAGCCGACATTCAAACACGCACTCTTCTACAAACTTTTGTCGAGTGTCGTCGACGTCAGCTTTGGCTGACTTGAGATGCTGCTGATGGCCATGGAGCCAGCTCGGATTTCGCGGCCAGGCCTCGCAGTCGAGACCAAAGCAACCACGACAGCATGGCCGCAATCCACAGGGCGGTGCTGGCATAAAGGAGCAGTCACTCGCAGACAGAGGCACCAGGCAAGCCAGTCTCGCCAACTGCTTGGTGTCTCCTTTCCTCAACATATGGCGATGGCGACGACAGACGAGCACCAAACGTCTGTTGAGTGTCAGACGGAGGACGTCGCCTCTTTCCTGGCACGGACATCTCTCTCAGTTCGGCAAGCGCGCCAGCTTAGAGAACAAGAAAAACACCAAGAAGAAGAAGGAAAAAATCAATTAAAAAAACAAATTTACGGAGAAGGCGAATAAACAAAATAAAAAATAAAAATAAACAAAAAATGACAAAAGAACGAACAAAAAGTAAGAAAAAACAAAAAACAAGGGTGAAAAAAACCCACAAGAACAACAAAAAAAAAAACAAAAAAAAAACAAAACGAAAAATAACCTGAACCAAAGAACATAAAAAATCGATAACAAAAAACCAAAAGAACAAAAGAAAGAAAAAAGGAAAAAAAAAAGGCCCACAAAAAACTACAACGAGAATCAAAAACAACGAAGAAGAAGAGCTCGAAACAGTAGCAGAATAAAGACGAACACCAACAACAGCATCCACGAGAACAAGACGGCAAACTCCTGTTAGGAGTCTGGTCTTACTAAGATGGACTGTGGACTATTGGATGGACTAGGGTCCTCTTGTCTTCAGCTGGTCCGACCTTGTGCATTGAGAATCAAAGTAGCTGGCAAGAGAGCAACACAATATGTGAATTTATTTATTTATTCACTTATTTCTTTATTTATTTATTTATTTACCATCACCTGACATACTTTTGTGACCTTCTTTTTCTTTCCCATTCTTGGGACTCATAGAAAAGTAAGTTGGCCCATTACGCAGGCTGCAAACATTTAAGATCATCCCCTTAAAATGTTAATAGTAAAAAGTGTTGTCCGCAAAGTGAACCTTTAACGCTGTCTATCTGTCTGTCCGTCCGTCCGTCCGTCCGTCTGCTTTTCCTTTTTGTATCGATACATTGATCAAAACGAACCACTACACTCATCGTTTAGTAATTTACCCTCTCTGTCCCTTTCAACTCGTCTCATTAACTGTCCATCAAGGTAATAAACCGAAAACTAATTCCACCTGCCTACCACTTAGCACTATTAGCTAGCTGCTATCAAGTCACACAAAACCTTGGTGTATTGCTAATAAGGCCCACCCGAGACAAGATTTCATTTCGATAGGTGACCATCATTGGCGACACGCTTCACTGGCCACAGGTCGCCACCCGGGGGATCAGCTTGCTCTTCCACTCGGCAGGTGTGCGATCGTTTCCTCGCCTCCGCGGTTTTTGTAATAAACTCTGGCTGAAAAGGGTAAGTAATACATCACAATGGAAGATCTAGGGTAAACAATACAGGCCCCATATTGTCTCATTTTTAAACACTACAACAAAAAGCCGAAGGAATATCACACAAAAGCCCGTTATGCTTCAAGCATTATAATGAAGCCAGTAAATTACCGAGATACAGACGAGGGTTTGATTGGTGTTTGGTTTGTAGATTAAAAAAATAACTTTTGAGAACTCTCCTACTGCGACCACACTGCACGAGACACTTTTGTTAATGAGTTTGTGAAAAGTGTGGATGGATGGACAGGCATTGGGTTATCATAGCGAATCATTGCGACTGGAGGGGAGGGGTCATGAGGTGGAGGAACTAATTGACCCGCTAAGTGCTTGTCCACTAAAATGCCGCTTAGCGGAAAAATGTCTGTCTGTCTGTCTGTCTGTCTGTCTGTCTGTCTGTCTGTCTGTCTGTCTGTCTGTCTGTCTGTCTGTCTGTCTCATTAGCACCTATATTAATCTTGTATAAAGAATACATTCTAAAACCGTTTTAAAACTACTTCGTAAACTCAGCGTTCGTGTCATGTAAATATGAGTAAATTATTATTTACTCGTGTACATTTATCTCACTATTCTTTATATGTTATGGTGTTTCTTGAGTTATTGTAGTCATTCAGAAGCTTAGTATATTTTTGTGTGTGAACTGTAAAAAGAAGACACTTCTTTATCCTACAGCCACCCCTCACCCCCGCCCCTTGTAAATAAACAAACTGTCATTGCTATGGTCATTGTCCTGTATGAATCTCTCATATTCACGGTGTGAACTTCATCCACTGTATTTCCTGCAGTCCATGTGTTTGTCTGTTCGATTGTCTGTCGTGTGGACGGTTGATTAAGCCGACACGATCCCAGATGATGGGAGACAGAACAACAACAACCTCTCATTCTTATGCAAGTCCATATCACACACCAACAACATTTTCCAAACCTGACAGTCGTCCACACAGACAACGACGAAAATGCGGAGGAAATTGCTTCCAGGGCTAGCATCTCTGGTATAGGGGCACATCACTCGCAAGCTGTAAGGGAAGGAACTCTCGAAACCCGTATCAACACAGATGGTGCATCAAAAGTCCCTGCGGCATGGAGGCTCTTCAAAAACGAAAGGCTGGAAATGTTTAAATATTTTCTATGCGTCTCAGAGGCAAATGGAGACTAGGTCCAAGGCCCGGCAAATATCTTATCTTCTCTCTGATGGGTTTTGACACTAAAACCTGCATCCAACTCCATGTTGCCTGGAGGACTGTGATTAAAGTGTGGGCGAGAAAGAGGGAGCGAACGTGTGTTAGTGTGTGTGTGTGATTGAGAGACACATTGCCACACAAACAAACAACTCCTTAGATGCACTGGAGGAAGTACACATTTGCTTATTTTCACATTTGTTTTCAATATTATGTTTACTGCGTTGTGTCAAGAGCGAAGGGAGACATTGGTTGCAGGAAACTATCCACTTGCCCGTTTATTCCTTTTTTCAATACAGCTTTAAAAATTTCTTTAAAATTTAATTTTAAAGTTGAATCCATGGAATGATGCTTAGCCATACATAAAATTTAAAAAATTAAAATATTTCTCTTGGTTTTAATCTCTCTTTCTGTCAGTCCATTTATGTGTCTTCTCCGTCCTTCTGCTCAGAGCCCACACACTGCTGGTTCAAAACCTCAGGCATCTAAATTTTTTTTATTTTTTATTTTTTATCCTTTATGACCCCGAGCCTCAGTGTGACAGCCATCGCAACACTCGCTGGCGGCGAGACCGCTCTCGCTCAAATCTCACGCACCGGCGAGAACAGCAGCGCCATCTTCACACATCTCGCCCTCGGGACATGGCGCTCGTCTGCATTCAGTCGTCACGAACGGCGCTAAGTTGCATGGAGAGTAGAGCCGCCTCCTTCAGGTTTTTTTATTTAGTTTATTTTTTTTCAGGGTATGACAGGGACATACAACTTCCTTCCCATCAGGCCGTGCGTGCTCTGCAGCCATGTCTTGAGTAGGTAGATGGTCTGCAGCATCTACACCAAGCCATTCCGTCAAAGAAAGAAATATGATGAGAAATCAGCTGTAATACATCATATTTCAATTTATAGTAAATTTTTTTTCAATGCCATCTATTGAATATATTTTTCTTGCCTAGCACTACATGCATTGCAAATATTTTGTATAAATTGGTACAGGACATATTTTTAGAGAGATGAAGAGAAAAAAATAACCAGGTCTTTGGGATGGTAGAGGCTAAATCCTGTAAGGTCCAGTGGTCTGTGCCTGTTTGTCGCCCGTCCCGTCACCAGCAGTTAATTGCTTCATAGTTCATTTCATCTCGTTAGTGTAACCTGCCTGATTCTTCTCTACATGCAGCTTCCGCAAAATGTCCCCGAGGGACTTGGCCACGGAGTTAGCATCGCTAGGCAGCTTTCCTGTCTCCCCCACGTCCCGTCCACACTCCCTCCCTCCATTCGCCTGCACACAGGTCCTGCCTCAGCAGCCAGGCCTGATGCTGACCTAGAAGGGCAAATTTACCAAAATGGCTACAGAGGCTGGCGAGCATCGCCGAAGGGAAAAGAATTTCCGACTCATTTGTGGTCAACGTTCACTGCGAATTGTCACGTCAAGAATGAAGGAAAAGACTGGGCGACGTGGGAATGGAACTAATCGCTCTTCAAGTCCCTGTGTCCAGTATTTTCCCCAAGTGCCCTTACTACCCTCCCATTTTACCCGAGGGGACAAGTATATTCTTGACCGGTAACCAATTATAAAGACAATTATAAAGTGGTCTTCCGATTTACAAGGCAATCTATTTTACTTTTCATCTTGTTTTGACGTAAACTACAATAAATAATATATATATAAGATATTATAATAATGTGTTTACATATTGGCAATTATCGGCATCTGTGTATTTATGTTTATATCTTTAGCATGTGTAGAATGTGTGTCTGTGTGTGTGTGTGTGTGTCCTACCGCACGGATCATGGAGCTGGCTCCAGGCTGCCCTCTAACCCCGCTGCCATGTTCTCTGGTTGTAATGAAGCCAATCACTCTGATGGGGGAGCTGTCACGTGACCATGCTCAGATAGGCTGGTCACGTGCAGGACGGTGGCGTTTAAAGGTCCGGGGTGCAATATGTTTTCTTGATATTGAGAAAAACTCAAGTGCAAGACTACTTACTAACCTCTGGGTGAGAACCACCTTTCCAAACATAAACGTTTAACAACAGAAAGCTGCTAGTTACCCCACGTTTGTCAATATTTATAAGCATGAACCAACCTACCTTACCCACCCCTTCATTATCTTTCTCTTTCACACACACACACACACACGCGCATGTACACACACACACACAATTCTGGAGATAAAACAATGCACAAACTATTTATTTACTGTGGATGCAATAGTTCAATTAATTACAAATATCTGTGACAACAAAGAAGTCAGCAACACACAGACTACATACTTGCTACTCTCGCTCAAAGTGTGTAAATGACTATTAAAATCTATTGTACTTCACTAGCAAAGGGTCGGCCTGACAATTACCGACCAAACCTGGTCTCAAGTGCTTGTGCAACTTGTTGGAAGCTGAAGACACACCAGCCATGGCTGCTCCGTCACTAGAGCACGTGTTTGGACACACAAAGGATTATTTCCTCCTCTCTGTCAATAATAACCTGTGCTTGTGAAGGTACAAAAGAAGTCATTAACGACGAGGTTTTTGTCACACAATTGCATCAGAAACTGTGTATGGGACAAATCGTCTCCCTTGTATCTATAGAGGAGCGACGCCATCTTACACGTGTTCCGCTCGCCTCCCGTTATAGCCGCTCAGGAAATTTCCAGAAATGTCGTGTTTTGAATGTGCCTATACCCCTGCAGGTCTTCAGAAAACCTGAAACAAAAGCACAAGAGCTCTTTCTTGGCGTGGCTGAAGACAGTAACTTGATGTGACACGTGACCAGTGATGTCAAGATGGGAGCTACACGTGCAGCTCTGACGTCAACAACGGAGGATCTGCACTCCTCCTCATCCTCCGGTCGTCGAGGGCCCTCGCGCCGTCTAGATTAAAATCGGCGGTTGGGGAAAGGGGTGGGACTTGGAGTGGGGGAGAAGGGTGAGTGATGATTAACGGTTGTCGCCTGAACGAACAATAGATAGGGCGAACAACGACTCCCTCCTCCCCCCTCACACCATCACCACTACCACTACCACCGCCACTACCATCACCAACCACCTTCACCCTGGTATTGCTTCCTCTCTGTGGTAAGACCAAGGTTAACATCTTGTGCTAATCCACATTTCAATATTTGTTTAGCTGATAAGTGTTTTGATGATTCTGACATCTGTGATGCTAGTGAACATCTTAATACTTGTTCATATGTACATTCTAATATTTTGGTGATACCAGTAGACACTTTAGTATTGGTGCTTATACACATTTCTTACATAAAACACATTCGGGATAATACTGCGCAATACACATTATTTTAATACTAGTGCTGCCAATAGATACTTGTGTTTACTCACGTGCTAATAGTTGTCATACCAGTAAACATTTTCATATTTTCAATTACAACCATTTTAATATGTTGCAGTATCCGGGTTAATGTTTGGGGAAATACACTTTATTTCAATATGTGTGGTGCCAAAGAGATTTTAATATTTGTGCTTTGATATCCATACCCGTGTAGATACATATTTGTGATGATGATGAGAGGAGGAGGATTAGGTGCTTCTATAAATTTTTTATATTCGTTTTAATGCACAGGTTAATGTTTGTGCAAATACACATTGTAATATTGGTGATGTGTTTAAAATACGAAGATGTTAATGTTGTTCGAATACAAGAAGTAATATTTGTTTCAAGATGCATTGCAGCTGCTTTAATATTTTTTCCAAGAGAAAATTCTAACTGTGCCAAAACATATTTTAATATTTGTTACAAATGCAACCGTGATGCCAATGAGCATCATAAATTTTTGTGCCAACACATTTCTAATTGTGATGTCAATACACATTTTGATATTTTGTTCCACAACAATTGCATGTTTCAAGAGTACATGTTTAATACAACTGCACATTTCTAGCGCCAATACTTTATTTTTGTGTCTCAACACCTTGAAATAAGGAGACCATGATTATAATTCTGGTTTTCGCCCGCATTTTCATATCCGTATCCAGTTTTATATTTAAAAATTAAATATTAATGCAATTGTAAGATAGGAGATAATGACAGGAGACAACTGAGAAACAATCTTCAGGGTTCACTCATAAAATTCCGACCTGAGGGTGCATTTCCGGTCAACGTATGTTTTAATGTCAGAGACTCGAGAGATACCCGGGACCACCCGAGTGCTAGTGAGACCTACCCTAGCTGTGCGAGGTAGAAGGTTACCTAGGCCGACTAACAGAATAATTAGCAGGTAATTATGATACGTCAAGCGGCTGCAAAGCTGTAGCTGAGGCGCCTTTTGTCCGCAAATTGACACACGAGGGGCTGGAGGCGCGAGGCGGCTGTACTCGGGGTGGGCGCCGATCAATTTGTGTGGCGACGTCCCCGCCATTGCAGGCCGACTAATGGAGTTGCTCGCAGCCTGCGCCACAATGGCCGTCTCTCACGTGATTGGCGGAGGAAGACAGTTATGGACTAATTGATGAGGCGGATGCTTTCTTCCAACAGATTGTGAGGTCCGGTCTGAGCGCAGCCGACAGAAAAGTTACTAAAGAAGGGCTGACTACCCAGTAGGGGAGAGAAACACGATGATGGGGGATGAGAGAGAGGTGGGAGGGTGTTTGGGGCCGAGAACTTTGAGAGACTTTGGCTACCATTCTTTTTCCTCCCTCCCCCTTCCCACATTCTTGCTTCTTCCCCGAAAACCTCTTCAGCTCTCGTCTCAAATTTCCTTCTCGTTTAGCTCCATCGGGTATACAGCCGAGCTTTTGCCAATTTTGGGATGCATTTTTTTTCAAGCCTCACCGTGTTCCAGAAAACCTCATCACGTCCTCCTACCCCTACCTCATTTCTCACTCCACCCCACTTCCCTGCCGTGAACACGGTCCCCCCGGGTTCCCCCGGCCCTCGTCTGCCTACACCTGCGCGCTCTCTCGCAGACAAGTCTTTCAAACAAGTGAGGGGGGAGAACAGGCTCGGGGCGATTGTCGTCGAAGTTGCGACTTTTCTCTCCGTTAACGTCTGTCCTCCGGCGTCCGGCTAAAGGCCACTTGAAACTTGCTTGTCTGCCGGCTTCCAATGAGCTTCTGTCCACCCCACCAAAGGAGGCGACTTGGAGAAGTAATGACTCGTGAATGCAAACAGCAGACTCTATGTCAAGCCTTTGAACTGCCTCCGTGCCCGTGCGCGCGTCCCTACACCCCCGTCAGGCACGCGCGTACGACATAAAAGGTGCGTGGGGGTGGCGAGGGGAGAGGGGACCACACATTAACAACACAAAACAAAAGTCGGAACTTTCTCTCGACATAAGAGGACAGTTAATGGAAGTCTGTAATGAGAGTAACACCTCTAGACACATCTGCCGCCACCACCACTACTACCACCATCATCAACATCATCATCATCACCTTTTCGAGAACTAGTGTCACAAACTGTGGATAGTCTTCAAGGAAGATTTACAAGCAATCTTGGTGAACAGTCCTATAAAAATATTATTATTTCTCGGAAAAATATTATTTTAAGACTGTAAAATATTCAGATAAAGTATTTCTTACTAGCAAACAATCATAAAAATTTGTCGAAAAAGAAAATTCTGTTTTCTCGTCATTTCTTCTATAATTAAAAAGTAGAAAATACCTTAATAGGACATAGTTCATAAAGTAGCCATCATGAACTCGTGGGATCTGATGTAGATACCATTCACTGAGTGTAAACACAACAGACACCGTTCACTGACTAGTGTCAACACTACAGGTACCATCGAGAAGAAAATATTCTGCATCTCTTGCATTGTTTGTAGTGGAAAAAATGGAAAAATTGATTTTAAGATTTATGTTATGATTACCTAAACAAATAAATATTGATTCAGAAACATGGAATGTATGATTGAATGAACCGCCATTAGTCAAAGTGACAAACCCGGATGAATCAGAAGTTATTTTGATCAAGGACAGTTCAATGTGATGGGGAAGTAAATTAAGACAAACTACTTAACGATGAATTATTGGCTGTCTAGAATATAATGAAAAATCACAATTCATTATTTTCACAGAATATTGTTTATTTCATTTATTTATTTACATTAGTAAAAGGTAACTGTGAATACATTTTTAACATTAGCAAAACAAAACAAAAGTATCTTCGCTCTTTATTTTAAATTTAAAAATGTTAAACGATCATTTTATGTAAATCAAAAATAATATTAGAGTGAAAATGAAATAGTTCGATCACAAGAAGCAAAAAAGAAGCAATAATTCGTGTGAAAAAATATTTAAACGAGGTTGCAGATGTGTTTACTCGTGCGTGGAAGAATGCGTTTGAGCGTGCACACACACACACGCACACGCACACACACACGCACACACACACACAGATGATGTGAAACAGAAGAGGAAGAGCGAAGCCCAAGGGAAACCACACGGGGAGGGGTGTGCAGGGGGATAGGGGACGGAATGAAGATTTAAAGCCATCCGTGTGGAAGGAAAAGCAATCAGTACGAGTGTTCTTTGCTTTCTGCTCCAATGTCCACCGACCGTTGCCCTCGCCATTGCTGTCCACTGCGACAACATTCGTGTTTTGCACTTACAACCTCTACCTACAGCACTTGTCTGGCAACAACTTGGGTTTAATAAACTTCGTTGATTATCCTACACAAAAGTCGTGGTCCAAACGGCTTCAATGCAAGCCTCTCTCCTTCACTCTTTGGGAGGAAGAGGGTGGAGGACAGTTTCCTGCTCTTTTCGTTTTCCTCCTGGTGGTCTGGATGCGAGTGAGTGAAATGCTTCGTACGAGAATAACCAAAAGGATATTGTAGAAGAATGGAGAAAAGGAAGTGGTGGATGAATGAATATTCGCTCACACACTCTGTTTCATCAGCTGGAGCATGCTGTCAGGTGGCGGGTGGTGGGAGTGCACAAGGCAACAGTAGCGGGTAGGGGGGTCCACGTCGCCCTGCCTGCCACCGCCGCGTGGGCCTCAAATATTTGAGATATAGTTTTGTAACGATATAATTGCAGGGTGGCCGGTGTGCAAACAGCGCCCTAATCCACCCCGAGTACGTAGCCGGCTCTGACGTATGCCAGCAGGTGAACACCTGGCCAGGGTGAGTCCAGGTATCTCTCACTCGCATCAAGGAGGCAGTCAGGTCGGAGCTTTCCCTCCTCCACGACGAGCCGCTCCAGCAATGGCGACGATATAAAAGAAGTTCACACGCGTGTGGTGCTGTGTGTTTGCCCTGTAAGCATCAGACGCAGGACTAATAGGCCAAGTGTGATCGGGTACACTGTTAACGGGTAGATCCTCGGCCTGTCTCGTGGAGGTGTAGTCACGTGACTACCGACGCGCTCTGTCTGATGGAGGTGAAGTCACGTGGGTACCGACTCGCTCTCTCTCGTGGCGGTGGGTACAGGCCTTACCCTGTCTGTTTTTTGGTTCACTTCTGTATGCAGTGTCTGGCACTCTCAGCTGTGTCATCCTGTGTCACTGACAACAATAGTAACATCACCATGGCAACAATGTGTTTTATATTTGTTTACAGTGTCGCTGCACGTGTGACTGCAGCTCGGGTATTGTAGCTGTTGTGACACTTCCTCCTCATTGTGGACGGAGGTGGCGACACCATCGCACGAGTACCCAGACACTGAGGCTCTCATCCACTTGTCTGCAACCGGAACTGGCCACGTGACATCTCAGTCTGCGCGTCACTGGTGACGTTTTGAGGCCACGGAGTGTCTTCTCGTGCTCGGCTAATGCATCCTCGTGCAGCCTCGCTCTGGCAGACACTTTCATGTCGTCTGCTTGAATGGAACCTGAAAGATGATTTCTCTCAGTGTCCCGAGTAAGGCCCTTGAAATGGCGCCAGGAACAATGCCGAGGTTTGACCAACCTGTGCAGGATGGCGGTCACCCAGTCGTCTGCCAGACTTGAGACAGCGGCCCGCAAAAACTTTCACGACCAAAGATTTCAGTTTTCAGTCAAATAAGTGGGAGAGTGGACACGACATAAGGATTTCCTAAAAGTAATAAAAAAAAGTTCTTGTACAATAGGATACAATTGATGATATGAATATCGAGTAGGTTCATGAAATTATTTTACCACGAGATTGTAAAAATTCATACTTTCCTTCTCTCTCTCTCTCTCTCTCTCTCTCTCTCTCTCTCTCTCTCACGCACACACACACTGTATGTGGAAAGAGTGACAAACCTGAAATGTGTGAGACAGTCCATACATCTCATGTCTCTCGGCTCTTCACGTTTAACATGTCACGTGACTTTCATTCACTAACGAACTGATAAGTTAACAGCGCGACAAACTAAAACTTTGAAGTAGCTTTCTTCTGAGGAATTGAGTAGAAACGGGTGTGAACCACCCATTCATTGTTCCTGGTAGAATAGGGTGGCTGCATACCACAGACACACCTGCCGCTCGCTCCATTGTCACATCGGATGACGCTGATCTGTTGGCAGAAGAAATCGCCGACGACTGACTCACATCTACGACAATTCATTTGCTACCTGTCCTCAGCAGATAACCTTATTTTCGCGGTCTTACCTGTAAGCTCCTGTCTGTTTTCGCCTCGTGGCCCTGTTTGTCCACACTGGTTCAATTTACCTGCATACAAAACGAAAGGTTCAGGTGAGTGATAGGCTGGGGTCGTGCTCATTCATTATTCGCTTTGGCCGCCAGGACTGAACAGCAGAATGTACTCAGGTGTACAAAGTCCTGCCAAAAGGCTTCAGTTGAATCAACTCTCCCTTCCCCTCCCCCGCCATTCAGGTTACCGAGAATTAAAGACGCACTAACAGGCGACACCTGAAAAATCCTGAATCTGGACATGGACATGAATGGTTGTTTGACGGACGTCCTTTGTGTCGCAGGTCGTCGATGTAGTTGCAGGTCTGACGACTGCAATTACATTTGAAGTTCATGTATTCGTAATAGTGTTTTCTTCCTCTCTCCATTGTTCTATTTCTGTCTTTGTGAGAGAGAGAGAGAGAGAGAGAGAGAGAGAGAGAGAGAGAGAGAATAATTGTGTGCAATGCTTCAGAGAGAAAATGCCGTTAAGCCAACAACTATTGTTTACAGATCACAGATATAACTCTTCAAATATCTTTCCAGTAAATAAATGTGCCCATTTAGTCACATAATGTTACTTTTTAATGTAACAATGAAAATACTGAAATAAATAAGAAATTTAAGAGTTAGTTTTGATAATAGATGTATGTTTATATACAGCACCTTTATATATATATGTTCAATACGCTTTACAATACAAAACAGAGATGATAGCCTGCAAGATGTGTAAACATCACTCTTTTCATACAAAAACATAGGAGACACAAATATACACCTAGGGTGGAGGACTGGAGAAAGAAAATCACCGAACAAGTGTCACATCCAGAGAGACGTATGTCGTAGCCAAGATTCGAACCACTGACGCCTGATTCTCATCGTCATGGCGACAGGCGCTTCAGCTACCTCCCCAACGAACATTTTTCTTGTCACTGATCGTTAACCATTATATTTCTGTGAAAACAGCAAGAGAAGCCCTCAGCGAGAGAGCGCTAACATGATGGAGGAGTAATCCTCAACAGCTGAAGACCCTACAACACGCAGCTTGGCAGACAGGACCACCCGACCCCTGCCACCCGCCCTTCCTTCAAGAGGGAAACTGTTAGGGGCAACAGCATTCTTTGCTTAATGAATTTGTCTATCCGTCCTTCTCAGCAGGGCTTCAGGAAGCGGGCGGCACTCTGGACATGCGATGCCCTGCTTTAACCTGTTTGCTGTCGACCTCATTACACCCGCAACCACCTTAATCTTGCTTGGGTGTCATGATGATGCTCGCAGAAACGAGTTATTTATTCATGAAAAATTGACATTTATTAACTAGTTTACAGGATTCATCTTCGCTGCAATTCGTTTTCTGGTAATTTCCTTAAAGCCCAACCTGAGTCCAAAATAAAATTAACCTTAAAACTGCTGCATGGTCATAGAACTTGGCGTTGATTTTTAATAAACACGTGTTGCACACACACACACACGCACGCGCGCGAACACACACACAAACGCACGTGCGAGCGAACACGCTCACATACACAATGGCGTGAAGGAAACGAGAGTATCCGAAGAGAACCACCGTTAGCGTTAGGTAGCCAAACCCCTAATAATATCAACTCCCAAATATATAGCCCGGTGGTCATTGTCCTGACTGTAAAGGGGAGCTAATAACAAACTGAAAGAGGGGCGATGACTCACTGCAGCTTGTGGAGACAAACTCTCTCCCCCTTGCCCCAACAAAGGCGAATAACTGTCGAAACAGGGGCTTGAGATTATCGCTTTTGCTTTAAACCGAAAGCATTGGGAAGAAGCGAAACGTTTTTAAGAAACGAAATGAAATAAAAATTAAAGCTTGTGGGTTGTTAGTTTTCGCCATTAGAGGTTCAGAAAGGTTTGCTTTGACTAATCCAATTCAGTTGGTAGACGAGCAGATTGATTGCAGACATAATTTGTAATTTCTAACATGACATGCCGTACTCTGAGAAACTGTTGTAGACAACGGCCAGATATACAAATCATTCTGAACAAATTCGAGTCTTTACACTGTCATCAAGCACGTGACAAAAATTTCATTTTGGAGGGTCAGCTTTTAAAACCCTCGAGACAGTTTATCGTCGGAGTAAACGTCAGGGCATGGTCACGTGCACCAAGCCGCGTGACAGAACATTTTCCAAATATTCCCTAAGACGATGGTGACATCATCCAGCACCTTGGAGTCCATTCGATTCCTTACTTATATCCTACCCGCGCTCAACCACTGCTTTTCTGTTTAATTGTGTCCTAAAAGCTTTCATTCTAGGCCCAACACACACACACACACATGCGCGCACACACGCACACGCACACACAAAAGACATCTTCAGGCCGCCGGATTTTGAGAGTTACTTCTTCAATCAACCCCCCTCTCTCCTCATCCGCCCGTCGTCCTGGCTGTCATCAAAGTGCTGGTGTTTTCATTTACAATATTTTGTTCCCTTCCCCTTCCCCTTTGGACGCACGCGCGTAGGCTCTGCTCTGCGACTGGTGCCGCCAGGATGGACGGTTTCAAAAATTGATTTCACATTCGGGGATATTTTTTTGGGGGGTGGCGGCAAACTTCTTATATACCAGCCAATTTCCTGCCCGGCTTGCCTTGGTCGCTTGCTTTCTTTTTTAAGGCCGAATCGCCCCCAAAGAAAACACAAGGCGGGCGAGCGGCCGTCTATTGTTTTTAGCTAGCAGCGACTGTCTGCCAGTTTATTTGAAGAATTCCAGCTGAATAGACCATGTTCTTGAAATTTTCCGTTGCCATGGTCACGCCTCCTTGACCCCTCCGAAGCTCTGGCAACTGGAAGGCCCGGCACAGGATGGCGAGGCCCTTGAGATCCGCCGCAGCGAGCATCTCGCCCAGCGATCGAAGCGTGATTTCCCGTGCAAAGGAAGCGAACGGCTGATAGAACCAGTGGGAGGGAGGAGGTAAGTGGGGGATGAGAGGGGAGGAAGCGAAGAGCAAGGAGTAGAAGAAGGGGAGAAAAAGAAAAAAAGTGTCCAGAGTTCTTTTTGGGAGTGATGCTGGCGTCAAAAATGTTGGAGTTCTCCTTCATCTTGAAGCAGATCAAACAGGGAGGAAAATGGAGGCCGTCGTGTGTGTGTGTGTGTGACAGTTCTTGTCCGCTTAAAGTTTTGTGCTCTGAAGGACAAGGACAAGGTTTCTTCACGCCCATTGCAGCTTTTCTCTCCTTCGCTCCACTCCCTCCCATCCATTCACGCACCTCCATCCACCTCATCTTATTCTAATAATCTACATTTGCCAGACTCTCTCCTCATCACTCTTCTTTCTTTCTTTCCCTATTCACCCCTCTACTCACTAATTTTGATGCCAGACCCACCTCTCCTCAAAGCTGTATGCATGCACTTGATAGTCCAATCAGCTCATGCACACTTAATAGAGTTTTACTACAATGATGTTTTAAACAAAATCTCAGTCAGCGTAAGTACTGAAATATTTTATTGGACGCTTCATTTTCTAAACCAAAACTAAACATTTTTTTGTAGATTATTCCATCCCTTAGTCTGTCCAAATCGGACTGGTCGTGGCTGACACTAGCCTTTTCCTGCCATGGCTGGTGGCCTGTCAGACACTGGCTCAAGAAACGTCTGTAAATTCGCGTTTAGTGCTAAATATTTTCGTGAAATATTAAAGCATAATCTTTATTATAGATGTTGTCTTTGAAATTCCTTTGTCGTCGATGCTTCCAAAGTAAATACAAAGAAGACGATGACTATTTTGCACCGCAACAAGTTACTTCTTTTATCCTCAAACTAAACAAAAGAAAAAAGTGGGGAAAGGGGAATGTCTTGCATGTAGCTAAGTAACTCTTTCTGCCTCGACAGAACAAGAAGCAGAATTAGAAATTCTCTCTGATGTGCTGACAGTACAAAGCTGACATGGACACAATTCGATGCAGAGCGAAAAAAAGTGTTTAAAACCTGTCCTTCTTCCCCCTTGTAGACAGCATGTGTTTAGTCCAGGATATTCCTCAAACATCTTTGTTGTCGACGTCGTCTTCTTCTGGTAAAGGTCAAGGCAAGTAACCTTATAAAACAAGGAAAATATATATATATATATATATTTAATTTACACGGTATTAGCCAATGATCTTTGTCCACCTATTCATTTCTGATTTTCGTTGATTATCCGAGGTCATCCAATGTCGTTGAACAACGAGCAATGTCAGCGAAAGAAATAAGAAATGATTTACTTACAACCTATAATTTGGAAACAACGGGAATTCTGATTTTGTGTGATCATTATAGTGAGAAAGATATTCGTGGAGCACTACTTTGTGGCCTCATTTTGATGTAACACTCCGCCAGCTTCTTTTTTCTCCCGACTCTGAAGTGTGTCAAGGGACGTAATTTTACTCCTAAGATACTAAGGGAAGTAACTTTAAAAAAAAATAGTCTGCGGTGTGCGTGCCTGCGGTGTCAATTTGTTTTGCACATCTACATCGGTGGGGAATATGGGTGGTGGGAATGCATGAGTAGCGATATTCAAGATTCTTTATTGTTGTTTCATCCTCTAAGCAGTATTGAGTTATTTTTTAAAAAATTATATAAAATATTTCCTCTGTGTTAACTCGCACAAGCAATAGATGCATGCAAATACAGAGGTAAACACACACACATATATCCCCAGCTGTAGACAGATGTTGACATTTATTGTTTAATAAACAGATGTTGATATTGAAACTGTAGGCAACAAGTGAGACGACAGTCGTGCTACACCCACGTCTTCACGTTTTTGGTTTTGTTTTGTTGTTGTTTTTTTGCTTGTTTGGTTTGTTGTTGTTGTTTGTTTGTTTTTGGGTTTTTTTAAGTTTGTTTGTTTGTTTTTGTTTTTAGGGTTTTTTGGAAGCGTTTGAATAAAAATGAAGACCGGTTGTTTAAAAACTATTGATGAGTACTATTACCCGTTTCGACAATTTACTATTTTCGGTGTTCGACACTCCGGGCTTTCATCGTTTTTTTTCCCGCCGAACGTCTTCTCCTACAACTGTTACAGACTCCTCATTAATTTCATTCATAATACTCAAACTCAACCATCGTAACAAACGACAAAAAGCAATTTTTTCGTTATTATCCGTAAAACAATAACTTTAATAGGAATTTATTTTAATGTTGATTATAATTTAATTATAAATTAATTTCATTGAATATTAATTATAAAAGTTTAAAATAAACTACAATTTAAGTAAATTTACGATTAATCGAATTAAGTTGATCTATGCGTTTAAGTGCATATTTGCATGCTCTTGTGCGCATGCGCGTACGAGTGATGGGAATAGGAATATGCTATTCATCTTTTCCCTAGTGACGACTAATTAAGTAATCCAACATGTAACTTTCAATCAATCGATTGATGGATCCATAAATCAAGCAATCAACTATGCAAGCGAACACGCAAACAAGCTGACAAGGGGCTTTATCGAAACAGTTTGTTCCCTCCCTGCAAAAGCAGTTAGCATTAGCACGCATTACTTGCCCCTTCTGTGTTTTTCTCCCTTTGCTGCAAATGATAACATGGGTCCATGCTACTGGCTGTCAACGAAAATCAAATTTCTCTGCAACGTCCTATTGACCCTCTCAAGTTTCTCATCGCTCCTCGTTCGCCAGAAACAGATTTGAAAATGAAACTTGTGAAACCCACTTTCGGAGGTAAATAGAAAAACTTGCAACAACCAGTCGATTGTTCTTGTGGGAGAAGGACCGAGGCTCTTGGCACTCAGCTCCTCGTCAAACACGTTTTCTGTTTGTCCTTTCGTATCAATTTTTTGATCCGCGTGAAATTACTGTTCTCAACAGGCCGACAATGGTCCTTGGATGAAATGTATCAACATCGTTAAGATTTGGGAAAGAGATTCTCCAAGCTTTTATTCTTTTGTCTCTCCTGCAGCGCTACATGTGGCTGAATGTGCAAAAGCTCAGTCTGGCCGCCTGGCGGTGCAGGGTTCGGTGCCAAATGATTGGAGGGCTTCGGTAAACAAGGAGACAACTTCATCTAGCCGCACCGTTGGGAGGTCGATACATTGGCAAAATGTAAAACCATTTGCAAGATTGGTGGGTGGTTTGAGAGTTTCAGGGTTTGAGGATTTAAAAAAAAAATTCAGAGAGCTAGAGAGAAATAAAGAGAACCCTAACCCTGAATATGTTGTTGGATACCAACTCACTGGTTGGTGTTGATTGAGCAATTATTTCAGTTTATATGGAGATTTTAAAAAATCCGAAATAAACGAAACCTGTTATTTTCTACTTAAAATTCAAGCCACATCATTTATTAGGTTATTTTAGTAATAAAAACATTTACAAACGATACATGGATAAATGTAAATTTAATTTTGAACAGACTTTGGAGTAACAAGCAAAGGTTGTTAAATATTCAAACAAATAATAAAAGTATGCTCAAAGTTGCCGACACTTTGTACTGACAATTTACACAACTAAAATTAAAATTCGACTTTCAAAGTCTTGTATCTCCCCCGACTGGCTTTGATATATTTTTCTTTAGTCTGTACCTTGTAACAAACTAATCCCAGTCATTAGAGAATCATTTACACTCAGTTTAGTCTCTGCGACTCTTTCAAATATTAACTTTTTGGAAGATCAATGTTAAACTTTAATCGTTTGTGTAGTCTGTACGGATCCAAAACTAAGACAAGGTGAAATATTTACATATTTCTTTCAAAGTAAATCGTTTGATTTAAATGCTAACTGGACGGTTGGGTGATGAGGGTGGTGGTGGGTTACAAGTAACAAAATAATGAGTACCAAGCGTTTATGTATTGTGTATAAGCTTATAATTAACTGTATTGTAATATTTATAAGAAGTCAAGAAACTACCTGCCAGTTGTAAATAATTGTTCCAAGCATTCTGTGGTGAGTGTTTTTACAGTAAGCGACTTCATTTGCCACAAATCACAAATCCCTGAATGTGTAGAATTTCCGCAAAAAAAAAAAAAATAAATAAATAAATAAAAATAATAATAGAAGTCAAAGAATGGCACAATCACAGTAATTCAATCACTGATGTTAAGACATCAGCCGCAAGTCATTAGCAAGTGGAGAATCACCACAAATTAAAAGTCGGAGACATATTTTAGAAAATCTGCAGAAATCTCAGATCATCCATCCACGATTAATACAATCATTTATTAAATACACAAAAAAGAGCTGTCAGACCTCTTAAGTTTGCGATCTGTGAACTCACTTCTTCTGCAAAAGAAAAAAAAAAGAAAGGAAAGAAAAAGGAAGAAAGAAGAAACGAAAGAAAAAAAAAACGAATGAACAAAAGAAAGAAAGTGGATGAATGAGTGTTTTGAGAGGATGATAAGATTTGGAAGGAAAGGCGCGCACACACGTGGAGTACTCGAATGAAACTAAACACTCGAGACTGTTAGCGGTGATTACGCGAACAATCTCAGCCTGTCAGCAGGGCCAAGAAAATGCGATTTCTGGAGACAAGGTTTCCGAGACAATCATAATTAGTCCCACACGAAAATGGGGAGGGCAAACGTACCTAACACACCCGGGCTCACGACAGCTGTCGCACCGCTGCAGCTGCTGCGCTGGTTGAGGCTGCTGCTGCTGCTGCTGTGATGCTGGGATGCTGGACACGACCGCCGCAGCCCAGGGTGTAGCCAATGCCTCGCGGCTTCTTGGTTTCTGCTCTCTATCCGCTGCAGGGCAGTGTGTGCGTCCCCTTCCACCCCACCCCTAATTATCGGTCCGCGGGGGCCCCCCAATCCACCTCGCGGACCCTTCTTCATCCGTCCTGTCCGCTCTCCAACCCATTGCCTCGTCCTCACGGACCTTCTCTTCATTCGTTCGCCGATTGAAGAGAAAATGCAAATATGCAGGGAGCTGCTGCGACGGGGGCGCGCTTCTATTGCTTGCTAATGCAATCGGCCGGCGCTGGGCAAACACGTCTTTGCAACTGGGTCATGACACGGGGCCGCGCCAACGAAATTACCGCCATATGCCCAGAATGGTAATCCAATGACGGCCACAGCCCCGGCCACCTCACACAGATTAACTCCCGCAAATACTTCAACTCTAGTTTGGCCAGGCACCGCTTTGTCCCTTCGTCACCCTCCCACCCCGTACCCAACACCTTCCCCTTGTCAGTCGAGTTTGTTCCCGAAGTCCACGGGAGGGGGAAGAGGCAGGAGGCGAGAGCGAGGAGGTTCGTTCTTTGACGCCAGAGTTCTTTCCCTCCCCACACATCCACCCTTTACCCATCCCCCTACACCCCTGATTGTCCAGCAGACGAACGGTCGTAGCGGTCGCGACATTCGACCTCGTTGTGAGATGAGAGAGAAATTGCTTGTCGCGGTGTCTGATGAGGTCCAGCAGAATCCTCTTGCGACCGTTCATCACATTGTGACCAGACATCTGTACCCTGCTGATGAACTGTCTTTTCAGTCGATCCCTGCCATCTACTATGCCCTCCCTCTAATGATTCGGGTAGCAACTAGCGACTAATTCCTCGCACAACAATCTTGTGAGTGGTCCGACGATTTAATGAGACTGCCTGTAGAACAGTTGTAAAATGCTTGAATTCATAGTTACTGGGGGAAAAGATCAAATTTCCGAATGAGTTATTCACATCCAAGTTTATGAAAGAAAAAAAAATATATAAAAAAATATAGAAAATCTTGGTGATTCATGCATTTTAAATGTTGTAACTATACCTTGTATTTCTGGGAGAAATTCTAAACACAAATTTGCGATTAGACAGCCGCGGCTTATTCCTGAACTTTACACTCTAAACTTTCACTTATTCAAAAAGAGAAAGAAAACAAAGAAGATTATACAAATAAAAATATGTAATAGTGAAGAGGTGACATCTAAATTTTTATGAAAGGCAAAGAACTATTTTGATCATACTCTATCTATACACACCAAGCAAATTAAGTAATATATCAGAGGTGCCACTAAATTTCGAAGCCATCGCAATCTCGCTAACATAGAAACACTCCTCTTTCCACATCATCGGAATTAAAAGTGGAATTTATCTTTCTTTTAAACAAATTGAATTTCAACAACAACAAAAAATATGCCGACATTAAGAACTTGATGCAGTCCTGGCTTTTAAGAGAAAGACAAGTGAAATAACAAGTTGGTTTTTAATAAAAGATGTTGCCCTTCTAAATATTTTCCTCTCAAATTTTCGGGTTGCTCAAGTTTAGGTTTACTAACAATCGTGTCTAAAGCACAATTTTCCAGGGAAGAGTATGTAGTTCTTTATTATCCTTCTTTTATTTTGCAAGTGCTTGAAATACGGTAGTGGGGAAAAGGGCGGATAGAGAGGAGGGTTTTGCATCCATTCTTTATTAACTGCACACATGAATAAAAAGTATTGTAATGTTCTGTAATGTAAAATAATCGTTAAAACATACCTGACCGCCAACACTGGACAAAAAAAAAAATTTACGGACTGACAAAACGCTTGAAAGAAACAAAGAATAAATGACAGACCGAATGACAATTTTTTTCGGTAGTTTTATCAAAGAGTTTGTAGATGTGTCAACAAAATCGTCACATGGCCGATATCAAAGGTCACGAAGCAGAAGTCATCGGGTACTTGGGTGGAACTAATGTAGACACATTTACTTTTAGTCAGTTCGTTTCAGATTGGTTGCAGCAAGTAGTTTCTGTTGATGAATAGCTATTGTTTTGTTGAATATCCATCTCGATAATTCGATGACTCCTCCCTTCACACCATTCTACACATCTGCATTTTGATGACAGTTCTGATGATGATAAACTGGCCAAGAGGCCAGGATGGGGATGTTCCTAGAGAATTCAGATGACAGTTTCTGTGGGTGACCTGCCTTGTCGGATAACCACAGACTTATGGCACCAACAGACGGCGGGGGAGCATAGAGGAGATGTGGGGAGGAATCAGAAATGAAGTCCAACTTTTCTTCTGCAGCTGACTTGGTCTGGCGGCTTACTGACACCAGCACACGAGTTGCTCGCAAGCCATTTGCAAGCCCCTGCTTTCTACTCACGAAAAGATGTACATTTAAACTCCGCCATCTTGTAGTGTTTCCTCCTCCCCCTCCCTGAACAGCTCCCTAACCCATCGGAAGTATCAGTAACAGATAAATACAAGCTTTCAAGCACACAATCTCTCTATTCCTTGGTGTACAGCTCACCGGAAGTTGCGTCAAAGGACATTATTTAGCCGCACCTCGAGGGATTCTTTCTCGTCCGTCTGTCGACCTCCGAGGCGAGGATGGGATTAGGGGAGCGGATTAGGGTAAGCGGCCTGTGTGTGACAGCCGGGGGAGGGAAGCTAAAGCTCGTCACACACACACAATGCCGTGTGGCGGAGACTAATGCTATTAACGGGATGCACGTGCGCCACCCATCGGACCTGACAGCCGCGCCTACCTGCCGGTGTCTTGCTGCAGCCAGAGTAATTCCTGCTGCCTGTCTCAAGTTGCCAGGCGTTATCTCGAAGGAAGAGAGAAAGAAAGAAAATCAAAAAAAAAAAAATCGGACGGAAATAAAGGTGATGGAAATAGAGGAACAGAGTAGATGCGGGGAAATGGAAAGAAAAGGGAAAAGAGAAGAATTGATAAAAATGCAGAGAAATTGAGACAGAAGAGTGGATACAAAATTAGGGGTTAAGATAGGAGGGATGAAAAATAAAGGGGGGAGGAAGGGGAGAGAGAAGAAAGTCAGGAGGGATCGCGACAGATGAGGGGGGAGAGAGGAAGAGGATGAAGCGACAGAAAGTCTGAGAAAGAGAAGAGGAGCAGAAAGGAAAAGCAGGATAAAATAAGTGCAGCAAGTATTTGCTTTACACACACAGCGAAAAAAGAAATGACACAGGAACAAACAACAAATTAGTTCGTCTACAAAACAATATTCAAGATAAACATTGTTGTACTTTCACCCTTTTCCTGCAACGTTTTGCAAATATTTTCATTCACAATAACATTAACAAGACACACACACACATGTATACCAAACATAAATCCATTGGGACCAATGAAACACACACACACAAATTATACTTATATAATTATTTACTTGGCTGTCAATAAAACTAGCAGGAATTGTCACAATATCAGCTTGCGTTGGTTTTTTTTCTATGCACTGTCAAAACTAAAGAATGAAGACAGCTTTGTTTGCTTCTTTGGTTTGTCTGCGACAACTGTCACAATGTTCAACTACTTGGTCAGCGTTTTGAATATCCTCCCCAGCACCCTTCTGGCTGCTGACAACATTCACTCCTTGGTTAGCATCTTCATTATCCTTGACACTTTACTAGGCTGTCAATAAAACTAGCAGGAATTGTCACAATATCAGTTTGCATTGTTTTCTTTTCTATGCACAGTCAAATCTAAAGAATGAAGACAGCTTTGCTTGCTTCTTTGGTTTGTCTGCGACAACTGCCACATCAACTAATTGGTCAGATATATCCTCCCCAGCATCCTCCTGGCTGTTGACAACATTATCCTTGACAGCATCTGCTTCTGGCCGTTGACAACCCTTTCTTGGTCAGGATTGTCATTCTGGCTGTTTGTTTTCTGCTTCTTGCTAGATTTTCTTTCGAGCACTGCTTCATCCAGTATTTTCCTTTTTTCTTTTGCTTTAGACGGCAGTTTCTGATCAGGTTCCAAGCCCATTTCATGGCAAAGTTTGTTCCTGGTTTCCTGGTTTGTGGCTTTTCTTTCTTCATTGTCAATCCAAGCATTCCTCATGTTCTCAACTAGCTGCTTGCTCACAGGTTCTTTGATGGGGTCTGCCTTAGCAAAGTACTCCACTGCTGTTTTCTTGGCTGTAGCCAGTCTTGACTTCACAGTCTGCATGGCCATGTATGTGTCAACATCCATGTTGGTCTTTTCCTTGGACAGGATCTTTCCCATCTCGCTGAAGGCTACTTCTTTTCTGCATACATCACAATATGCCTTGCCCACTGCTGCGAGTTTTTTAATGCAATGATCGTAGCACAAGATCATAATCTTGGTCTGTTTTCCTTTCTTCCCCTCCTTTTCCGACACGGTAACACTGTATTCTTTTTCAAGCCATTCCCAATTCCACGAATAACGGGAACCCTTATCGCTGAATAGCTCACCGCGCCGTACGATGTCAGATCTTGCCATCGTCGAACGTACCACAAGCTTTTTTCTTTGTACAGTGGAACCTCGGTTAGCGAACGCCTCGGATAGCGAATTTTTCGGTTAACGAACAAAAATTTCGCTAAAAATTTGTCTCGGATAGCGAACAAAATTTCGGATAACGAACAAAAATTTCGTTAAAAATTTGTCTCCGATAGCGAACAAAATTTCGGATAACGAACAGCCACGTGAACCACACATGACCGACCAGCATGTCATCATTCGCGCTCGAGACAGTTACGATCAGTCGTTCCTTACCTGTGCGCATCCTTCTTATTTAGTGATTGTTGTGCTTTATTTTAATAAGATAATCCTCAATCATGGCTCCAAAGAAGATTAAGAGCAATTATTAGTAGTGAGGTAATGACAAGGACGCGGCCAACAAATGAATTGAAAAAGGAAATGATTTCAAAGTATGAAGGTGGCATGCGTCTGTCGGAAATGTGATGTCGTATTACCGAAGAGTTTTACAAAAAAAGGCAGAAGAAGCAGACACTGGACAAGTTTTTTTCTTCAACCTCAAAGCTACAGAAAAGGGAAGTCTCCCCCGATTTTATAATGTCACGTGTGCTCATGGAGAGGGGATTCAAAGCAGTAATTCCACTCCTTCCTCCCCACACCTGTTTCCAACCACGCCGTCAAAACGGCAAGTTTTCTGTTTAAATGCTTTCGTTAATGTTTTTATGTTTATTTAACTCCGTTTATATTGCATTATAACTGTTCTCATTAAAACAAATACCTATATATATATAGCCTGTAACTTTCAAATAGCGAGTCAACAGGGGCTGGGAACCAATTAAATCTATTTCCTTTATTTCTTATGGAAAAAATTGTTTCGGATAACGAACATTTCGGTTAACGAACAGCTTTCCAGAACGGATTAAGTTCGTTAACCGAGGTTCCACTGTACTCGCAAATGCCGAGCAGCGTAAGAACTGACTAAAGCCAACACGTGTGGCGCGCAAAGGAAGTAACACAAAATGCAAGAATCGGAGACCGTTTGGGAACCGGAGACCGTTTGAGTACAAAATGTGCTACTGACGAGGCGAGCGCGATCGGCGTACGCTACTTCGAAATCGGCGTAAGTCAGAAGTCAAGTCGGCGTAAATGCGCCGAACGGCGTACAATGCTATGCCCTGTGTACTGCATTCCTGTCTTCACATTCTCTGTTACACAAACGCTCGCACGCGCATACTTACAGCCACGCAAGCGCTCGCGTTCAAATACACACAAAACTCTTTCTGCAGCTTATTTAGTTTTAATTCCTGCTTGTCATACCTTTACATGGTAAAAATTAGTTCATTTCATGTCAAAATATTAGTGGCAGTACATCATTTTATTGAACAACGATCATGAAACAGATTCGACGAAAGGAAGAATAA
This sequence comes from Pomacea canaliculata, assembly GCF_003073045.1. Lineage (NCBI taxonomy): Eukaryota > Metazoa > Mollusca > Gastropoda > Architaenioglossa > Ampullariidae > Pomacea > Pomacea canaliculata. Next base: position 26,824,852 of record NC_037597.1, on the reverse strand, counting down.
ATCAAGAGACATCGGTCATACAATTCACGCGCACGCACACATATACATAAATGTGAACGTAGCATCAACATTATTTTTCATAAATTTTATACGAAGATATTAAAATAAAAGACTTTTCACTCACTCTTCCCCCAAACCTTCAGCTGCACGACGACAATATTCTTCCATGACAGTTTACAAAGTTTGCTCCTTGCTTCAACTTCATAACAAGACTTAGTATTAATAACTTCATTTTTATGACAAGAGTCCGGGTGCACACTGGACGACAGGCAGGGTTTAGCTACCAGAGAACAGGTGATTACTACACAGATGAACACATGTGTGAACAACGGCGGACAGAAGTAACCAATCGTACAGGAGGGGGAGGATGATGTGGTGAACGGGAAGAACTGAGGAGAAAATAAAACTGAGGACAGAGTCCCTTCACATGTGTCATAATTACATAATTAAGGAGGGCACCTAGGACACATGCCACTCAACAGAACCAAGCAACTCTGGTCCAAGCGGCGTCTGGTCCACTGCTAGTCCCCACAAACAAAACAAAGAGAAACAAACAAAACAAAAGAGACTAAATTTACTACAAGACATGGTACAATTCCCAAGACATGGAGGTCGCAGCGCTCGACTGCCGCTCGTCTCACAAGTTTACGGGTGGACCTACTGTCTGCTGTCGCCATTCACAGCTGATACCCTTTACTTATGAAGAAAATAAAATCTTTTATGAGTTTTCATGAGCCCTTGGTCAACATAGCTACAGTTTTAACAGGCACGCTTTCGTTTGAGACAAAACACACACCCAGCAACAGCAGCCGTGGAGCAAGCTCGAGAGAAAAAAAGATCGTAAACCTTGAGTTTACAAGGCGGGTACGTCGTACCCCGTCAAGGACATGAAAATAAAATGTTTAATGGCGGGCCCGCGTTGTCATGTAACGCACGGCCATAAAACTACTTGCACTGTGTAATGGCATGCGTACCTTGATGTACAAAGGTATGAACAGAGCGTTCAAGTTTATACAGACATGTCTTTCATACAGTCCACCACAAGGCCAACAGGTAGCTAGGGAGGATGGCTGGCTGGTTGTTGTTGTTGTTTACGCAGTGCCAGCAACAAAGGGTATAACATGTGAGAGATTCACATTAAAAAAAAAAATACTACAAAAATCAAGGTACACACTTGTTGGCTATGAACAATTTCCGAGTGTACTTGTATGTGAACAGAAAATATGCATTTCAAGCACGAGATTATAAAGACATACCAATGTTTATACAAAGAATAGGCTAACCTCTTCTACAAACAGTCCTGGATTTTCGTAAAAGTTTCACAGAGAAGGATTTGATACCTTAAAAATCCATGTTGACAATATCTGACAATAAACAATTAATCGTAAAAGGTGATTAAAAGGATGGACTGCATGGAGAAGAAAGGCATAGACATGGGTCTAGTAGCCACAAATGATAATGTGCATAAAAATAAGCATGGACATGGCAGGCGAATCAACAAGGAGATTGACAAATGAATAAACAACAAGTCGAATAATATACATACTAAGACCAGTGAGCAAAACTGGTGGAGCAGCATGCATACTAAAGCAAGCAATGATACAGTAGATAATTGGCGACAACCTTCCTAACTCAGTTTCTAAGTAAATAGATGGTATTGAGGAAAAAGGTAGGTGGTTAGGTAGATAGAATTGTGGTAAGAATAAGCCCCTCCATATACCTCCAACCCGGTACTCCACTACAGCCAAATGTAGCAAGTGAAGGGTAGTTGGCTCATTTGCGAGCGAGGAACCGATGAAAAAAATTAAGGTATATTCGCACCTTATAAATATGCACCACTTTGTGCTCTTTCCTTATAATAAGTTCCTATAACAGATATTCGAGTCAAGCAGTAAGAAACTTCTGACAATTTGCAAACTCACGCGCACGTGCTTAAAAAAAAAGAAAAGAAAAGATGGATGCTTGCGAAATGAAAATTTATGTCATACCTGCTTCCCTCCTACAAAACTACTTTGTGACTTTATCCCGCACATCACTTATTCCCAGTCCTCAGACCAAGGGAGTGAAAGAAGACCAGAGTTTTCATGAATGATATGGAGTCGACACAAATACCAGTCACGTTGCATCCGGCGAAAAACGGGTGGATATCCTGGCAGGTGCGCGGCGAGTGCAGGTTAGTAGGGTCGGTACCTGTCATGGTACTGGTTGGCGGGTGGCCTAGGGTTTGACGACCTCTGGTCGCTATACTGCAACAGCAAAGACACACAAGGTCACAAGGTTTGCGTTTAGAATTTGGCAGATTTTAAATAAATTAAAACTATTTACTAAGGACCGTAAAGGTAACACTTTAAATATATTTTCTGTTCGAGCTTTTGTGAGAAAAATGTTTTTTTTCCTCGCTAGTAGGGCGTCCGGGTACCGTGTTGCACGCTCTCGGACATGCATACACAATATACCCAAAATATTTTTACTTTAACTTTTTCTTACCCTCTGATATTCATCCTGCCTATCTGATGGTCTGCCCTGGTAGCCCCCTCTTTCAGGTCCGGGTGCTCCGGTTCTGTAGCTGTCGTAGCCGCCTGGCGGCCGTGCAGGGCCCCCTGTTCTGTAGGTGTCATAGCCTCTGTCGGGTGGAGGTCGGTACCCGCTACCCCGACTGTTGTAGTCTCGGCCTCCGCTGGTGGACCGCCCCTGACCTGCGTAGTGATCGTAGTCGCGCTCCTGACGTCCGGCGTTGGACTGGTGGGCCCGCTGCTGACCCGCCATGTTGCGATTCCACCCGAGGTTGCCCGCCGAGGAACTGCAAGACACAAACCGTTTGTGACGTCACATGAGACAACTGTGCTCGCGGACTCCTGATCGTGCAAGTCACCAATCGAATAACAAGTCATTCAATGAAGAGACGATGAATAAAGATCGGTATTTGAGAGAAGAAAATGTGTGTTGGAGGAAAGGCGAGTCGGTGGGTGGGAGAGAGAGAAAGAATCTAATATTTCAACCTTTGAATTCATGTTAAACCTGTTCCTTTCTTTTAAAAAAAAAATACTGCCGTGAAAGAGGAATAGTCTCTTTTCCCACAAACAGAAACACGCAAGAGATAGGAATATTTAAAGAAGACAAGTAGTTAATTAAAACTCCAGGCATTCCAAGCATAGCCATTTTCTGTCGGCAACCATTATTTCTTGGGGTGAGCAAGTCAGGTAGAGGCGCTTACAAAAGCTCAAACTGAGTAACAAAATGAATGCTACATAATCATGCTGATAATCTGAATGTGTCAAGGACAATTTCTAAATATACACCTGTATACATTGCTACAAAGGAAAACATCACAGGACACTTCCTGTTGTTTCAAAGAAGAATTGAGGAAAAAATAATATTCAGTTGTTCATGATAACTTGAGAGTTAAAATTCATGATTGACTATAGCAAATATGTCTGCTTGTGGATCGGTCTGCGACAACCCAATGGGACAGAAGTCTGCAACCATGGATTATACACGTGTACATAATAAATTCTAGTCCTTTTTTACACCTCCTCCCTTTTGCGCTTACTGCTCGTCTTCCTTTTAGTTTTTGTTTTTTTTTTTTATTCATCATCGGTACTGTTTTGTTATTCTTCCGTAATTCATATGTTGTTTGTTCTTCTGTCCCTGAATGTGGCTCGTCTCTTCTTTGTCCTTAAGCGCTAAGAGCATGCTCCTTATGAGTGTGAGTACATTTATTATTGTTGTTGTTATTGCTATATTATTATTATTTTAAAAACTCAGAAGTCTGCAATCAAAGTCCACCGACAGGCTGATCGGTCGGCGCAATGATATCACAACTTATTTCCCAGACAGAGAAAAAAAGAAAGGAAGGAAGAAGGGAGGGGACTGTGGGAATTGATCACATGGTCAGCTTCACCAACACGAACGCGTGCACGGCGATGGCCACCGAAGCCAGCAGTCTCGTGGCGAAAGGTTGGCGGGGTGGGGCGAGGAGGGAGGTTAGCGGAAGGTGGAGGGGCAGTCCAGGTAGCGCAGAGCGAGACAAGAGATGGATTTGCTACCCGTCTCTTCAGGCCAGCTGGAGTGGCACTCGCACGCTGGCGATACCTGCTGTCACCCGCTCTCTCCCGGGCCCATTCCGGGTATCGGTGCTCGCCATCCAGGAGCGCGCCCACCCTGAATAAACGCCTGGCTGGACGTGGCGGAGGATGAACAAATACAGGCAACAGGCTCGCCTTCCTCTCCCCGCCTCTCTCCAGGGCCTCTCAAGCCTCTGAGTCGCCCGCTGGCCTGCGCCTCGCCTAGGAAACGGTCAGCCACATCCATGGGCTCCAAAACAAAGGCCTCGAGCTCTCAGCCAGACTACTGCCTCGCCAACAAAGCCTCCGACTCCAGGGTCCTTTGGATTTTTCTCTTTTTTGTGACTTTTTTCTTTCTTGTCGACATTCTTTCATCGGTCATGATATTCTTTCTCCAATTTCTGTTCCATACCTGGTCCTAGGGCTATATGTATACAGAGAGAGAGAGAAAGAGAAAAAAAAATCCAACATACATAGTCCCACAGCCTTTACCCACTTTTTCTGACATGCTGCTGTCTCCACCTTCTGCGTAGAAACCCCCACGAAGCCTCTCTCTGGAGACAACGGTTGTCTACACAGCTGTTGTCTCAGAGATTCGAGTGCCAGTTGCAGACGACAGATTATTTTAGACCGTTGCACTCAAGCTATCCCGATACCCCAGTGTTTTGCTTTGTTTTGTCATTTCTTCCATCAGAAATCAACGGACGCCACCGACTTGCACATTGGTAATCAATCTGCAGAATAAATGAAATGAAAATCCCAGAGTTCTTGCCTCCTGACGCCACAAGTGTCCCAGGGGTCGCTAGTGACTCACGAAACTTACAGGCTGGACTGTGGCGCCCTCACACCATGGCACTGCCCCACTCTTTACCTACGGCGACTGTTCAGTCGTATGTACAAAATGTAACCCGGAACAAAGAATAAATCTGTCAACTACCCCATGACACACAAAATTTATTAAACTGACGAGTCTCGGGTGGCTCTGAATCTGTGCAAAGCCTCAAGCCGATTGGGTGGCTGCCAGCGCAGACCGTTGGTACTCCTCATCACGTACCCACTTAAACTTTCGCGCGGACAAAATCGCCAAGTTCCCTGGCTAAATTTGAATTTCTACAGTGGTTCTTTCACGACAGACGAAATTTGGTCGTGAGGTCGTCCGGCCAAACCTGGCAGCCAGGGTGCCGTGAGAGGAGACGAAACCAGGTGCTCCACCCTTTACTCCCCCCTCCACCAGCCACCCGTCTTCTCACAGCAGCCACCTCAGCCTCCCACACGACACGGCCAGCAACACCTGGAAAAAGGACTGAGGAGATGGTGATGGTGAGAGGGGGAGTGAGGTGACCCCCGCTGACCCCGAGTGGCTCAGCAGGACGACTTGCCGCTCGTTATCGCACTCCGCCTTCCCATTCTCATCCTCTCATTATGGTCCCACACCTGGGCCATCGACGGACGCGTGTTGGTCGGCGCAGCTCAAAGAGATGGGTTAAGCGGAGGTGAACCAACTATCGACGCAAGGGTAAGTAAAGAACAAGCAGACTTTGAGAGACTGACTTCATTCAATGTAGGCGGCCCACGACTGAAGAAGCAGGGGAGAGAAACACTGGTAGGACAAGAGAGTGGTTTCCCCAACCATCACCTCCCACCTTGTAGGTGTTGTGTGTGATATCTTTGACGTTAGCTAACTCACAGGCCCAAAGAGAAAAAAAGAAGACAAGTGCAGGAACTCAGTAGCATGATATCTTGACAATCTCACATTATCTCCCTGTTCTAGTGTAAGTGTGTGTGTGTGTGCACGCGCACCTTCTTGGTCGCACACTCACGTCTCCCCTTCACTTCATGGCACATCACCAATAATTCTGTTCTCCGATGCGCCAAGTCGTTGTCCGCCACTCTGCAGACTCCCAGAGCGAAAGAATGACCTCCCCGCAAGTGCTGCAGCTCGATGAATTCTCCCCAAGCTCCCCGCCTCTCCACTGGGGTCGGGATGGGAGGGGCGACTGTACCACAAGGCACCACGAGTCCCCCCATCACAGGTCTGCGGACGCCGTCAGCCGGAGCTCAACTGACCAACCAAGTCACGTGCTTGGACGACGACGCAGACGAGTCCGTCCATGATGGACGATTGTTAGAGAATTATGCCTGCATGTGACCTTCATCCCAAGCCGGTAGAACACTTCCGGTTTGATGTCGGCTGTTGATACGTGTAGTGTTATTGGACCATATCGCCTCTTACAATAATATACATACATATATATAAAATGGCATTGCTGTGTACCCCAGTGCACAGTCCAGACATACAGATTTCCAGCATTATACTATCAGGGATTTCCAAAGAATAAGCAAATAAACAAGTTTAGATGGTAAAATTAATTTAGTTTCATTGGTTTCTTTGTGCATGTGCATGGATGCCTGTGTGTGTATGTGTGTACTAAACAGTTACGATGACATCATGATGATGATTAACGTAATTTCATACTGTCTCTTCTAGGAACTTTCGAATTATAAACATATATTTTACACTTGTTTTGCTATGCTTTTCATAGGAGCAGAGCCTATTTTTCATGCACTTCAATAGGGAAAGGAGGATTACTGTTATTCAGACGACATTAACGCCAGGCATGCTGTGATTGTACATACTGCAAAAGTGTTAACACACTGCGGCTAAACTACAGTTTAATTAAATGTAGCAGGCTGATTTTTAAGAAGCTAATTTTATATGTCCTAAGAATGTTGTTTTTTATGTTTGCTGATATTTTATCAAAACAGCCCTTGGAGGAGTAAGTTCCCCACCCCTGCTCTAAACTCTACCGCCTTGAGGAAGTCCTTTGAGGTAAGCTGACCCTTGACCCTGGAATGGAGGATGGGTGATGACGAAGGGGAGCACGAGGCGGGGTGTGAGAGGGCGGACCTCACCTCGTGCGGCGATGGGCAGACAACAACAAAAGAGAATGATTGGCGCTAATAGTTACCTTCCTTGGTCCCGCGCCCCGCCGCTCGGTCTGTGGTCTCGGCCGCCATATTGCTGCGGTCCTCCGCCTGCAACACAGAAGAAACAGGTGTGAATCGCCTTTGTCTGGGCTGGTCCCCTTGCGGTGACTTGCTCACTCACCCCGCCCCTAGTTGGGTATTATCACACCCTGGGAAACCCTCCTCCAGTCACACCGCGTGGCTGTTGGAACAAGCATTCATACACACCTGCAAATATTTTGAACTTATCACCCACTCCCTCCAAATTTTTTTTTAAAAGGTCACGTCTGGGGTGGGCTGCATACTGTATCTCTTGCCACACATAAAAGTGTCCATAATTTTTTTAAGTCGGTCCCGTGAGACTCTACCTCTGTGTGTGTGTTGGAGGGGTGGGATGTAAAGCAGACTTCTCATTTCCGACTACCCATCCCTCTCTCTCTAAATTAGCCACAAAACCGGGAAAGCTCGCAGGCTGCATCACTGTCAGCGCTTGGCACTTCTTTAATCTTTAGAAATTTCCTGGCATTGGCGTGCCGTAAACCGCAATACACCTGTGTCCGCGGCCTGAACAAGCGGCAACAAAGCGGCAACAAAGCGGCGCTCCCAAGAGTAAATAAGCCGGTGCGATGCGGTTCGCGACAACTCCTGAAAGATCGTCCCGGGAGGAGAGGGGGGTGGTGAAAAGCGAGGGCAAACAAAGACAAAATTAGTCCGCACTTTATCACACATTTCTCTTTGATTGTCTACATTGCTGCTTCTGAAAACATCCATATTTTCTCCATTTCTGCCTCCGAGCGTCGCGCGGCTGAAAGCCAGCACCCTGTTTTTTTCCCACCATCGAGGGACCCCGCAACCCACAATTAAAGAAAGCAGAATCTTCGCGGAAGCTCTTCAGGCCAACAATAGAGCAATCCAACAATGAGCATCGAAACTGTTCTTTTTAAAAAGAAAATAGAAAAAAAAATCATTTCTGTTTCGAAAACAAAACATAAAAAGACTGCTACCGCAGAGATGAGCATGCAGACAATGGATGGCAAGTATTGTTTGATGAGGCAGGATAGAACAAAAAGTGTGACAAGCTGTAATCTGGCGACTCCCACCGTCACATCCTTCACGCCATCAATACACCTCCATCTACCACGTGATGCCTGCCTGCTTCTCAGTTTTGTTTTCCACCCACTGACCCCCTACCCTGGATAGAGCTGCCTTCGACCTGAACGATCTGTATAAACAAATACAATAATAGAGGCTACAGCGAATGGACAGCAAAGGCACGCCACCTAGCGAGAGAGATGGGGCCGGGGAGAGGTGGACACAGCGGTTACAATGTTGACATCTATGATGTGAACAACCGAAAAGCATATGGAAAGGCGGAGAATTCGAAAACTCACCCCCAGAATTTTAAAGATAGAATTACACAAGTGATTAAAAAGTGAACAAAAATTATAACTAGTTAAACAAAATTATAGTACAAAAAGGAAGAATGATTAAAATAAAATGAACGAACGATAGATTAACAGACTACTCCCGTAAAAAAAAAAAAAAAAAAAAAGGGAAAAAAATAAACGGGAAAGGTGAACCTCAAAGGGCCCGAGAGTGGAGGCTGGAGATGAGAAAAGAGTGGTTGCAGCAAATGCTCGAGAACATTCAGCTCGTCTCCAGTGCGCAACAACTGTTTACCCGTGATATCCACAAGACAAAGGCACACTGGAGGTACTTTAATTTGACGTCCAATGGAAAGCTGCTCTTATCTCTTCTTAAACTGTCCGGTGAAAGCCCCCGAGGAGGCTGTTAGCTAGCCCCGAGTGATGCTACACGCGGCTCGATAAACACGGCCGGCCGTGCAGCCAGACCTGCTGGAGAAAGGAGGAGCGGAGGCTGAACAAGACTCACGAGAGCTGATTAAACAGTAAATAAATCTGTCCAAACTTGGGCTTCTCAATACCAACCACAAAAAAGGCAAAGGACAGACCGGAACACGATTGACCGGGCCACCATCGATCAGGTTTACAGTACGCGGGGTCGTACGGAAGTAGCAACGGTTAAAAGCAAGTGCGACGGCGCGCGCGCACGTTTGTGTGCGTCAGTGGCAGTGAATGCGCGGTAACCGCGTGTTTGCACCCGCGTGCATATGGGTGGGTGGGTAGAGAACGACCTCCGCTCAGCACACAGCCTTATATCTCGTGAAACAAAGAAAAATGAAACAGGCAGCTCCCCACCCCATCCCACGGGGGTGGAACAGCTAATCGCCGAGCAGCCGTCAATGCCATCAGGAAACAAAAACGTGGGGCAGGTAGAGAGAATTGTGAAGTTACCTCAACGAAGAACATTAACAAAACAAGTGTTCCGTGAAAAGAAACATAGCGGCCACGTTCCGCCCCGCGCTGCGTGCGCAGAAGACTCGAGCCAAACCGGAAACGCCGCGAACAGCAACAGAAGAAAAATTAGAAAAAAAATGTGTGGTTGGGTTGTGATGGGAGTGAGGATGGGAGTGAGGGTGGTAGTGGGGAGGGGCTGGTTCCTCCGGCTCCGCCGTGTGTGGAACAATGGACACCGGTTATGACGTCTACAAGCGTCACGAAGGTCATCGCATGAATGCCTTCATGGATGGGCTTTCAAAGGCCTCCTCCATGCTTCTCACTGAACTAAGCCTCGTCAGTCACTCCGCCGCCGGCTCGTTTGAATGCATACATGCGCGATGGTTTGTGTGTGTGTGTTTCCGTTCGTCAACTGTGTTCTGTATCCGCCTTGGTTTCTAAACAGCGGCTGCTATTCAAAAAAAAAAACAAAAAAACAAAAAACAACCTCGGCAGCATCCAAAAGATCAGTCGTCGGCTGCTTTAAGACGGTTGCCGCAACTTCGGACTCTTAGTCTGCACATGCTGCCATTAACGGTTGTCTGTCACACGCGCGGAACCTTGGTCACAGCACTGGACTGCACAGAATGGAACAATCAACTTCCCGGCAATGCAGTTTCAGTCCAGCTCATTCACGCCGCGATAAGGCTTTACATCATCGATAAAACAATCGTTATTGGCTTTTGTTCCTAAAAAGGAATAAATTTGAACACAACAATTAACACAAAGAGCACAAAACTACAACTACACCATTAAGATTGGAGCAAGGGGGAGATAACTCGCGCTTGATGTCAACCATGCAACTAAAGCTACATCATGGCAAAGGAGCCGGTCCTGCAAAACAGGTGCCACGCGCAGAAAAAACGACTAAACTGAGATCAGATTTGAACCTAAAATATAAAAAAAGGAAGAAGGGTGCGTGAGGGGAGTTAAGGAAGGAGGGGAGGAGATGGGGAGTGGGGAGCAGAAAACCTATCAAGACGTGCAACAGAAAACGGCGAGGCTTTTGAAGATGCTTCCTCCTCCAACACCTCAAAAGTCTGTAACACCTCTCGACGGGCTGTCAGGCCGCACTTAGAGGCACCTGATCTGGCGTCCGGAGAGGGAGCTGAGCACTGTTCTTGCTCCAGTGAGGGCGCTTGGGCCGCTTGAGACGCGTGCAGCCTGGGCGCCGAGGAGTAGCCGGCCAGAGGGCGCTACAAGCCCACTCCACAGCTTGTCCTCCACAAGGAAAAGGGCTTCCCCAACCTCGTGTGCAAAAGCATCAGCAAACACCCCATGCCACCTCCTTCTTCTCCCCCACCTCGAACTGCGGGCGCGGCCTATCCTTCCAAGGCAAGAACGTCCTGCAGAATTTTTCTTTCTTTTTTTTTTTCTTTGCGGGCCAACGACGCTATAATTTATTTTTCCCCTTTCTTTTCGCCTGGGTTCTGCCAGTGCAAACAGATCGATCAGCACAACCGATCTTCAGCCCCTCTTTCCCACACGCATCCCGGTCGCGGTAGCTCCTTTAATTTGAGCGAGGCTGGGGCAGAGGTGGGGGTCGCGGAGTCGGCGTGGCCGTACGTGCAAGAACCATGGAGATGATGCTAAGAACCTTGGAGATGATGCTAAGAACCTTGCCAAGAGGGCGCCAAGCACCCCTGCACTTGCTGCACACTTTCAAGTGCTGAGACCCGGCACGGGGAGGCTCTATAAAGGCTCCGCCAGGCCGCTTGCCGGAGCAGCCCGCAGAAGACGACGGGGTCCGAGAAGCTGGCCCGCCACGCCAAGCCGATCAGCGAGCAAAGTGGGCAGAAATGATTGCATTAGCCTGACGGCTATAAGGCTAAAGGGGTCTGACGTCAACGTGTTCCTCCATTGTGCGGCGCTGCCCTGACCTGTGCCCCGAGTGTCGGATGTGATTACGGGGCGCCCTGCCCCACATCGCCACCCCCCACAGTCGGGGGCGAACTGTCACAGCGGGCGGCGGCTCCCTTCTGCCAGCAGAGAATCTCTCGGTACGACATCACCGACACTGTCTGACGGCCCTCAGTACGACATCACCGACACTACCTGACGGCCGTCAGTGCGACATCACCGACACTATCTGAGGGGCGTCAGTACATCACCGACGGCCGTGAGTAACAATGCAGGATGGCGATGTGAATGCTGACATACCTGGATAACATACTTCTGACTGAAGGCCATCTTCACAAACAACGAGTGGCTGATGTTGCAGGAGTGCACCAGCTGCACTACGTACTACGTCAGTGTCTAGCTCGGCTACTAACGGCCACTGTCTCTCTCGTGAGCTATCAACTGTTGCTTAGTTACCAGCCGTATCGCCAGCACACTGTTGGATGGTCTACTGGAGGGACGTCTTCAGCAACAAGCGGAGTGGATTTTAACCGTCAGTAGATTAGTTGGGCGCCATTGTAATGATTACAGGGTTCCCAGGGATCAGGGATGGTGCCAAAAAAGGACCTTAAAAGGACCTTAAAAGGACCTTTCATGCATTCGAAAGGACCTAAGTGACAGTCATCAATGCTTAAGTTTTTCTCTTGTGTGGTCGGAAAGATGTATTATTTATGAATCTGTGGTCTTCTCTATGTTCTCAAATACATGTATTTCTAGTAATAAATAATCAAAGAGTTAATTTTGATGCCTGTCTGCCATATTTAGATTAGATAACTTAAAAAGTGTCCTTAGCGCGCTGATAACATACACCGTTAATGTTCCAAGTTTTCTAGAAATCTAAGTAATAATAATTGCAAAACCTGAAAGCCATTCTTTGGTGTAATACAAAAGTCAGTTCACGTGTCTCTCTCTCGCACACACACTCTAATGGGAAGAGAGAGATAGAAATAGAGCTATGCACAGTAGTACTAGAAGATCAAAGTTCAAGAAAGAGTAAGTTTCTAAAGAACTTTTGAAAAAAAGAGCGTTTTTTGCGAATACGGAAGGGCAACTAGTGTTGTACAGATGTGTAGACCAAACATTTTCTTGTGACTACAAGGAATGCCAAGGATTGGAGGATCAGATGAGGAATGAAAAGAGTGTGATCCTAATGCTAAACAAAGATGGAATGAGTCGAAACTGTCAAGCATTACAGCCCATTTATTTTAACCTTGAGATATTATTTAAGCATTCTTATTACACATACATGTAACACATGCAAACATATACAAAAACAGCATGATATACTAATACACATAAGATTAAGATTACAAAATGACAAAGCAATCCATCTACTATAAGCAAAAGTTTCATTGATGAAATTCAATTCTTTGTCACCCCTACAGCTTTACCAATACTAAACAATACAATTTCTTTACACAACCTAATTTCCTCTAAATAGTTCTGGTTTTTTAACATGTTCCATAGCATACATGTACAGAATTGTGCAGGCTTATTTAAACTGAAATAAACATTAATTCTGAATGTCACAATTCAACACTTTTAATTTCTTCCTGTAATCTATCAATGTCTGACTGAATCTTTGTTATCTCCTTCTTCTTGTCTTTGGCTAACAAACGCATGTTGTTAGATCTTTCAATAAGTGAAAAACTTTTTTGCTCTTCAGCCTGGAAACTATGTCTGTCAGCCAGTTCCAGCAGGTGTCGTTCTTCGGCACTGGTGGTCTTTAGCCTTTTTGTGAGTATTACCAGCTCATCTCCTAATCTCTTTCTGTGGACCTGCTTTTCTTCTGTTTCCTTCTGCTGCTTCTGCTCAGAGAGGTAACGTTCATACCTGCCATAGGCACTAGAAGCGGATATCATCAGTGGTTTGGAGATCTCAACATTTTCCACCCCTCCCACACTGTGAATATGATCAAGAATTACTCTGCGTGCTTTTAGTGCAGTCTGACTAAGATTGTCAGCTACTGTTTCTTTGTTGAATGAAAATCCTCTTTCCACTGTAGCTTGACCATGAGAGAGTAGGAGTAACTGTCTGACAACAGACCACAACACCTGAAACTCTGCTTTTCCAGCAAGGGCATCATAAAACCAACTATCCAGTCTTTGTGTCATAGGGTCAAAAGCCTTACTACCACACTCACCTGCAGAACTGTCAAGAAAATTACGGAACTCTGACAATACCTTGTCACAAGTCACATCATCAAACCTTTTCACACCTTGGCAATACAACAAAACCTTTTTCATTTTTTGTATTGATTTGTCTTTTTCCCCCATGGTCTTTGGGTTTAAGAAAGTTATGTTTCTCACTAGGGTGTACTTCAGTGGAGATTTATCCTGCAATTTTAGAACAACTGCTTTCAAAAAATCTCTGCATTCAGCTCTGAAGGCCATGAGAGTTCCATCGTTTACTGATGACTGTTTCTTAGCTACAGCCAGTAGTCTATCAACCCTGAAGCCAAGTTCGATCATGCTCAGATTGACATGGTTAGAACTGTTGCATATATCAACCTGCACAAGTTGGAGGGCAGTTTCACATTTATTAAGTACATTTGACTTGATAAATTTGTGCATCAGATTTTTCATAATGTCATGTAAGTCTAAACAAAGGAAAGGAAGAAGAGGCTGATCAGCTTGGTATTTTCTCAAAAAAGGTTCAAGTATACTGGCAATTAAACTAAAGAAAGCCAGACGACATGAAAGCAAAGGGTAGATAAGACTCCAGCTTTTACAATATCAAAAGATTTGTTCTTTGGCAATGTTATTTTTTCTCCATTGCAGCTTTGACAAATTTTTCCAAGTATGGAAGCATAACAATTGCTTTTTCAGCAACAGAATTGTTTTCAAGCCATCGGTGAGCACAGAACTTGGCTGGAAAAGATGTGGAACCAGTTACTTTTATATAATCTTCTCTTCTGGCTGGGCTGTCTCTGAACAAGATATAAGCAGATGTAAGAAATGACTCAAGCTCCCATTGAGAAGCCTCGCACCCACGCCTAAATGCATTGTGCATAACATGGAGTCCACAGCTGCCCACATTTAACAAACCAACATTGTGATTGGTAATCATGTCGTTATTAATTTTCTCAAGAAGGTTTAGGTTTACAGAAGGTCCATCCATAGAAATTTGAAGTAAATTAGCTTGCTTGAAGTTTGATTCGCTAATTACCTTACTGAACTTTTGTTGAAGGTCTATGGCCGCGGAATGACCCAAAAATTCCGAGGTCAGGTAATGAGTCCTTACAGCATTGTCACTCCAGTAACGAACATGGAAATCCAGCTTTTTAGTTTGAGTCTTATGGTTAGAAGATTCATCAAACAAAAGAACATACTCAGGCGACGAATTTACACAGTCCAGAAGCAATTTCGAAAAGTGAGGAGCAAGCCCAAATGAAGTTAGATAACTGGCTTTTGTTTGACCGCACTTAAATTCTGCAGCTACTTGGCTGTCTGGGAACATAAGTCGAAACAGTTCAGCAGACTTTTCAGCAGATCTGAAACTGTAGTGTGATTCCACAATCTTGAGAGTCCACAGGATCTCTGCCTTCAATCGTTCATTGCTCATCACGAAACCTATTCAAAGAAAACATTTAAGTTACCATTATGTCTGTAAACATTATGTTCTGTCTGAATAAAAGACAGGTTCAAAAAGCAATAATTAATGACATGATAATATAAATAATACTAAACTAAGTTAAAGTATAAAGATGGCAGCATAGTTGAAAATGAAAGTTATTTTCAGCTAACTGATTTAGCTTTAATGTTAAATTGTTTGATTTTAAAAATCCAAAAAATAATGTATTTGCTGGTAAAATAGGATAATAAGCATACATTATTAATTATACTTTCTTTTTAATCTTTCCTGATCAGATGCCAAAAATTCAGATCAATTTTCTGCAGCAAAGCTGTAGTAAGATTCGTGATTGTATAAAACTCTATTTGTAGTTCGAATCATGAGAAAATGAAAAATCTCAACTTTTTAATTTAAATAATTCTTTGCTATTTACTGATCTTTAAGCTATTGGCTTCACCGTAAATTAGACGATAGGCTTAATAAAGAGTGGAAAAAAACCGCAAAATGTTATGCACGCTTTAATTTAATGTGTTTTTTCTAAGTACCCACATCGTTAACTAAATGAATCGCTAAAGATAAATAATTGTCAACTTACTGGACACACTTGCAGAGCTGGTCGGTGCCGTCTGATTTTGAGCGGGCTGTGGATGTTCTCGATGACGAAAGTAATCAGTTACACAAAAGCGCGCATCTTTCAGAAATACTTTTATTTGCCTTTGGTGTCTTTTGGTAACCATGTGCTGTTTCAGAACACTTTCGCCATTGATGAAAGATTCAGAGATATTTTGCAGGCAGCACATCGTGCCAAATGTTTATTGCTCGAGTCTTTTATTAACCAATCTTTATACTTGTCTTCTTTAGCCACTTCTCCTGAAAAGAGCACTTCCCCGGCATCTTTCAAATTGTTAAGCAGACAAAGAAATGTGGTCGACACGACAAGAGTGAACTCGCGAAAGGCCGAAACGGACGTTCCCGCCGCGAGCGAGACTGGGTAGTCATGTGATTAAAATAGCAATGCAGCGAAAAATCGTCGGTATTTTGCGCCAAAGTCTACTCCGGAAATAAATTTGTTGTAATATTTTATCGATAAAAGGACTTAAAAGGGTCACAGAGAAAATGTAAGGACCTGTGTGAGAATTTGAAAGGACCGCATGGCAAATAAAAGGACTTAAAAGGCCTTTTGGCGAAAATTCAATATAAAAGGACTTAAAAGGACCTTGCAAGGACCTGGGAACCCTGTGATTACTGTCATCTGACCCTTCAGAAATACTGCAGCCCACTCCGGGTTTCTAGTCTGGCGCTACGAAGATGGTGTATTCCTAAAATTGTCCTGAATACAATCACTATTATGTCTGTTACAGAGACACTTCTTGGAATATTTGAATTTTTGTGAAGCTTCGTCTGCTCTTAAGTGGACAACCGTGTAAACTGACAGTGTCTTCTGACTATTTCATCACGCCTTACAAAACGAAAGAAATTTTGAATGGAAGAACACCAGCTCATGTTTGCTCAAACTTTCCAGGATGTTTAGCACCACAACTGAATGACGCTTACTCGACTAAGTAGTAATGCAATGAAATAATCAAATATTTAACACACACACACATATCACTACCCTCTGCTTTATATATATATGTAAGATGGAAGTCACACCATGGAGTCAAGCTCACTCACTGCTGACGGCTAGCACAGTCCGGAGGTTTCCAAAGTTTCCTGAAGGAGTTCCCCAAGGATCTCAGCAAGCCATCATCACCAGGATGTCGACAACGGGAGTCAGCGAGTCAGCGGCCCTATTCTGGGGCTCGCACCCTGATCAAAATCGAGGCAGGGGCAAAACAGATGATTTTCCGGCGACAAAAACGGTTGAGGGGAGGGGATAATTGACTAGTGGCAGCGACGGAGGCCCGGCCCCTTCACGCCTCCCCCTGCCATCCCCGCCCTCGCGCTTCTGCCTCCGTAAATGAGATTATGATGATGCCAAACAACATTTGCTCTAACGTCCTCGTTCCTGACGGCGTGCCAGCCTGCAGACGTGCGCTGCCTCGCTCACGAGTACACAGGAGGGGATAGCGGGGCACTTTTTTCTGTAAGTTCATAGAAATCGAGTGCAAGGTCTCTCTCCGGAGGATGAGATTAAGGATAAAGGCGTAGACTGAGGAGAAGTTGGTCTAAATGCTGCGAACCCTCTAACTTGTGTGTTGCTGTTATCTCTTGCCCCCTTTACCAAATCTTCAGGTCAGACTCCACAGAAACAGAAAAAAAACACTGAAATTGTACTCGCATGATGTGTTTGCATACCTGTTTTAATGTGTTCACATGTGTATGTGTTTGTGTCGGGTGGGCAATGAAAATGTTGCTCTGGTTAGACATGCAAAATTTTTCTTTCAAGAACTTTGTTCTATAAACCATCGACTGAGTCCACTAGGTATGATAATTTATAAGCACCAACAATTCGCTTCTACGCAATTACTGTACCGCGATGACTTCCCACCTACCCACAACGGTTTCTGTTTGCACTTTCTTCTCACACAATCCCTCCCTCTATCATACACATACAAAGCGCGCGCGACAGAGAGAAGGAGAGTTGAAATGTTTTCAAAGATTAACACGACTTTGGCAAATCACGGATCCAGATTAGTATCCTGAGCAGCTACAGAATTTATTAGAACGAGATAACAGTACGCGCGAAAGACAAAAAAAAAAAAAAATCCCGGAGAAAGCGAGAAAGCAAGAGTGAGAGAAAGCGAGAAGTGAGCACGTGCACGAGCGCGCCGCCACCTCCCGATTGACATTCATCACGTGCTCGCACCTCTCGAGTGTGGGAGGCAAATTTGCTGCGGACTGGCTCCTCCGCGCGCCGTGATTCCTCTAATGAGATTGTCGCACGATTAAAGTGTCTGCGGCAAATTGCAGTCAAGGGAAAAACTTCCATCTCCAGGCCTCCCAAAGCACGAAATGGCCGGCGTTTCCGTACAACCCACGCCTCGTGCTTTCCGTGCCTCGATCACGACTTGAGTGGCCACCACCCTTCTTCCTAAAGAAAAGATGCGCTTAAAAAGAAAAAAAAAAGTTCTGTTTTTCACAATTTTCCCTCATGTACCACCACCCATGAGCACTCTGCTCTCCCACCCCCACAAAGACGTCGAATAAATAATGAAAAGAGAAAAGTTTGGGGCGGGAAAAATGCAGAATAGAAAACAAGCAATAAATAAATAACCGTTTCAGATCATAAATAAAATCTTTTGAGATTATAAATAAATAATCTTTTGAGATTACTTTTAAATATCAACATGTTGGACCTTTCTGATCCATCTCCCACTCACCCCCACCGCCCTCTTTTTCTGGCAATTAGAGAGTGTTCTTCCTTGCACTTTCCACTGGCACCCATTCGACAGTAGCGCCAGGTATCCAGCACCCGCCCTCCTTCCCTTGGCACTCATCTCCACCTTCTGCCTGGCTACCACCCGACTGCCATTGTGGCCTCAAGAGGCTGCGTCCCGTCCATTCTGCGGAGGCTTTGAGCAAGCGATACGGGTGTCGGTTGTCGTGGGCCCTCATGGGGGATGAGAATCGCTGTCAGGTTGGACAACACCGAACGCTCCTCGCATGATTGAGCCTCGGCTGACGAGGAGTGTGGCATGGCGCACTTTGCGTGGCAGTAAGTAGCCGCCGAGAAGTCGGGACACGAACTGCGACACACCGCACACACACACACACGCACACACAGATCTTATCACTTATTCTAGTTTACAGCAGGTTTCCAATGGGAAGCTGCTATGATCGGAGGGAAATGGGACGATTTTTCTGCCCATTGCTGACCACCACAGTCCGCTCTTACACATACTTCTTACAGAAGATCTTATAAATAAAGCAGAGTGCGGCATTGTATAGCTAGTATTGAATGAGGCAGCGTATATGATGGTCGGGCAACAGGATTAAAGGAAAATAGTTTAGTCTTTACGGCTACAGGAGTAGGGCAAGCCTAGTAAAGTAAAATTTTGACTCTATTTACAGATGAGAATATTTTCTGACAGTCAACAGGAAGTAGTGGTCCAGCTGATAAATCCAAGCCTCGTCAATGGCAGCAGGACTCCCTGACGGGGAAAGGAGTGGAGGGGGGGAGTGTTTGAGACAAAAGACCAGGTGACAGTAGCAAGACTTGACTAGCACTCGACGCACATGGGTCCCAGCCTGGCATCGTCTACTCCTCCCACCCATACACCCATCCAACCCTGCGCGAACCCTGAACCAACATGGACAGATGCGTCGCCGACGGAGCAGGAGGGCCTGGACCACCCCTCCTTCCCTAGCCCCCCCCAAAGAGGCCCCGGTCCGGACCTGGCCTTCGGAGCCTCTCAGCTCGGCCGCTCTCATCCATCACCCGGCGCTGCAGCAAGGGATAAACGTCACATCCGGCGTTCGGCTGCAAAGCCTTCAGACGCCGCGGCTCGACAGACAAGCGCCAAGCGCCACCGAGGGCCAACCACAACACAACGTTGTCCACCTCGACCAGGTAAAAGCCCAGTCCACGGAAGGCGGTTTTCGAGACCAACGATAAGATAGTCTAGCAGAGGTTTTAGGGAAAGGGAAGTGGGGAGGCCGTAGATCGCATGAGAATGTTACAACTAAACACCGGCATTTGTTCATGCCTTTGTCAAAATGCATACGAAGACGCGTGTCCATTCTCTTTCTTTTCAGCTACAGATGTTCAAACACATTTTCTTTGATCGATTGAATTATTTTAATATGTATATGGATCTCCTCCTCTAGCATACATACGCGAGTAGGTGCAGTCATTATGTCTGGGAGTTAGTTCATGCGGCGCCTTCAACAAGGTGTAACACCGCCTCTCCAGCCCTTAGAAGGTTATTGCTCTTTACCTTCGTCTTTTAAGGCTACGAAGCTGTCTTGCCTACCACTCTCGACAAGAACTTTCATTAGAAAATAAAAAAAACCGAGTCACATCTTCTCGACAGAACAAAAGACCCGAAGACAAGTCTGCGAAACAAATGAAACCTGGGCAAAGTCGCGGCCGCAAGGATTCCGGAGATTTGTCTGGCGGGAGCGAGATGCCGCGCGTCACAAGTGCCGCGCCGCGGCCTGCAGAGAAAGAGAAAGTAATAATAATTGGACACGGCCAGCTTGACAGGCGACGAACTCGAGCAGCGCGCACAGACGTAGTCGACTAGCAGGACGTAGCCGCGCGACTTATTACGAACCTCGTCTCGCGCCTGCGCATCACTTTTCAAAACCCTCGGCCTCGCTTTCGAGCGAAGGGCAAGAGCAGCGGGTGTCACAAAAGGGAGCGGAAACCCAGGGCAGTTTCACCTCGGTCTTCTTTCAAGGGCGATTCGGCGATATTGCCGCCTTTTCCCTTTTTCCCCCTCCCCTTGCCGATCGCCGGTCTCCAAACTGCCACCCTGCCCAGTTTCTAATTTACTCGGGGCCCAACGCGCGAGTTGTCGTCCGCTCCCAACAAATGACTGCTCCCTCCTCCAAAAACAATGGCCGCCGCACTTGAGCAGACGAGCACTCGGCCCGGCGGCCTCTCCTTGTCCAAGGGACGACGATTGGATACCTACAGTAGCCGTGGTACTAATGAACTTCTTTTCACTGTCTTAGACACTGACGGCCCTCCAAGAACCACTTGTGCCGAGAAAAGCACAGCTAATTTAGTTTTGGAGAGCCTTCCCGGAACTCGGGCTCGCCCGCTCCTCTGTCACCGTTCCCTTGTTACGTCGATAGAAGTGACAGTTATTTTTCTGCCCGTTACCCTCATACATCTTTTCCCAGCGAGCCCTCTGGCCTGTAATATAATTTCTCTTTTTAATTGCACCCTCATTGTTTTTTTCTTTCATTTTTAGTTGTTTTTTTCTTTGAAGGGAAAAGGATGGTGGGAAGACGGTAATGGAAGAGAGACTTACAGATGCGTCAGGAGCCCTTGCTGGTTCAGATTAGACGCCTCTATCAACAATAAAAAAAGAAACCCCCAAAAAATCTGTCTTCGTCTTCCTTCTGCATAATGGACTCAAAACACTCTTTGTATCTTACATAATGACATATGAAAGGGGAACTTGTACAGATTGTGGGAAAACTCAATGGTCATGCTGATAAAAATGTCATTTTCAAATGTCTGTGAATTATTTTTTAATACTGAGAAAACTCCTAGCATGAACATATTTAACACGACACAACAAATAATAAAACGGATCACTACAAAGTTAACACCATTGAACAATGAACAAAGTCGTTCCCTTCCCTTCGAGTCGACACCAAATTTTGTTCTTACCAAAAGGAAAATGTAAACTTTAAGACACCCCCCACCTAAATAAAATTGCTCAAGGAATTGTTTCCACCACGTGATCATTTGATTATACTCATGCTGGCTGATACGATTTTCACAACGTCTGGAATCAGTAAAAAAAATAAACACCTTCATAAACACATCAACTTTTGATGAGGTTACGTCCCAATAAACCAGCTGACAGACAAAACTACCTTTAATGCACATAAGCTACCGAATATCACAGCTTAGTCTAGCCTACCTTCTACTTATATCAGCCATTAGAGTGACAAAATCATCTAACACAGCCTATAAAAAGGTGGTGAATGGCGTGTCATTTTTTTATATACTGAACTGACAAATTCAAACTGTAGAATTTGAATTTCTGAAATCTATCGCTCCACCGGCGGAGCTATGCAGATGCTGTGACACTACACTGCTTATGTCGTCTGCTTTCCTCTTTCATTTTAGCAAAAACAATCAGAAAAATATCGAGAAACAAAAATCAGCCAGTTCATTAAAAGCACACAGCTCCACGCCCCACTCCGCATTTCCCTGTGAACATTGAATTGTACCCGCTCCCCTCAACCCACGACGCTCTGATGTTTCTATAAGAAAGTTCTGCGGGACAAATTATGGTGATAGTAAAGGAAAGGAGGAATATTTTATTTCGTTACTTGTGTGCTAGGCTTCCAGACAAGAAATATTGCACAAATATAGACAGAGAGAAAGAGAGGGGCCGACAAGAGTCTGAAGGAAGGAGGCAGAAGGCAAAAAGTAGTAATTGTTTCTTTGTGCTTTACATCGTGCAAGCAGCTAAAGAGAAGTAGGGAGGGAATAAGAGTGACAATGTGGAAGTTAGAAAGAAAAGAGAGGGACATATCCGATTGTATTCCACCAAACTAGTGTAGTCATCGTGGAGTCGCTCACTCACACTGACGTCACAGATAACATGTCGACAACCGTTCACCTCCGGCTCATACAGGGAACTAACCCTAAAGTTCTTCCGGCAAGATTCGCGGCGGGACTTCCTGTGGTGACACTTTAAAAAAAACCTCCATTGTTGGGCGTCATTTACCCGTAATTCGCATACACACTAGGGTACATGCCACCTAGACAGCCCTGCTGTTTGCAGGTGTCACCTCATGTGCAAACAACGAACACTGAGCGAGAAGAGTCAGGGTGGCACTGCAAGCGTCGGCAACTGAAGGGGAAACAGTTCCTGAAGACCCCGCACCGTCCCATCCCTACAGCTATGAGCCAGCCTATCTGAACACAGATCAGTTTGTCTGCTGCAGTATATGGAGAATAACTGTATGAAGAAGGGAATCGACAGCTGTCGTCACTCTGAGAAAATCTGAATATGGCAAAAACTCACAGTTAACACGTACACAGCTAAATTAACCTTTTTCCTTCACCGAGGCATTTTTTAGGTTAAACACCTGATTGGTTCACAAGCCCCTGACTCTGGAAGACATTTACTTCTGGCCTATAGGACACTGCCCACAACATTTTTCCCTATCCATTTTTTCCGCCCATCGACCGCTGTCGGTACACAGCCCAGAGGCACCTAGTCTTGCTACACCAGCTGAAGATGGCGTCTCTGGGTTACGTTTCGACCCCGATCGTTCCCGCTTCGTATCATGTGAAATTTGTCAGCAACGTTCACCATGCAAACTGAAACAAAAAAAAAAAAAAACAGCTTCGCAAGGAACCGCCCAGTCTCAGGCACATTCGCCAATACCAACGAGGTAACAGCAGTAGAACGCTTCTGTCAACATGATGCGTGAGCAGTGCTCACAGAATACTAACCGTTCTGAACTCTCCCTCTCTCTTGCAGGCAGGAATTCAGGAAGAAATGTGAGGGGAGAAGGGAGCAAATTCATTACGAAGTGAGACAGCGTGAGGAGGAAAGGGGGTGCCGAAAAGCCAATTAAGCCCCGTCCACACACATGGAGAGGCCACGGAGTTGTCCAATAATAACAGATCGCATCATCTTGCTGCGACAGGGAGGTAATTAGAGCGGGGTATCCCACCCCGTCTGGAGGAGGCAACCTACAGGCTCTTCACGCCCTCCGAGGCGATCACTTTGACAGGCCCGATTGCCAGGCGTGGCGCAGAACACTCCACCGGTGCGGCCTGCTTCACTCCCAATGAGCCCCCAATACGCGCCAGTCACTTTCTCTGCCCGTCCGCTAAAAAACAGCACAAAACAGACCCCCTCCGCGCCTCCCATCAATTCATACCTTTATGCTGGCCAATCGTTCTTACATACCACATATTGCCTCCACACACTTTCAATTTCTTCACTTCGCCCATCCAACCCTCCCCACCTTTTTACCGGAATAAGAACTAGTGCCGGACGGTTTCCCCTCCACGTTTGCTGTAGCCCAGACAAGCTTATTACGAATCGTTGGCAAGTTAGGCACTCAATCAGCCTCGGAAAATGTACATTAGCCCCCGCAGATTGCTGGGAGAAGTCATCAGGGCCCTGCTACTGTGACTCCGATAATGGTTCTGGCTGGTCACCTCAAACATTGTCTTTAGGCACCTGAGCTTTGGGTGCATGTCCCGTCAAACGTTCGAACTAGATGTCAAAAGACCAAAGGCTGCTTGGCTTATTCTCTCTACAGCCACTCCCAGCTCTAGTTTGGGCTAAATATTCCCATTCGAGAGAAAGGGAGAGAATGAGAGGGACAAAAGAAAGAACCCCCAGTAAAATTATTTTTAAAAATCCCTAATCGGTTCTGACACAACTAAAAACTGGCCTCATCTTAATCCCCAAATCTAGGATAACAATTTTTCTACGTCTCTAAAAACCAAACTCTAGCAGCCGACTGCCTTATCTCTCTGCCACCTGTGTACTTGTTGCGGCTGACTTATACTTGCCAGAAAACTGCGGACAATACTGCGGTTCTTGTCTGTGTCAGAGGTCTTTCTGTCATTGTGCGGTGGGACTGTCCAATACTTCAAGAGGTCAAAGTTATACCACAATTCTTGCTTAAAGGGCTGCAGTGTGCATGCCCTAAACAGGAAACTGACTGCTACTTTGAAAAGATTATGGTGATGATAGCAGTTATTATGATAGGTTCTTCATGCACAAATGCTGTTTTCTAAGTGCTCAAAAATTTTTTAAAATATGGCTTAAACAATTTTTTCAACACAAACCATGACTGCTAAACAATCTCCATCTTGACTATTCTAGTGATGACCAAAGGACCCGTCCGATACATGGAATAAGGGAGGCTATTCTTAGCAGCGAATCAGGCAGGAATTCTGAACTGGTAATTTGTGGCCCTTTCTTTTCTAACTAGGACTCACTTAAGATATATGTTTACCCACATACACTACAGCAAGCAGAACCAAGACTCACTTAAGACACGGGCAGGCGCGAATGAAGGCATCATGCTTTGTGATGACATCACAAATCCCTGACCCTGCATTCCAGCAGTGTTCCTGTACAGCAAAACTTGAGATTCACCACACAGCTGCCACAATCTTAATGCAGGTAATTAAAACAAGACAGCATACTTAATTTTAAAAAGGATTATAAATTTAAGCAGTGTTAACTTTAAAACTAAAATTTTTTATTTATAAAACAGAAAAAAAACAACAACATCAGATTAACCATTTACTTACCTGATCATTCTCACAGCTGCTGTAACATCCTTATCATGGCGATACCCACTGCCTGGGGTGAAGCCCAGCTGTGGACGGTACCGTTGGTTGGGGTTATTCTGATTGAAGTCTTCAGGCTTGAGGGTCTTAGGGGGAAGTCTGTAACAAAATGATTCTCAGATAAAAATAGCAAACATAAAACATACCAAATAGATTTTAGAGAACACCCAGATGAAACAATATTGTAAAAAAGAAAAATAAGTCTTGAGTGTTAACACCTTTGATGTTTGCCTTTTGTGTATATATATGTGTGTGTGTGTTGATCTGCATGCACCTGAGAATGTGTGTATACAAAGAATTACTTAAGTATAAAGACAGGTAAAGATCTACCCTCAACTGTATGCACACAAGCATGGACACACACACACAAATTTTTTCATGAGTGAGAATGTGTCATTTCTTAAATAATGAAACCCTCAACAAAACAAAGACAAAGAAAACTTTGTGACACTTACATTGCCCCTGCCAACAGCGTTGCTTTAAACAAGAAACCAACTTCAAACTGAAGATCTTGAAACTGCACACTGTACAGAGAGTTGAACATTAACATTCACAGACATTGCTTCATACAGAATTGTAACAAATAATCATCAACTAATTTTTAAACATTTAATGCTAGAAGCATCCGACACCTTTTCAACAGCACTCACCATATAGTCCTATTCTTGTGAAGATCAGGCAACGCATCTAGCGGAGATAAAACGGTGCTGAAAAATACCAAGTAGACTAAGAGGTCATCTACTAGCAGAGATAAAACAAAGCTGAAACTTAACAAGTAAGAATTTTAAAGAGATCATTAACCTATCACCTACTACACAGCTGATCACTCTTTATACCACCTGATCTTGACTAAAGTGATATTTCATCATAATTTTAGAGCAGTTTGTGAACACTGTACTCACCCATCAGTCTCCACACGATATGGGTCACACCACACTTTGCCAGCCATCCCTTGAGTATATTTTGTGTTTATCAACACACCCTGTCATTAACACAAGCATGAAAAACAAAACATTAACAGGCAACATCATCCATGTATGTTCCTGCCACCAATAGAAACACAGACTAAGACATTTTATAAAGGTAATTCAAAAGACTTTTTTTGTCAAAAATCTATTATTGTCAGCATATGTGACATACTTGTCCAATTTACAATCATTCTGAAGTAAAAGGCTAAGGCATTAATGGGCGGTGGATTGTTTAGACAAACTACTTCCAAAGTATAGGTTGTAAATAATATCATGGACTTGTTTAAAGTTCAGTAATTCCGTTTCTTTCTTTATTAAATTTTACTTTTTATATATAAGCCAATCTGCAGATCAGATTATAGAATTTTTTTTAAAGCTTAGGAAGAGGATTATTCATACCTAGGAATAAACTAGTGTCATCAGCATATAATCTGATATTTGACTGCTATCAGTAATAATATCATTAATATAAAAAAATGAGGGCCCAACACAAAGCCCTGAGTGACACCTGCAGGCACTCTATTGTTGACTTTTCACCCATGAATAGTATGGCTTGAAAGCAGTCTGTTAAGTAGCTACTTTAACAATTTGCCTAGAATACTAGCAGCTTCCTAGATAGAAGCCTTTTTACCAAATGGCGTGGAAACATAAAAAAATCTTTGCAGTAATTTTTTCATTATAAAAAGGAGACTAGATCATTATAAATTGAAGTTGAAAAAAAATTAGTCACTCTGAATAAAATCTGACTGGACCAGTGAAATACTATTCTCGGTCTAAAAAAGTGTAAATCTGGGAGTAAAGCAAACATTGTCATGTTTATGTAGCTGAATATTAATCAAGTCCAAGCTTGTTTAAAGGACAGACATACCAAAAAAAATGCACTTTTTATAAATTATATAAATCTCTTTTAATCTTATCAGTTATAATCATGTTCATAATAATGATAACAATGATGAATGATTAAATGAAACCTACAAACCAAATGAAGTGACTTGTGATAAAAGACGTAAACAGATGATGATGTGTAAACAGATGATGATGTAGAAGGATTACCATAATTCAAAATAAAAATTGTCAGCAACTGCCTCAGAATTATGAGATGTTTACTGTTTATGGACATTGTAAGAAACAGATGCTACCTGTTCTTTGTCTTGTGGTCCTCCTCCTTCATAAAGCCCCTCTAAGAAAGCATAGGCTGGGTTATTCACAGATAGAAACAGACGATCAGCTCCCCAGATGTTGCGTTTTTCTGCAAAAGAATTTAAGCCAGTGGATACAAAGAACAGTCTATATGTACCAGTGGCTTGTGACTTACAGTCAAAAAGAATGCATTCCAGAATGATCTTGTGCTGTTCAAAAATTTGCAAAATGTGAAAACAATTTTTAATGATAATCACAATGGTCACAGTTGGCAGCTTTTGCCTTTTTTTGATTTTTTCTGGGAACTATCACTCAGTTTATTTCTCCATATTCACTGTTGATTCATCATGGTCATTTTGAATAAGCAATTCAAAATTTTTTGTTCCATTGAGTTTTCAGCCCCCTTTAAATAATTTGGACCTCCTGCACTTTTACTTTGATGCTTTAACACAGGGTGGGGAAGTGGATAGCCCAGTGGTTAGAGTGCTGGCATCCAAACTGACGTCCATGCTGGTTCGATACAATGTGCACAACTCTGATAATGGAATAGTGGAAAAAACAATACATCAAAAATGTTTGTAAGAGATGTGTCACAAAATCATCAGATGAAAGAAGAATGAAGGGAAACTCACTTTCTTCATTTGTGAGGTCTGGATAGACTTGTTCCAAAGCAGCATGCAAGCGTTTCTCATCCACAAATGGAAGTAAAGCCACACCTTGCCAGGCATACTTCTTGCCATTTAAATCCACCTTAAAATTTACTGGGTAGAAGTCTATGATGGGTGAGTTCTGCAAAAGATTTTACTGGAGTTACCAAACCTGTATCATTTATATTTACATGCTTCTTTCCAAAATGAAATGAAAATGCTTCCTGATAGCAAATTTATGCTATTCTTCATTTACCATAACCATCAGTGGTAAAGTATTTCAACTATATGCCATCAGCAATTAATTAACAACTGACCATATTACACTGTTTCTTTATAATCTGCACCTGTTGCTGGTTTGTGCTCACAAAAGATTATGTCTTCATGGCTACAGCTCAATATGCCAGAGCTGTTGATATTCTACATGATGAGTAAGTACCATAACTCTCTCCCTGCACATCTCTTTGTACCATTTGTCCAATTGAAGAGGTTTGGTCTCTGCTTATTTTCTCTGTTCTTTTGTAGATTTATACCACAGTTGGAATTAATGCACTATTTGTTAGTCCCTTAAAAGTAGTTGCTTCCTTGAATACACTTACTGGGTCACACATAAGGGTCTGCCATGATGGAGGAATATGCTTTTTGCTAGCAGCAGGGAACACTCCCATGAGCTGCTCAAGTGGCCGAAACTGCAGAAAGAATGAGCACTAAATTACAGATTGGTGAACAACCCTATTACATGTTGACAAAATAAGTGATAACATATATGTAAAGTGCAAGTGACAATACTTCTCTCTCTCCCATGTATGCCAGTTTCAGTGGAAGCGATGTCCCTTCACTTTACCAGCTTCAGGGGACTGAGTCTCCAGATTTCTTTAGATTTTGACATTTGTCTGAGGTTATTTGAATGAATCCATCATTTGACCTGTTGTGATCCTGGTGATGTGCTGGACTGTGTTTCTTGATTGTGACATTCTGTTTCACTTCTACGGCTTTAACTAATCCACTTTTTTCTTTAATGACACCATTTTCATCTCAAGTCTAGTTTCTTGTTTGTGCACGTCACCAGACAGAGATGAACCTTATGCAACATGGCAAAACTGCATGATGACAAGAGGCAGCAAAAACTGTCTACAGCTTGTTTGACTTGCAGAAGTTTATCCTGAGCATTCTTGATCTGTTCTTTCTAATAACTACCCAGATGGAATAAACAAGTGCAGGTCTAAACTCTAAATTTTGGACAGTAAAATGTGTAACCAGGCTGCATAGGCAACTCTGGTTCTCCATTTTCTTCTGTCTACAGGATTTCTTTTCCACGTGCATTTTTTTTTCTATGCGTTTATTTTGATTTCATAGACTTAATAAATAATGGAGTACTGTGTTTGATTGCAATACAATTTTCCCCTGTACCACACTTTAATTCCCTTTTCTTTCCTGTTATCTTCTTCCGTTTCTCCTTATCATGATTATTATTACTTGTAAAGAGTCATGAGCTTGCTTATAAGGCAGGGATATGGTGTTATATAAATCTCATTACTCATATCCATATGTGTGTGTGCCTGTGTGCACCTATTCCTGCAGTGCAGCCACATGGACACACTTCCATACACTCCCATATATATATATAAAGATGCATAAAATTTAGAAAACAAATATGGCCCACCGGCTTTGTGTTTCTCTCAAAGTCATTTGGCAGATCTCCGATGTTCACAAAATCTGATGCAAAGGGAGCATAATGGTAGGGATAATACCATTTCCATGAAGCACAACCCTGAAAAAAAGAAAACCCAACGAAGCCATTAATAGGAGAAATCAGTAACACATGGCCTTTACCCAGCAAGTTCTGAATACATTATAATTGAATTAAGGATTAATAGTCTGCCCAGTCTTGCATAAAGCAATACTTTTTGTTCTTCAAACATGGTGAAAAAAGTTGGTTCTTCATGGTATTTACTCAGTTAATAGCTTACCTGATAATAGTACCGTAGAACCCAGCACAAACCTCTTACATAGTGGTTCGCCTGCCAGCAAAACAAACACTAATGTAAAACAAATATTAAATCATACCAAAATAATCAATTACATGAGAAAACTGTATTATAAATCCTTTTTTTTTTCCAAGACTTACCAGATGACATGACCATAGGAGATAATAGGCTACATTTGCTCTTTAATCATCAAAAGTTGACTCCCTGACAGTGAGCTAGCACACGCCTGGCGTGCGGAGTCTCTTCTGGTCAGGTCATCTGGTGAAGTCAAAGAAGAATAAATAAAATATGGTGTATGTGATAGTTAAGTGATTTTTTTTTCTGCTCTGCTTATGGCTGGGAAAGTCCACCAATGACAGGACTCTACCATGGCTTTAAGACCTATTAACAGTAAAAGTTTAGAAACAAATTATTATATATTTTTCAAAAACTAGTTTCTCCTTATAGTTCTGTTCTAAACAATCAGAGATGATATTACAAATAAATATCATCTCTGATTGTTGATGACTAGCAGTAACAGATCACCATCTTCAACTCCTTATTTGTGCACAGTTAAATAGAGTAAAACATGGAAACACGTCTCGATTAAAAAACAAAAACTCCTTACCACATTGTGTCTAAAAGCAATATCATTGCTGTCAATATCAAACTTTTGTGAATAGTAACGGTCTTTCCATCCATCTTCCCAAAGCCTGTAACAGTAGCATAACAACAGTGGATATAAAAGCTCAAACTATTACATCAGAAGGATCTGAGGAAATGCAACTAAATTTACCCAAGGAAGTTCAGGCTTTTAAAATGTTTTTAAAGCCACAAAACCAGTGTATTTTCTATTACAACTTGTGTAAGAGATGTGTCAGTAGAAGGCACGCAAGGATGATGACAATGATCCCAAAGTCAAAGATTTGGTTGTGGTGGTGACAATGACCATGCAAAAGCAATGTTGATAATGAAAATAAGGCAGAAAAACTTTTCCCATACTCTATGTACGCATGTGTTCATGAGTTTGTTTGGTGTGTGCGCCATGAATTACTGTAGCAAGAATGGGTGCTTTATAAATACCTGAATTATTATTATAAATTATGATAAATAAAACTTTTTCCTTTTAATAAAAGCCCTTTTCCCATGATTCTCACCTAACATCATCAGGTGGCTCTTCATCCGATTCCTCATCCTTGCCTTTGCCTCCTGTTTGTTGCATCACCTGCTTCAGCTCTTCAGCAGCACTCATGTTGGCCTGGTCGCGGGATGATGAAGACATCTGCTGCACTCTCATGTCATACGCCTGGCGCCTCATGTTCTGGACTGGAAAACCACCGCGGCCAATGGGCTAGGGATTTTTTTAAACAAAGAAACAAAATTACTGCCAAAGCATTATATTAAACGAGTCTTGCTTACAATTATAACTCTTATTAAAGAATAGCAAATTTAGAGAGGTTCATAAGTAAGCCTGTCTTAGTGGGAACATACCATAGGTCCCAAAAGTCCAGGCTGGTTTTGATATCGCTGCTGCTGTTGCTGAAATAAATTTAACAGAAATTTTTTAAGCATGTTGCCCAATTCTTTCTAAATAATTGTAAATGTGACAAGAAAAAAAGCACAAATCCACTTTTTGTAAGAGCATTTAAAGATCGTTAGGTGATCTATACACCAGGGCTGATTATCACAGCTCCCTTCCATCCGCTATGTCACTAAATGAACATTAGAATTTTTACCTATTGCACATAGCACTAATTAGAGTGTACCTCTGAAAACTGTCACTAAGTGGTTGAGCGTGAGAGAAGCTGTGTAGGTGACAGGGTGACTGTGTTGTTATTGTAATTTATTACTTATGGGAGCTACCAAAAGAGCAAAGTTTCTATATCTGTTGTGGACAGAATAAGATAATTAAGATGTATGGTACTGTATTTTAATCACTAGAAATGACGTAGATTTCTTTTCAACAGATTACCAGCATTTCTAACATTAGAAAAACTATAAGAAAGTATCACCAAGAAGCTACAAAAACATAAAGATGATGCTTACCCTTCTTTCTCTTTCCTTCCTAGCTTTATTTCTCTTCTTAAAATTCACCTAGAAACATAATTTGCTAACATGACAGATCAGAAACATTAAGCATTTTCTGTAATCCAGGGAACATAGACATCATGTTTGTGACATCAAAACCTGTGAAATATACCATTAACAACCTAGTTAACTTTAGGGGGGATTTTTTTGTTAATTTTTATGAAAACTATTATCTTAATATAAGCATTTTCATGGTCAGCAAATATTCCCAAGTTAAAAGTCTTTTTAAAAGGTTTGTGAACAATTTTCCTTTTTAACTGCTTTTATTTACATCAAACACAAAAAAATAATAATAAATGAAATACAGTGTTCTGACTCTCATACCTCATCTTCTCGACGTTTCTTGAAAATCTCATCTTCCACATGACCCAGCTCTGGTTTAAAATAAGGAATTTAAAAATCATAATTTTTTTGAAAACTCCGATACATCTATTTTAAACATCTACACTTAAAGTGTGGAAATTTTAGAAACAATTACTATGCTTTACTTCTCTGATATGGTACAATGATACCTGCATCACTGTAAATACCTTAATATCTAGAAAAACTGTTTAAATAAAAACAGTAATACCTGACATTACTAGCTGCACACGTTCAAGGGCTACAACTCCACTATCGGTCAAATATCCCTGCAATATAAAAAGCAAGAATGCACTAACAAATAAAGCAAAATTTCACCAACCAAATAACAATCACTTTCAATCTTTTTTACAAAACAAAACTATTTTTAGATTAGATATCTTTAAATGTAATGAGGTAACTACTAATACTGTGAACAAATCTCAGCACACCACAAAAACTGTTCTTTATCTTAAATGACAAATATAAAGAAAATAAAACTGCAGTAACTGAAAGATAGTGATTATAGCAATTTAGACTGAAGACTTATTTTTCCTAAACAAAAAGACCTGCCAAAACTTACTCCAGTTTTATAGACGGCATTTTTGTACAGTTTGACAAGCCTGTCAATTGCTCCTTCCCTGCAAAAGAACAAAGATACATATAACTGCATAGAAAATTCACCCTGGACATTTGTGGCTATTTATATAATAAGCTTTTCTAAAATAATTTCAATTGGCACATGCACAAGCACCCACACATAAAAATATATCAACAGGGAGAGCACAAACTTCACAATAACAAAGAACAGTATAAAATATAACAGTTTTCAATGCATTTTCCTATAACTCAAGTTCCACATAAACAAAAAAGAATGTACTTTTGAACTTTATTTTATGCACATAGAGTATCTGTAAAAAGTGCCTTTATTAGAGATCAACACTAAATATTTATATGTAAATACAGGTCTGAACTCACCTGATCTCAAGTGAAGGTAAGTGAGGAAGAAAATCATTGCCCACAAAGAAACACATGAAAACCCAGTCGTCTAGTGCCCGCTGGTGTTTGAAATAAAATTGAACAAGAGAGTTGTTTACTCATCATTAACACGCATCACCGCAAAATTCTATGACAAATCTTTTCTCTAAACCATGGTTCTACAAAATGCAAAATGCTTCTCAAAGAAAGAAAACGAGGGGACAGGAGGGAAGGCTGAAGAGGGGGAAAAATGTTTTCTTAAACTTGTAGTCAAAAGTTGTTCTATCGCAATCTAGCCAATCAACTACCTGGCTGTAGTCCTTAAGAGGATACCTTACCAATATTTAGGCTATACGTGGAGAAAATTGCTATATTTAATTATAAACCAGATTGTTGCAAAGAGATGCATGAATACAGAGCTAATTACAATACCTCAAATTCATATGTGAAAGGAAGATTATCCATTTTGAGTTCTCTTTCCAAGTATTCCCTGAGAACATTGAGGCGAAGAAAGATGAACTCTGTTTCCTGACCCACTGGTTTAGCAATTTCATCATGCTGGCAGAAATCAAACCCTTTGATTAATCATTGGCAAAAGAAGATCCCAACATGCATTTATTTGTATCACTAAGATGTTTAGAAGTCCCTTAATTACAAAATACACAAGAAACAAAAAAATTCTGACAGTTCATTAAACTATATTGCTGCAATTTGACTAAAGAATATGCATACAAAAAAACACACCAACCTAAAAAAATTTTGAATTTTTTTGTTTAATATCTTAAGCACTCTAGTTTATTGTGGATTGCAACACAACAGAATATGTGGAACACATTTGGTGTCAGTGGTAAAACTATTTTCAGAAATGAAGCTGTGCAGAGTTTATTTATTCAAATGTAATAAATTTACTCAATTGTAGAGCTATTTCCAACACTCTCTTCCAACTACTGATACTAAGCATCCTGATACACACAAGATAAATTGCTTTACTTCCAAAACAACAGGAATCGATAAGCTGCAAAGTTTAAACTACAGTCAAATAAACAGGCAGTAAACAAATTTATTTTGGGTAACAGCAATTTACCTCTCCACATTTCTCTCTTGCTAGTCCTTCACAATTTTTCATTTCATGGCCTGAAAATTAAAATTCAGGATAGCGCAAAGGTAATTATTTTACATTTGTTTTAATCATTGAAAGCATTTTTTAAAACTCTGAAAAGATTCCTTCTCAAGGTGTAAAAAATTTTTTAAATGAAGGCTCAAACCAAAAGTCAAAATCATGCCTCAAAGACCTGCAATAAAAAGGTGGCATACAGCGTAAAAGAACTATTACACAAGTTTTCAGGTAAGTCTCAGTGATTCTGTGAGCAATAACAGTAATTCTAGACATATTCTAGGCACAAAGCTTTATGCAGAGGCTTAAACTTATGAACACTCATATACTTTGTATTAACCAAGATTTAGACAATTTTTCTAGCTTCCATCAGCCTGGAGTCTTCTATTTCTACAAACCACAGTATACAAATGCTAACCAAGTTGTCCGCACAGATCACATGGCCTGGGCTGATTTGGTTTGAACTCTTCACGAATGATGGTGAAGTTTGCCTCATGTGTTGCAAGACCTGTCAAAAGTTGTAGAAAACCCATTTTATCTCTTCCTGCAGCTGTGTATATAATACATGCATCCAAGACCTAACCCCCAACTACACACACATAAAACATGGGAATTTGCAAGCACTCCCCCGTACATGTCAAACTTCTATACAACTACACATCCTTACATTATGAAAATGCCTCCTGTCATGTGGATGCTCACAGATAAATTCTCTGATTATTATAATCATTATTACCATTAGATACATGATGCATATTTGCTTCTCCTTTTCATTAAGTTCCCATTTTATATCATACATCCAATTCCCATGTGTGTTCATTTATCTATTCATTTAATAAAATCACAGATTTCGAAAGCTGCAATATAAACTCACCTAGCATAATGAGGTCAGCTGAAAAATAAATAAAAACAGTGAATGCCAGAAGGATATTAAAAAAAAGGGGGTTGAAAATTTTTTAATATACTTGTTCAATAGCATCAAATTTAACAGCCCTATTTAAGCACAAATTACTCAGACTCAACTTTATTGCTTTTGCTGCTAAACACCTTTCAGTACTATTTTCTGAACCAAGCCACTCCTGACCTACCATTCTCTACCAAAGTCTTGTTCTCTATCAAATCTCTCATAAAACCTTTCAAGACAAAATTCCACAACACATCCCCTTATCAAATCTATTTTAATAGAGAAAGGCTTCGCATCACACGACATGTACATATCTGTTAACACATCCTATTTCTTTTGTGAGTTGATGGGTTGCTGATAAAGAGCAATACAATTTACAAAGGCAAAACAATATATTTACCATCTGCACCACAAAGACAGTGGCGAGTGTTGGGGTCATGATCTGGTTGGGCTGAAAATTTAAAAAAAGACAAATTGTATTATCAGGAAGACTGGCCAAAGTAAAAAAAATCAGATGATAATAAGGAGACCAGGAAAACAGTAAGCTACTAGACACTAGTGGAAAGGTTCACACAAAACATTTAATGTAGTACTATGTGTGCCTATCCCCCAGCCAAAGGCTGTTTAAAAATAATGCACAAATTATGGTAGAACACCACTTTCTAATGATAAAAAAGATGTTCTTCTTCTCCTAGAGGAAAAATGACTGCTAAAGTAAAGCCTCCTCTCCTTCCCTCCAGTGACCTCTCAGATTTGACAAACACGCTGATCCATGTATTTGGCTATATTAGCATTATTACGCCTGTCTTCCCAAGGTCACTTAAAACCAAATGTTTGTGTTTCATCATGATTTTTTTCTAACTGAAACAGTGATGGTGCATGAAGAACAAAAAGAACTGAGGTTGGAGTGAATGGTGTGAGGAAAAAAAAACACCAGGTAATTTGCACCCCACACCCCACAAAAAAGGGAAAGTAGGTCCCAGATTTTTTTTTAAAAATATTTACATCTTTTACTGTCTGCACACATGATTCTTTTGCAGCAATAATTTTGGCAAATTTACCTCAATGGTGAGCCCATCAGCTGCCAATTATATTTTTCAACATTTTTTTGTAATTTTCACATATTAAAATGCCTTTAGACTTAAGAAATTATTTTATTGGTAGGCAAATGATATTTAATATACAATGTTTCTATTCACATTTCTACACTGATGAAGTTGATTTTGAAATGGTTAACGATATTAAGCATGAAATGAAAGCAGACTGATTAATTTTCTCTTAAACAATGCCTCTTTGCTTTTAGCAGAATTTTAACACACTGGGTATGTGAGTAATCATACTGAAACCTTTGTCAATACATGTTAACATAGCAGCAGTCAGCATTACTCACTAAGTATCCAGCATCTAATTAGCTGATTGGGAGATTTTACTACTTCAACTAAAACCATAGAGCACAAAGAAGTTAACCAAATTCCCTTGCCCAGAAAAAAATACATAAAATATTTTGGCAGACTCCTCCCCAACCCCAACCCCCACCCCACACGCATATTTCCACTTCTCCCCACACCAAACCCTTACCTCGTTGGCGTCTAATAAAGTCCATGATCTTGTGTTCCCCTTCTCCAGGCACATTTGCATCTGACAAGATGACTTGGATGTCTCTCCAGCCTGGGTCATTATTTAGCCTATCATGAATGTAGAACCTCAGACAGTGGGCCAGACGAAACATGAATGGTGTGCCCTTGCAAAATGAGTAAAAAAAAAATGTACTTAGAATAAGCAGAATATATGCAGAATAAGCATATGTGTACATTTTAAGATAATTGCATTACAATACTTTTCATTTTATACAGTTTTACATCTCTTGCCAAGACTTTCTCAAAACATAACCTTGGGATGTTGCACTATGCAAATCACCTATTCTCAATTTTGTCACTGCTAAAAATTATGTGTAATTCATATAAATGAAGGAAAATCATACTGGGGTGATGCAGTTACTGTCAAATTTATCCTCAGCAGGTTTGACAGGTGGAAGGTACAATCCCTTTGACATCATTTCTTCTCGGATTTCTGACATCAGCTTGATTTTCTCACTACAAACAATACAAGAGAAAATGATCTATTTATTAAATCCTTCTCTGGCATGGAGTACACAGTCTGTTCCATACCTATGTCACTTTTCATATTATGTAGTCTCCATATGATCACAATGCTTTCATAGGATGTATAAAAAACTATCTCTGAATTCTTGGACTGTAAAACAGCAACTTTGGTTATCCAGTGTCCTTTACTCCACAATACTATCTCATCCACATTTTTCTATTTTTGTACCTTTTTTAACTGTGCATTGAGCCCACTGTTTAGTGGGGAAATGCACTGATTCCAATGCTTTTCATGTACTATTATTATTACTATGATGATGATGAAATAAAATTAACATCTTGATAAAGTGACTAAATATAATATTCGCAGAAAATTTAGATCTAACAGTAAAGGTGCACAGTAAAATTTCAAAAATATTCAAACGTGTGGATCTCTGTTTACACGAGTACACAATGATATACATGCTAAGGAATTGGGTGACCAATTTTCCAAAACCATCCTAAAACTTTTCCACTCATTAATGTTACTGTTATCTTAATTGTACTACTACCTAAAGCATCAGAACTATACAATTTCCTAGTTTTTAAAAACACATTATGGTTTTAAAAAAAAATTTATTTTGAGAAAAATAATTTGACTCACTATGATTCTTTTGAGGCCCTGAATCGTCTTGACCTCTGCTGGTTCATCTTAGCTCGAGGAGCCTATGAATGTTGAAGAAAAAGAAAGAAATTTCATTTCTGCCTGCCTCTCTCATGCATTAGCTGTTTCCAGCAAACATGAACCCAGACTGGGTAACATTTTTTCTAAAAATGCTACACCTTAACATGAATATGAAATGCAATGCATTTTTTGGAGTCTCTCTAACATTTTAATTATTGATTTGCAGAACTACATGGCCTAAGAAAGAGGGGAAAAAATCACACCCGACTTACCACTCCATCTATAGCCATGTACAAAACTCTTCGTGGTCTCACAACAGAAAAGATTCTGTCAATATACTGGAAAATCAGGATCATCATTTCGTCTTCATTCTTTGGTTCTGGTCTGATAAAAAGAAGTTTGTGCTACTGGCATTATCATGAAGGTATAATTAATGAGCTGATTCAATTATAGCTTTTCTGTTCTATTTTAGTATGTTTGTATCAAGTGAGAATACATATTGATCATGATGGTCTGGGTCTGTATTTATGAACTGAGGGTAAGTTATTACCTGTGGGCAAAACAGAGAAATCTAAAAAGATGTTGTCTGTGCACTCATGATGTACAGTCCAACCCCACAGATATTGCTTTCATGCTGATTTATAATTATGATTCCAGAGATAAAGCAAACATTTGCAAAAGTCTGGATGCAGCTTTATAACTATGAAGATGAGATGCTTGCCACTGATTTACCCTTTCTTCATAAATACAGCCCCTGAAGGCGAGATTATCATATCATTGATCTTGAACATGAATCAAAATTTCTGAAAAATCATTTTATTAAAAAAGCAGCAAATGAAATATTGATCTGTCAAAAGATTTTAGCATTTGCATTCATTCCTTTAAAAAATATTCACCACCAAGGTAAACAGTGATGAACATGAAAACTTCAATTTATTTTTATCTTCAATCCCTTTTAATTCATAATTAGAATTCTTATTGACAGTTTACTAAACATACTTGTCTTCAGGGTGGCAGCAAGGATGTATTATACCATTCATATCAAGATACAAGTTGTCAAACTCAATATCATTAGGATTTGGCCGACTGGTATCCACTGGTATCAGTACTCCATCCACCTCCTTTGGCTGTCATTAAAATATCACAACAATAACCACTTTATCATAAATGAATTAAACAATAACCCCACAAAAATCAAGTGCAGAATGCAGAATTGATCAAGATAATGCAATCCCCACCAGTTCATAAGTGTATATTTTTGTTGCCGTCCGTCTCACGCCACCAAGCATGGGGTGGAAGGGGATGCGGGAAGGAGGGAACAAGCGCTGTCAGTGGTACACGCTGCCCCAAACAAGCGCTTCCACAATATTATTAGTAACATATTTTTTACTAATACTGCTACCACCACTAAAAATAATATTTGTATTGCACATTTTCTCACTTTAAAGTAATGCAATAATAATAAAATACATAATTATACGATTATTGACTAATACTGTATACAGACATAGTATACATAGACCAAAACATATCAACAAACAAATATGCAAACACATACTGTAGCGCTATACCTGATGTTTACATAAACACAGTACAACTGGTTGGAAACATATAATCTGGTGCCACTGAGTTCAAATTAGAGTGAATGAATATTTCTTTAGGCAAAGAAACATCGCACATTACTTTCAGTTATTTTTCAGTTAGTTCTCAAGTCAGTAGCAACAGTACTAGTAGCAGTAATATTAACTCTGTGAATATGAAACATGAGATTAAAAAGCTATGATTTTGTGAAGGGTAACAGTTAAAAATCATCAATTTCAGTTATTTCAGCTTCTTATTTTACTTCAGAACTGACCGATTTCATCAACTGACTTAATATGAGAGCAACACACTAGTCACAGGCATACAAGAACACAAGCAGAAACAATATAAACGTTGTCATACCTTCTCTTCTAAGCAATGCACCACGATTGACGGATATTTCCGGCTCAGCCATCTGAAAAAGGCTGGAACACCCATATCTAAAGTCCTTTAAGGCCAGCAGAAGAAGCTAAGTTATTGAACGACTTTTCTTTTATCTTCTTCGCACGCTGCCGGGAAACTCTTCTTCTTTGAAAATCCACTTTAGCTTTCAACTTGCAAACCTAGTTTTCATTGGACAAGTAATTTTATTTATCCAATCAGCGAACGTATAATAAAAATACTAATCATAGGTGATCAACATGTCTGCGGAAATACAACAACAATTGTGCAGTTCTGCGAAACTCGATCGTGACAAAGCTTACGTGGACCTGCAAAGTCTCATAACAAGCCTAGATGAAGAAGGAATTGAAGATTTACAGTCCGATTTTATCCGACTTCTGGGGCAGGTGACAGACAAATGGGAAACGCGACACGGTGCGCTATCTGGTTGCAAAGCACTGCTAGATAGCAACAAGAGTTCAGACGACTTTGCTATCGAAGTGCTGGATCATGCTCTGCAGTCACTAGATGACACCGAATTTAGAGTACGTATTGTTGCAGGTAAGTCTCCTCCATATTATAATTTTACTTTAGGGATAAAATCACCTTTATTAGTTCCCAAGCTTGCGACGTTTATTTTGGATACTGCTCTCACTAAATTAGTGAAAAGACCGTCCTGACACGAGGAGATCCTGTGATTGTCCAGACGCTTAAAGTAAGACTGGTATTGTTGAAAAAGACACTGTGGAATGCCTGTGGAATAACCGAGATGTCCTTTATGTAACATTTATAATGCTAGTTCCGTCTCATTTGCAGAACTTGTAGCTAGCTTACCCTTAATGCGCAGTTTAATTGACAATGTTTTACAAGTATTCTTTATTAAATGAAATGTTACACGAGTTTTTTTGTGTGGCTTAAGTGCTCTTGTTGTCTGCAGTTATTTCTTTCACTATTTCTTAGAGATATTTGTGTTAGACTTTCATGGATTGGATGCCTTTAGAGATATAAATTTGTTGCAATAACTAATTTATTTTTTGGACGGAAACATTTTACCACTTTTTAAAACAAATTGTTTGTGACAGTCATGGCAGACTGATATTTGCTATACCACATGTTTTGTCTGATCAGGTGAGGTTCTGGGTGCTCTGTGTAGAACTTTGGGACCTCAGATCTATGGCAGAATAAAATCACAGATACTTGAAGGAATCAGGTCAAATCTTGAGAGGCAGCCTATTACAGAATCTGGTATGATGGAGCAAGAAAATATGGAGAAACTTGTTGAGAAATTATCTAGTTCACCAAGTAGCCCAAGGGTAAGCATTGATAGATGCCATTATTAATGGATGTGTACAGATTTTTAATAATTGTGAGACAGACTTAAGTGCCAGGATACATGAATTGGATGTACTTGGTTTGTTCTGTTTTACGTAAAATAATGTCTCATGTTATCATTGGCAGACAAAACAATTTCCGGAAAAGGATTAATAAAGATAATTTGTATTTGTAAAAGCAATATATTTAAAAAAGACTGGGTTTCTTTTTACATTTACTTTTATTGGGAAGGAGATATTGTAAATGTTTATTTAGATGTTGTGAATTCTTAGATTGTGCCAGGTAAGCATAAAAGATGATTGACAGGGAAGAAATAATGTTGGTTTGCATGTACTACAAACTAATTTTCATCTGCTGTTGAATTTGTACATCCTAATCCAATCCCTTGTTTTGATTATTAATGCGTAATAATAGACTCTACAGGCATTTAGGAGACGTGAATGTGTCTCTGTACAGATTTGAAGCATACAGTTAACTTGTGTATTAAGTACAATATCATAATTTGCTAGCAGTATCCCTTTAATGCATGTTTATGTCAGCTTAAACAAACATTTGTTGACTGTAATTTGCAAAGTGTTTGTGTTAACATAACCCTCAGAGTTTTTAACTTTCATACTTTTACAGAGAACAAGTTCTGATGCTGCTCAGATATTTCATGACACTGCTGGATGGAAGTCTCTAGAAACATATATGAAGTAAGAGTCCTAAACAGTACTATTTCAATGTAAATTGTGCCCTGGTGGAGAGAAGCACAATAGAGCTGTGTTTGACTAAAAAATAAATAATTTTTTAATGGTTGTGGTAATGGTAGAAGTAGTATTTATGTACACTTAAAAATCATTTAAAAAGCAAAAATTTAGTCACATTGGTTCCTCACCCATCATAAATAAACAGAAGTATGGATTCAAAAGAAATATCATTTTAAAAATCTCTCTGAGGCTTGTTTGACTGTCTTCTCATTCGCCATGAATCAATAAAGATGCTTGCAGAGTGTGATAGAAGGATGTGGCTATGGTTTCAACGAATTTGTGGACCAGGAATTGCTTGACCTCATCTTCAGTGCTCTAGTGCACACCAACCGCTTTGTCAGAGAGACAGGTTACTATGTCTGTGCCTCGCTCGTTGGATGTGGAGCAAAAGCAGGATGTAGGTTGCTTACCTGGCCTAAACACAAACCATCTTCTCTCACTTCATCTCTCACTCTTTTACTCCGAGATGTCTGTAAATGTATACATGTATGTGCATGTGTGTGTGTGTGTGTGAGAGAGAGAGAGATATATATATTATCAGAAACTGTAAAATTAATTGTCAAGCATTTTACATGCTGTTTGGATTTGCCTTAACTCTTTTTACTTTTTGCCTTAGCGGAATTGGACAGTGAGGCCAAACTGACAGAAGAAAATGCCATATACAGACATGGTCACCAGTTTACTAAGTACCTCAGCCTAGGACTAGCAGATAACTGGAGTCAGGTAACATAAACAAATAAATAAAACTCATTACTGCTATAATTGTGTTGTTGTGATTTTAGAAAAATCTGTTTTATCTCCTTTAAATTGTTAACATAAAGATGTACATGTAAACATTTTGGCAAACGAACATACTCTTCTGCTTTTTCCTTTAGCTGTTTCTTTTAAAATGCTTGTCTTTGTCTTCATTTCATCATTTCATTTTCTGTTTCCCTAAGATTTCAATTTTGCATGAAAGCAAGAAATAGGAATAGATATATGATACGTAATAATAATGGTGACTTTTATAATACTGTTTATAAAATAGAGTGATGTCCCTTTACCTAACAGGCTGAAGAGGGCAGAACTCGGTGGTATTTTTGTCTTATCTGACGTCTTCCTTTTGTTTTACCTGTGATT
Source organism: Pomacea canaliculata (assembly GCF_003073045.1). Classification (NCBI taxonomy): domain Eukaryota; kingdom Metazoa; phylum Mollusca; class Gastropoda; order Architaenioglossa; family Ampullariidae; genus Pomacea; species Pomacea canaliculata. The sequence goes on along the minus strand of NC_037597.1, from coordinate 26,781,958 downwards.
ATGTATGTTTTCGATCTGCCTGCCATTGTGCATTTGGAATGTGGTGCCTTTTCCATTCTGGTGGCTTCATTTCCATTTTGACTTGCAGATTTCACGATCAGCACAGTTCTGTGGGCTTCATGTCCGCTTGACCATTGTAGTTCAGTGAACTTCAGTGTGTGCTAGAAGTCTTTCATCGTTCCAGTGTGACTGTTGCCATCTGTTCTGTTGGATGTGTTATTTGGAACTGCAGTATCTTTGGAGTGTATTCCGGTGTGGCGATCTCCAGCTTTACACGAGCGGTTGGGTGGCGCAACGGTTAGCGCCTGTCACCAATACAGTGAAGGTTGGCTGCCCAGAGTTCATTTCTCGTCTCGGGCACGCTGT